>NW_026889765.1:27017500-27617500 GCF_033153115.1 Saccostrea echinata | reverse complement strand
CCTCCGCCTGAAATATATCACAGACATTTTCTGCTAGCGGTGGACTTGATGAAATCCATATCAATGTCATTCTTTAGAATAATAATGTCGTGCCTACCTTTTGAGGTATTTTGCATTATAATCACTATAAATAATCATATTTTTCAAATGTCAAAAAAACCTACATGTATTGACATACTTTTATTTAAATACTACAATTGGGGTGTTTTGCGGACAATTTTTGGTATATATGTACCACAATATTAATTCTTACTTTAAGGATCTCGACAAGACAAACCTTGAGGTGTGAGTGACATCATACAAAACCATATCCCCTCTTTGATGGTAAAGACCCGGGGTTCCGGTGTCACGTTTTCGTAATTCTTCTTGTTGTTTTGGTAACTATACGGACTCAATTTATCGAAGACGTATAAAAGTCCGCTAAATAGGAAGTAAGCAGCAATGATGCAGAGCCAGACTTTCTCGTCTAGGACAACCAGAAACTTAAACAGCTCGTAATCAAACTCTGGTTTCTTCAGGAGAATGGTCAGCCCCACTAAGTCGTAGTAAGGGACTGTGAAATCAATCACGTTCTCTCTTTCCGCCATTACGGATATTGGACCTATTGCAATGTCAGCTCGCTGTTTGAAAAAAAATTAAAAAGAAAAAAATGCGTTACCTTTCACTAAATAGTGACTTAAGGGTAAAAAGTAAATGCTATCGAATTTTTACGAAGTAAAATAGCTAAAATATGGTTAAATTCTTTGAGTGTATCTAATTTTGGTGCGTATGTCTTGGTTAGAAAGATATCATCAAAGGTCTACAAAGCTAAATAAGATCATGTAAAATTCATATTTTGGTTTTCCTTCATAAGAATAGATATACATTTAATTATCTTTTATTTTATGGAAAGTATGGTCTAACAGTACAATGCATGTGATTGCCGTTCATGAAAATCATTCATTCAGAGGTCTGTAAGACCTTGCTGGTTCTAATAACTTATTCCCCAGAATTTTCATCTAGAAATTCATTAACTTCTCCTACCTTTTCCATCAGCTCCTTGACGATTCCGTTCCAATGTCCTTTTTCGTCCATTGATCCTACCAGTCCATCAGGACTGGAATATAACTCGTAGTCAAACTTCAGTATTTTCTGGATCTCGTGGAGGAGGTCCATACAGTACCCGTCAAAAGAGTTATTTCCCTTGGCTATCACAAAAGGCGGATACTAAAATAAAACAAATTGTGGAAATGATTTATATAAATTTATATTGATATAGGAAATATGCCAAATATGAATATGACAAAATTCTTTGAATAAAATAGTAAAAATGCGTGAACATCGCCGAATCTTACAGTGGGGACGACTACAATCTTGTACTTCTTCTTTCCGGGTGGTTTCAATAAACTTGAGTCAAAGAGCCTTAGTCCCATCTCCTCCGTCCAATTACCAAGCTATCATAATAATAAAACTTATATGGTTATGCCATTATTATTGTCTCTTGGTTATTTACACATTTAAACTCGTTATCATGGACTTAATTCCTCAGTAAAAGAGAAATAGCAGATCTGTTGTACAGATATCGTCATATAATCTGTATGTAAATGAATAATATATTAATTATCAAACACAATATTTTTTTAACATAATTGACTCCAAATTCGTTTGATCAATTCAAATTATCGATATCCATAACGTGACGTACCAGCTCAGTAGATTGCGCCTGTTTAGAAAATGTTAACCGCTTAATGGACAAAGTTAATCTTTGTTTAAGAACGTTGTTTTTAAAATACAATGGTCCAAATACTCCATTTTTAGAACTCTGTAAAGTAAATGGAAAATAAAACAAAACTAATACATTGGTGACAACACATACTTGTACATTTTATAATTCATTGCTTTTAAAAAAAGACTCTCGTTTCTTAAAATCTTAAAATAAATTAAACATTCTCAATTTAAAGTTTAAGCACAAAGTGTCTTCCAAGCTTACTTTCTATGTGGTTGACTATATTATGGTATTTTTACTTTTGAAATTGTACTCACATTTTGAAAGCTTTGAATAAACATCCGGCTTTGGTTGAATACTTCCGCTTCCGGTCCTATGACGCTGTAACACTCACTTTGATTAAGGCTCATTGATTTTTGTACGTTCTGCTCTACAAGTTTTGTTCCTATCAAGTTCATTAAATCAAACAAGAACGCTTCATCTACCTGTTATAAAAAAACAAATCAATTCTAGATAGGATACAATTAGCAATTGTTTTCTTCAATTTCAGCGAGAATTGCTTCTACAATGAAACATTACCTCATTTTGTCAAGTATAGTTCAAGCAGAATCTCTAGCGGTAGCTTCAGGATGAAGCAATTGATTTTTACCCCAAATAGAAATACTAGTACTTAGTATTTCATTTGATACATTCTTACTATATTTCTTTATCAAACGATAAGAGCATTAATAATTTAGATATAATTAATCATTTCTAAGTTTTAAGAACTTGTGTCTGATCCTTTTGTTTCAACATCTTAACAATAGAATATGTTCAAAAATCAATAATTTAGACCTTTATAAGACAAATTGCTCACCTGAAGATAAATAATTGTTAACCTTGCATATCATGCATAAATAATTTAGAATCCCTTTTATAACCCCCAAAATGCATAGTTCAGAAAATTTTGGGGGAAAAACAATCTCTAGCATTTAGATGTGATAACGATTTATCTATAAACCAGTAGCTAAGAAAGGTAGTAACTTCTGAAAAACGTAAAGAAAGTTTCATTTCATATTTTGCATCTTTTAGAGACCTGGAATGTAATTGTGCAATTTATATATATATATATATATATATATATATATATATATATATATATATATATATATATATATATATATATATATATATATATATATATATATATATATTGCAGTGTTTACGATTTTCCCCTTCAAGTTCATTAGTTAGAAATTTGTAATAAGAAAATTTTGTTCACTTTATCTATAATCCTCTTTTTAACATTGCATTATTTCGATCGTTGGTAAAATGAATGATAATACATAACTCTCCTCAATATTTTTTTTTATAAAACCTAGTAATTAAGATGAACAAATACTAATAAATTTTCAGAACTTGTGCCCAATCCCTTTCTAATTATAAATTACAATAAAGACAATGTATGTTCAAACCCACAAAAAGGATTCTTACATTAGACCCTTCCGCTGTGAAGGTTGAAATATACTTCGAGAGTCCCCGGATGAAGGGGATATAACTATTCTCCATAATTTCGTTGTTGGGACGGCCCGTTATCAGGATAACCGTCCCACGTCCATGATTCTTACATCCCTGGCAAGTGATACTCATATCCTGTCAATCAAAGGTCAGAGGTTAATAAACAAGGGAATACTTCCTCTAAATTCAAACGACCAAATGTATGATATTTGATACTTTATGTGCTCTAGTCACAATTATCATGGATTTACTTTGGTGCTCTTCTTGGCTTATCTAAAAAAAAAATTAGCTCAAGAAATAATGTACATAGCAAGAATTTTCAACAAATACATGAACCTCTGTCATTAATTTTTCTTGGAAACATACATGTTAGTGAAGGTGTTTTATTTATTGCAACTAACCTTGGTTAGCACAAACCAACGATATTTTTCGTCCATTAATCTTGTACTGCTCGCCTGTATAAAAAACTTTTAGTGTGTAAAAAAAAAAGACAGCATCAAACAGTTCCAAGCACAGCGTTAGTAAATATATTTATATGGATTTTTTTTTTCAAATTAAATGTCTCTTTTCAAATTCTGATCAAGATATATGACAATCACTTTAAATTTCTTTAATTACCCTTTGTATAAAATTACTGTGCTTTTTTTTTTTTCTTCAAATGCTTTTTTTCTCTCTGATAAATAAAAACACCAGAAGATATCTTCTACAAGAACGTTTTAAACCACTTTTTTCGATATTATAACTACCGTTTCCAAAATTTTCATGACATTCTCCTTGCTCGCCACAATGAAAAAATTTCTAATTTGATTTTCCTCCAATCGATATAGTTGCTCTAGTGTTGCATTGTGGGTAGTGGAAATGATTTCCTGAAAAAGATGCTGAGCTGAAAGACCTGATAGGTATCTTTTAGGGATTTTGTCCAAATCTGAAAAAAAATCGACCACTTTAAAACAGTCATTAGGTTAAGATTTACTACTACAAATATAACCTTAATGTTGGTGGTCCATTAGCTTTTAGGGTCGACAGATTGAATTCTTGGGTTTTACAGACATCGATATACTACATGTATGCTTTATGCCTTGCTCGTAGATTCTATATTCCTTCAATAATTCATTAAAAATGTATAGAACAAAACAAAAACACAACTTAAAACTCAGAAACTATACTAAAAACAAGAAGGCGAAAGCAAAAGAAACAAAACAAAGCCAAGAAGAAACACACACACCTAAAAAATACAAACAAACAAACTCGAACAATAGGAGAACAAATCGAAAACAAACAAAAATTAATGACAAAATCAATCAATTAAAAAAAGTTCGTGGACCACAGTGAGTAATTGCTTCAAGTACAGGGCGTTTCATAATAACTACATTCTTCAAACTAAATATTTTTCTTACCCATCATATTTCTAATACAAACCATACATCATATTAAACATCAAATCCTATATCTTTATTCATGTAAAAAAAAGTCAAGGGAAACTTTGTATTATATTGTTAAATTGTGACATAAACGCCGATGTCATAATATTTTTCGAAATGGATATAACTTACCAACACATTGCTGAATTGTAAAGGTGTTTTTTTTTCAATACAAATCAACAAAATTCATTTTAATTCAGAAGTTGAAGAAGGAAAATATTCCAAAAGAAAAGAAGCTTTCTAAAATGCTTATCAGAATGCAAGTAACTAGGGCTGCATGGGTATCGGTTGGGAATTTCGTATTGCGATATATTGCGATATTTGGAACTATATTTTTAATAACAGTTAAAGTGTTCTTTCCTTATTTTATTAACCTCCATTTATAAGCAGAGTGTATAAAACTTTCATAAATACGTACATGTATTAACAGAAGAGTTCTAGTTGATTTCACTACAGTTTGGCAACAAAATGCAACCATACAACAGAAACTTTACCGTTTGGTACTGTTTGGCACTATTGAAAACGTTCCTGACATCTTAAATTTCAAATTTTACTTCATAAATCTAAAGCCCAATCATTTTGCTGGTATATCGGTACTGGAAATACGTATCGCAATACGATATTTTTTGTTAACGAATCGCAATATACCGGAATATCGATATTATTGCGCAGCCCTACTAGTAACAAAGTTAAACAGGACAGGTGCGTGAAATATGCGAGAAATGACACAATAATCCAAGAAGACCGACTTCAAGAACCGAATGAAAATTTTCTTGCTAAAGTGGAGACTCTAAATAATGTAGCAAACTCCTTAGAAAAGTATCAGATAGATGTTTTCAGAAATTGATGCTGGCAATATCAGCATTTTCAGAGTGTATCAGGCCCGTAGAACGCGGGGGGCAGGGGAGGCCAGAACCCCCCCCCCCATTTTTTTCTGAGTATATTTTTTTGCTATATAGTAAATTTTCCTTTAGATGCTGGTTGCCCCCCCCCCCCCCCCCACTTTTTGATGTTGTAAGGTCGAGCACAGGCAAATTCCAGGATTTGGACAATAAATTAGCTTTTTTTTTGCTTGTAAGATTTTTTTTGGGGGGGGGGGGTTGCCCCCCCCCCCCTTCTTTTGAAACCGTTTCTACCGGCCTGTGTATTTAACATTTTTGTTGGTAATTTTACATAATAAATCTAATGGATACATGCAATAAACTGATGAAAGCAATCGTCTGTATCTCTTTCTTGCAGATTCAAACTATGCAAATAATCTAAAGTCTAAGATTACAATTAGGTGATTTTTTTCTCAAGTAGATGACAATAAAGATTTAAATGTTTAATTTTGTCTAATAGAACTGAAAGCGAATTATTAAAGAAATAGTACGAATATTATATATATAGCAGATGGTTTTGACGGTCAGAACTAGCAAAATCTTATTCATTTAACGTCTTTAAATCATCCACTTTTCATCTTTCATTTACAGAAATATATATACCAGTTTCTTTTGAATATATTTCAGTGAAGGGTACGAGTATAGACTTACAAAATTTTAAAGCTGATATAAGAGTGTTTTTACCTGACAGGTGCATTTTAATACAAAGACTGTGTTTACAGTACTTGTAGTTAACATTCTTTTAATAAAGATGTGCCACTGCAGCATTCTAAATTCCATTTTAGCAGACATTTTGAATCAATAAGTTAGACAATTTAATTACCAAACGAGTTATCGTACAGAACAGCAATCCTGGTTAAATTTTCGTGAGTTATGACGTCACGGACCACGCCCATCATGATCGAGCCTGGGGGCTCAACTTCCAGATGTAGGTCGGGATCAAAGTCTTTTTCTATTAGTGTAGATCTGTCTAAAAGTGTAACGTACGGTAATCCTGCGGAACGTGCAAACGACCTTAACAGTTGACCCGTCAAAGAATCAGCCATGTCAATCAACAGAACTGCTCCATCCGCCATCACAGAACAAACTGGCATAAAGAAACAAGTACATTTATCAACGTTACACAAAAATTAAATTAATTTAAATAAATTACTGATAATACCTAATTGTTCGTTTATGATTACTAAAAATATGAATGAAAGGGATTGCAGTCTTACATGTAATTCAATAGAGGAATTAATAAATGAGTTGTGTGAGTTGTACGTAATCTAATAAGATGAGAATTTTTCAAGAATAAATGAGCATTAACTTCACATGAGATGTCCCCCCCCCCCCCCAAAAAAAAGTAACTGTAGATATACGGGATGGAAATTTTTCTAATAATTTCATTTTTAAGAGATAAAACTCAACATATTATTAAATTTCAAGGACCTCTCAACACCCCATCCCCATCAAAGAAAAAAGAAAAACAAAAGATTGAATATTACGTGTTTTTTTTTCTTTTGAAAACAATTATTATTCTTTAATTTCAGTAGACCATACTGTAATTACATGTATACTATATTCTCATAGGCCTTTTTAAAGGATTGGTAGCGTTCAGTTTATACGTACTTGTCTACTTGTCACAGTTTTCAGTTTGAGGAGTTGAGATAGGTTTCAGTGCAAATGCACTTACAGTTTCTTTCTCTAGCCACTATTTTTATAAAAGTGTCACCTACCTTTCTCCAGTGCTGTGATAGGGTTGGTAGAGTTTAATTTAATGACTTTTACACCTCCATTCCACCCATGCAGCTGGCTCTCATCTTTCAGTGTATCTTCAAGGAGTTTCAGGTTTTTGTGTTTTTCTTTTGCCAAAACAGCAACTGTTAAAACCCATAATATTTTTTTGTCTAAAAGGTTCACCAGAAGAAAAGGAAAGAGTATATAGAGGATATTCAATGTTTTGTAGTTGGATATGGAATTTATTTCACGAGTGGGATAGGATGTTTTGATTTTTTCACGAGTTAGAAGCACGATTGAAAATATCCAAACATCCTGCCTCATGAGTGAAATAAATTTCATATCAAAACATTTAATTTTCTGTTCATTACATTTTCTTTGATTTTCCACAGTGCCATGGGCTGTTACGTGACAGTTTAGCAGTTGAGAAATTATCTAGCTTAGCAGTTGTGAGATTGAAAACATTGAAACATGGATTTTAGCAAAATATTTGGGGGAAAATGACAGTTTTAGTATCTGTCAAGATCGTTAGTTACTATCTCTATCTTATTACAGGCCAGATTATTTTTTACTTTTGAATTCTTTCACACTGTAAGAGAATATATACCACTTTGGTATCCTTTCATACTGTGAGAGAATATCATTTTGCTATCCTTTCACACTGTGAGAGAATATCACTTTTATTCAATATAATAAATCACAGTATTTCACTGTTGAAAATGTAATAAATGTAATATACATATTTCGAAGACATATACCCTAAAAATTGAAAGTCTAAATCTTTACATCCAAAAATATATTCCTAATTTTGTGTGCTGCATGCAAATTAATACTACGAGGGTTGTTCGGAAAGTTGGCGGACTTCTGTCATATCTTTTATACTTAACGTCATATTATACCCAAATTTGGTAGAAATGCTTTGACAACAAATTCAAATGATTTGTATTAAAAATTTTTAAAAATATCCCGATTTATTTCAAACTTATTCGGAGTTAAAAATTGCAAAAATTGGATCGATGAGCAGGGCAAAATTTAATAATTTACAAACAAGACAATTAATAATGTCTGTTGGCATAACCTCTGTAAAATAGCTTAAAACCGAAAAAAAATCAAGACGTTCAAATCAAGAATTGTTATGTCGTTTCATATTCCAAATTATGAATTCATAGTTTGCTTCGTGGAAAAGAAATCAATTGCAGAGGACAGTTAGTCCTCGTTGAAAAAGGCAAAAAAGATGACGTCGTATCTAACGTCAGGGAGCAGCAGTTTACAATACAGTTTTGTCTTATACTCTGGAAAACTACAGAATAAACTCTAAAAATGCTGTAGAAAGCATGAAATAGATCAAAAGCGAGTCGTGCATGTGTGTGTAAATGGCCCATTGACAAACTAATTTATGCTGCTGGAAGAAATGTTAGCAAAATACGTTTCAATTGCAGGGAAACGTTTTTAATGAATATAGATGTTGGACCAGACTGTGTGAATTGTATATACGGAGAATAATTGTGAGAACCCCTAACGCTGTTTTTGACGTTATAATGTTGTTAAGTGTGTTCCGAAGTTACTAAACATGTTGAATATAAAATTAAGTAAATTGATTTCTGTTACATCCAATGATATGAAACTTCACACATCAACAACATAAATATTTTTACAATCTCATGATAATATGTTCATTTTAAATTTCTTGAAAGTAGTATAACGAAGATCGACATGGTTCCCCGAACTTTCCGAACAACCCTCGTATTAATTATCTTATTTGTAATTTTCTAACACGGTCAAAAGACATACATAATTATGAAAATTCACGTGCTCATTTTGTTGCACTCTGAATAGTCTATGAACACTAATAATATTTTATAAATATATAATTTATCCTAATTAACGAATTAATTAATTCCCATCTCTGTTTCTTATGTTGGATATTTTTCAATACGGGTGTTTTTTCGACGATTTTCCAATGCTAAAGCTGTAATAAAAATGGTTCTCTTTTCATCAATATTTAAACAATCAAGAACACAATCGGGTGCCAATGTAATGAATGAATGATTATTGCTTATAATATTAGAGTTGAATACACCTGTATACATGTACATACCTATATCACGTGATTGCACCGGTTCATTTTGATGAAGAATAAAAAGGTACAGAAATACAAAATTCAACATATCCAATTTAAAATAAATACGTAATTCCAAATTACTTCACGTATTTCTTCCATTAAAGTATCGTCTGCTCCGCACGCGAACTCGATGTTGTGAATTGCTGCTGGTTCTGTAACAATTCGGGCATAAACACAGCAGACGATCGATTTGAAACTGTAATTATCTAAGTATTAATTGATGAGAAATGAATTATCAGTAGCAACGGAGATTGTGTTCTAACATCAATAGAGCAAACAAAAGTTGTGTTAACTTAATGTTGAAATCAAAAACGAAGCTCCGGGCACTTTCTAGTTTTTATGTATGCATGTCGTTATGATCGATTGGGGTGTAACTGCACATATACCCCTGGTAATGTTGCTGTTTAAAGATTTGTTTTTAAAGATTAACCTTTGTGTGATTTATTTTATTTCATAGTATGTTATAGTTTATTTGTTTTGCACTTTCTAGTCTGTTTAAACCAAAGCAAATAAATAAATAAATAAATTAAGTAAGTAAGTAAATAAATAAAACCAGTCAATAGGGGATGCCTATTCATTCTATATGTAGCTAGGCACCTGATCCCACCTCCAGTGTTTCCAGGGGGGGGGGGGGGTTGCCCTATCCAAGATTTGTTTTGTCTACGGGATTTACGAAATCGATTACTGTTTGTTATCCTCAGCTTTTTCATCATAAATAAAAAATAAATAAATAAAACGATTTATAAACAAAGAACAATTTGTATGAAGAGCATAATTATGATAATAAATGACACATATACATCAGATTTATTATGAATTTCTTTACAAACACAATAATTACGCGGCGCATAGTGTCTGATTGATTGAAAATAGAAACAAAATGAATACCACTAAGAGGGATTCTGTACATTTTTTCCAGAAATTATATGTATGTGTTAATCATAATGAATCATGGTGTTCATTATGAATAATTTTTGTTGTACATGTATATACGTATATGCATGTAAAGTTCATATTTGTTGTTTTTCCTCAACTAGTAACCCCATTATGTTCTGTACATTTCCTGAATAGCTGGAGTATATTCATTTACAATGTGTTTCATTTTCCCCTTGTTGCATTGCACATGTTTTTA
The DNA here is from genome assembly GCF_033153115.1 of Saccostrea echinata. Classification (NCBI taxonomy): domain Eukaryota; kingdom Metazoa; phylum Mollusca; class Bivalvia; order Ostreida; family Ostreidae; genus Saccostrea; species Saccostrea echinata. The sequence continues at coordinate 27,607,023 of NW_026889765.1, read as the reverse complement.
GAAGAAGGTCATTTTTATTATCGTTAATGAAAACGAATAAATTGTGTCTTGGAGTCTATAGCCACTGTTGTGCGCTGCATATCATCTCGAAAGTGCAGTGAAAATCATTGACTTGGTTGACAAAGGAGACCAACTTTTCAAGGGCAATTATTAATTATTTATAGTCATAAGGTAAGCAAATTTTACTTTCGAGATGTACATTTTGATTTAACATCACGTCGAAAATATCAATTTTAAATATCACAAGCATGCTATATACATTGTATATTGCTGAATAAATGTGTTCATTACTGACCATTTCAACATTTTCTTCCGGATTGTTTACCATTGAAGAAAATTTGCAAAGGCACACGACGCACAATATATGTAATTAACGCAGAAATTAGTCTAATTGTCGGGGCCTACATGTAAGTCGGCAACTTTGGAAAAGTACACTACATTTGTTTACCGCGGAGAGGAAAAAAGCTCAGGAAGTTTAAAAAGCAAGATATACAGTTTTAAAACAAGCATTTGAATAATTTTAACACTTGAGAATATACGCATATACAAGAATATACAATGTAGCTATACAAGTTCATTAAGCTTACTGAAATCATTTTCACTCGGTTTCTGAATTGTATACATTAATGTACCTCACAGAATATTGTCAGTTCAAACTTATATCTGTTCCTTTTTGTTATTATGAAAATCATTTCTACACCATGAAAGCATCTGACAACCATTTACTTTTTGGCACAATTAAAATCTATTGAAATAAAACTCATTGATCTGTTGCTCGCGGATTAACGACTGTAATTTAACTAGACTGGTCCATGTACCTTACTGAAAAGATTTAATTTATTTTGTAGTTTTATTTGAAAATGTGAAAAGTTATTTTTATAATCAATGCTATACAACTATATTCAATACACCCCCCCCCCCCGGAATTTGTAGTTATTTAAAGTATTTAAAGTATATACTGAAGCAAATAAAAATGACTTTGGAACCCCCCCCCCCCAGAAAACGTGGACCCCACCATTACCACCACGAAATAGGTGTTTTTCACGTTTCGAAAATGGATTTTAAGTTGTTGTTTTTTTTTTCGTGTCAAAAAATTTATGGATTAGAATTTTTTTTGACGGGGATGGATCCCCCCCCCCCCTGGAAAAATTCCTGGGTCCGCGTCTGAAGTAATACAACGTTTTACAATGCTTTGCACTCTAATTTTGATAGCAGTAAGTGCAGTTTAAAATAAAACAACGGTTAAAAAACCGTCGTCAATTTTATAAGTTAAAAAATTGTTAAATTTCTCAGTGTATATTTCATAAATTGAAATAAAAATAGAGAATAAAAGACGAACAAGTCACTATTTGTCTTCATTCTTTTCTCCTATCTTCCAATGAACCTTGGCTACGACATGCACGTAAGTAAGAGTTATCTCTCTTGAGTCTAACTCTTGTGCAAAAAAGGTTATAAACACTTCAAGAGTAGTTTGACCAGTTTAGGAAGGTAGGAAGACAGCGATGAAAATGCCAGCTTACCCTCCAAAAAGTTAATGAGCGGAACTTGAGGTAATTTTAATTTAATATGTTCTGTAACATATAACATAATGTGTAAATAGTACGATCGATATTTCAATCAAAAAGGGGATGGGGACTGCGAGGAATACAGTGTCCAAGCACAGGGGCCTGAAGTGTGGATTGATAGCATCCTCTTTAATTAAAAACAAAATAAGAGCTTATAGACCCTTTCTCAAAAATATAAAAATTTCCCCGTCAATCACATCCATATGTCGTTCTATGCAAGCAGATTGTACTTTTTCTTACGTGTAGAGAATGACCCTGTACGGTATTATAAAAAAACACAAGGCAAGAAACAACCCGGGGGGTTCCCTGCTTTGAGACATATTTCCAAGGTAATAACAGTGCTACCTATCATAATTTTGCAAGCATTCTGTCAGGGAGATGTTATTCTACTTATCTCTTTAACCTAAACCCCATCATTTACATTAGTTTATATGCCGTAATCGGACGATTTATTAATCGGATACGTAAAATTCTCTCTATTGACTGCTTTGAAGGAGGTTTTGGAGTTCGCAGATCTATTTCGCTTTATCTGATTGGTCAAAGATTTAAACTGTATCACTGTTAATTTTATATTTTTGAGAAATTATAAGCTCTTACATTTTTTTTTAATTTAAAGAGGGAAGGGGTATCGATCCGCACTTCAGGCGTCTGTGCGTAGAAAAACTACATCTTGTGCATGTGAAGGAAAACATTATAGAATCTCCAACAGCTTTTAAACTTTCATTTTTCCAATAAAGATAATGTAAGGAAGAATGTATATATAAAATACACTGATGGCAGCTTTATCAACTCTGAAACATGGCGTAAGAAACGAAACTGTCAAAACTGTTAAGATAGTACTATATTAGTGATTGTTACATCGGTGGAGGTTGCCATAGAACCTGAAAAGCAGGACTTGTTTTATTCAGCTGACTAGTCAGGGTTTTTTTTAGTTCTGAAAATCAAGGGCCTGGGCCTTTCCATTTGGGAAAAAAGCAACATTTGGTTTAAATTGGGAAAAATATCTTATTTAATATTTTTGTAAATAAAATCAAATAAAAGGGTTTTTTTCATTTGCAAGGTATTTATTGACTTATTTTACATTCAGTCAATCAGTTTTTGGAGCATGCCTTTTAGATTTTTTTTTTTTTGGAACACCATTCCTGATATACATGTTACCGAGTTTTCAGACATTAACCATATTTGTTTGTTTCGATTCTCTTTTGGGAATTTTCTTTTATGAAATTGGGAAAAACACATACTTTTACCATTGGAAATGGGGCCTATTACAGGCCCCCTATGACCCCTAAAAAAAACCCTGCTAGTCTACTTAAAATATTTGCAGGAATTTTAAAAAGAAGGAGACAAAAATCGATCTATTACATGTATTAGTAATTTTATTTTATTTCCATATAAATGTATGCGTTTAGATATTTAGGGTTCCATCCATGTTCCGATTTTTAACTAAGCAGGGGTTAGGAATTTTAAAAAACATCGTATAGAGGACAATTGGTATAAATTAATAGCCAAAGAACCCCTCCTCTATCCCCTCCCTTTGAGGAGCAACAATACTTAGTGCATGGACATATATGTTATGTAGATTTATTTCCTGAAGCTAGGATAAATCGAAATTATGTGTAAGAGTCCTATCTAAAAAAAAAAATAAATAAAAAAATAACATAATGAAACTTGTGAATAATTTGAACTACTGTAGTCCGCGAATGAGATCAACAATGTGTCGTTTTATTGATGGATCACCCATATTTGTCTTTGGATATGACGCATACATATAATAATCTGTTGTCTTTTATGTCCGTTGTAATTTAAGTAGAAACCAAACAATTTTTTAATGACAGTTCTAAAATTTATCCGTCTGCTTTGTGAAACTTTATCTGCAAGTCAATATATCGCGAGAAAATTTGATCATTTCATAAAAATGTAAAATGAACATCTGTAACAACGCAAAAACTTCAACAAACAAATAATAAAACTTGTCACCGTGTGTGCTACCGCTCTCTGATCATTTTATAAAACTTCAAAGAATTTCGTTTCACCATCATTTTATTTTATAATGTGTGTATATTGGGGTGAATTATTTGTGATATCTCAATGAGATGTACAACTCAAGGGCAATAAAGAATTGGATTTTCAGCTAACATTTCTAATTATTCAGTTACTGTATTTCTTATTAAAGTTTGACATTTGTTGTTATATATCTAACCCGAGCTTTTTTGATGAAAGAGCGACCAGCGCTCGCCTGTCATCGTCTGTTAACTCTTTTTGAAATTTGGAAATCTCCAGAATTTATTGTTCAAACAATCGAACTAAGAACAGCGCATTACAAAAGAAGATACAATCTTTTTTTAAACATGGAGCTTTGCCCCTTTCAAGGATAGATAACAATACGTTAAAAGGGTCATTTAGAACGAATTCTGCAGAAAAAAAAAAATTATAAGCACATCCTTATAAAATGTAGATTCATATGTGTTCAAAATATGCCATCGTAGCTGGTGTTGTTTTGCGCCTTAGCCTGTAAGCTAGGATCAAAGCTTTTGAACAGGAATATGTAGCAGGAGAGGGACATTAAAGGGGCATGGGCATACTTGCATTGCTCTTTTGTTTACAATTTGAATTTTTATTTGAAAATTAGCCTCAGTTTAATTACCTGAACTTACATGAAAATTCTTTCAATGAGGACGACATTCTTCATAACCTTTCACTATGTACATTGGCACGATATCTGCTGTTGTTAATGTTTACGTTTTACCGGTTGTGTTCGATTTGCTGACATCGCTCACATCACTTACCGCAAGCTTGACAACACTGGTTTTGTTTTCTTACAGTCCCCCTTTTTAAAAATACTTTCCTTGGTTACAGTTTTAATAAACTGAATAACAGACTTTAGATTTCCAATTTTCCTTCAATTTTATGGATAAATTTTAGGTCATGAAAGTGCAAAGAAGTATGACAATCCATCGTCGCAAACCACGGCCAAAATGTACGATCCTCTCTCATTCTGGAGAGAGCTATATGCGGACTCCGGACCGTAGCTTGAGACGATGATGACAATCAAACATGCCCAAACTTTTTCAGACAAAAGAAGTTTCTAAACAGGTTTATTATTTTTCAAAATAAATAAATCGGTCTGAAACGCTCTAGCAATAAGTTATGAAATTCTACCGAAAATTCTGAAGATGATAAACTTCAGATCTGTATCCTGCTCCAGTATATACTAAATTTGAAGAAAATCCGTGTAGTGAAGATTTATATTTGTTCTAGTCAAATCGTGGCCACTGGGGTTAAGATAGACTATGCCACGGTGGGAAGTCTCAGTTTCAGATAAAAATATACAATTGTAAATGTGTAGATCTTGAAATATCTCTAATTACGAAGCAAAATAATTGTCCCCAGAGTTTGTCTATGAATATGCAAACATTAAATAATGTTGTTTTAGCTTGAGGAGGCCATGATCATAAAAAGCCTGCCAGTGGATGGGATGGGGCCACGATATATCGGAACAAAGTTTTACTTCAGAAAATCGAGGACATATATCTACTAGTAGAGATCTATATGTATATATTAGCTATTTTTTAAGAATTGCATGACTGCAGTAAATGAAGTTAATTCTGAATCAAGCCCATGAAGTGTAAATTCAAAGTTTTAAATCTGTTCACATCATTGGAGCTAGCAGGATCGTCACAAGCCACAGGTTACCTATTTCACAGATTGTCGTAATGGTTTAAGTTTTGTCGTTTTGGTACATGTAGTACGTACATGCATGCTTGGATGAGCATGAGTTAGTATCATCATAGGCTAATAATTCTCGCTTTTATGTCCTGCCTACAAAATGATCGAATCTTAAATGTTTGTCCATCATTCTTTCACAGTTTGGGGCGTGTTTCCTCTAAAAACTGATTAAAATACAATAATGGCGATAAAAAATATCTCATTTTATGTTCCTGCTCAACATCTTCATATCGTCCTCTCAAAATATCAGGTCGATATTTACAAAGCAATAACCAAATGACGTGTCATAAATCGACCCCGAGTATCGGGTTTCTGATAAAAACAAAAATAAGATTCAAATTTCAAAATAGACTGATGTGATAAAATATTATTAGATCTAGTTCATCTTCTGAAGACAGCAAACAATGTTTTATTTTTTCATCCTGGATTCGAAAGAGAGATGATATATCCAGAAGTTTGATACTATCGAAACGTGTGTGATTTAGTTGCTATGGAACCGTTCAAAATCGGGTCGTTCGCCCCGTTACGCTATCAAAGGTCCGAGCCAATTTCACCTGCTTTCAACTTTCCATCCCAATATCAAAGACTGAAAACGACTTAGATTGTTTGTTTATGCGTTTTAACTCTACACACCGGGTGTTTCTTCGATAGAATTTTAAAAGTCGATTAACATGAGGTTATTGTGAAATCACCTTCGCAATGTCCATTAAGAAATGACAGAGTAAGAAATTGCAGGAGGCTATTAATTCTCTTCGATTTACTTCACGCTTGTGATATATTGATTTGCGCGGTCGACATCCAGGATTTCAACATATAATAGGAAAAAATCCTATGTTTAAAAAGTTGACCACGTGACAACGATTGCAAAACTGCCATGCGTCGTGAGTTACTTAATCAAAATTTAAGCTAGGAAGAGCTGCGGCTAAAAGGTAGGAAGAAATTGTATCTTATGATAGTTAATGGACATTTTTTTTTTACTTTCATTAAATCTATTATCATTTTATCTTGTACACTAAATTAAATTTCCTCCCACAAAAATCTGGAGAAAATTCAAATAATGTATGTGTATATACCTCCATCCCGTCATAAGAACTTTGATAAAGCATATGTTTTATTGGTTATGTGGATCATCTTTTTTCCGTTGATGAGACCAATTGTTGACCTAAAAGTAATGCACTGTTTATTTAAGTTGATGCTGAAATTTAAAATCGATGATTTGTATTAAACATCGTTAATTCACCATGTAACCGGCACATACAAGTGTATGTTCGTTACATTACGGAAGGTGTCTTGTGTACCACAGCGCAAGGATCACAAAATGTGTCAACTTTTGTGCAAAAGATACGTATCTTTTTTCAGTCGTTGAAAAAGAAAACACATTTTTGGATCAAGTACCCAAAAAAGTTAACCTACATATATGTCCTCCGACATTCCAGTTATCATTATTTTTAAAGTTGACGAGAATCCACGCTGTTCGAAAGCATTTTAGTACTTTTTTTTGGCGTACTCTGATTTTTATTCTTAATATTAAACATACTGTGCTTTATGAGAGATTTTATTTTATCAAATAAAAATCTTCAATGTGTAGACATATTTAAGAATTTTATCTGATAGTGTAAAATCTACCAGGGAGGTCAATAACAAGAAACATATCTTATAACACGCAGTTAGGATTTTCTCCGCATATTTAATAAAAGTGTCTTGGAGTTTTCTTCGCCTTTTGCCTGAAAACAGTTGTAAAAAGAAAGGAACATGCTTTTTTCAGTCAAAATTTAACATTCTTAAGCATTATACTATCTGCATCTATCCTCCCCTGATATGGGCCAGTGCATGTAGAATAATTTGTTGATATAGTAAACAATTTAAGTAAACATTGTTATGCACTAAGAATGTCCTCCTTTTAAACTGATTTCAGAGTGACACAAAAATAAAATAGAGTTGATTAACAATGCACTTCCAAGGCCGGGAAATTTGAGACGGGAGTTAAAATAAATGGGATCTTGGTGTTCGATGTCATGAAAATACACACTCTATACTTGGTAGAAGTCGAAATTTACAACAATCAGGGCCAAATTTGTGTGTCATAATTGGATATTTACAATAAACTTTAGACAGAATACTTCATGTCTTGTTTTAAATACGGAATTTCAGCTTGATTTTATTGATTGACGAGAAAGTAAAAAAAAAAGGAAAGAAAGAAAAGAAATACACATACTTGAAACGCATTTTCAACAACTAAATGTATACGTACAGGATATATTAAAGTTAATATGAATTGCAATTTTTCAAAGATCGACATTTCAATCTTCCATTCAAAACCACACTGTAATCTCTACGATGGAATTTAAATGAAAGTTCGCTATTATTTAACGTGATATAGTTACTGTAAACATTATACAAGTCGGTCATCGTCAAGAATGTTGTAAAAGTAAAGGCATTTTATGGTCCATTGAATTAAGCTTGGGTTTTAGGTATTAAGTCAACTGATAAAAAATGTCCAATCTCACTGCTCCAGTATTGGAATCTAGCCATTATATGCACAGAACTATAATCTTTATTTCGCAATTTTAACGAAAATTTGTTCTTTTGTTTACTTTAATCTTCACTAAGGGCGATTTAAAATCACAGACACCCAGGTTAAAATAGAGGACAATGCGCATTTGTAGAAAAAGGCAATTTAGAATTGAGAAATCAAATCAATTTTATGGTGTATTTTGAGGAAATGCGAGAGAGAAAAATCTCACTTAATGATAAAAAAAAATGATTGAATGATATCATTTTATATTCATTTGAGTGTAAAGAAAAAACGTCAAGACATTTAAAGGAGGTGGATTTTTTTTTTACCAAATCTAAAATCATGCTCAAGGAAATGTTTGTTATCTCAACCAGAACATGATTTAAAATTACTTGGTCGGAAATAATAATCTTTAAAGTTACATAATGAGTCGAAATCATGTGTTTCTTTTAAGATTTCTGTACCATGAGGCGAAAACTTGATGAAAATTATGAATATATAGCGAAGGTATATGAGGCAACTAAACTGCACTGCAAAGCAAGAAAAAACCGCACAATATAAGTGCCTGAAAAAAAAAACCCCAAAGGTTGTATCTACCGTTTCGTCGTTAACTTGCTACATGTATATGTCAAGGTCACATCACTTCTATTTTTTAGCGTAAACTTGTACACAGCTTTCAGTTGGAACATACGAAAGTGATAAATATGTTCTAATAATCTTTTTTGAAGATTGTTGCAAAATTCTTTGTCTACCGACATTCATTTTTTGTACTTGAGACCATGGTAACTTCATCTTTTCCTACGCACGCGCACAATAAGGAGGAAGAAGTAAAGCAGTATTTTCGTATTGGGCCATAAAAAAATATTTTTTTCTCCATAAAAGTAGATTTTTTTTAGGTTTCGAAACCTGTAATTTTCTGAAACCTAATACTTTCAGGAATTGAACAAAATTTGCACGGGCCATGCAAAAATTCTGTGTTTGTAAATTTTCTCGTTTGTGCGTCACATTGTCGCTTTAAATGCAACATTCTCCTTTCAATCAAGGTTTAGTTAAATGTATTTATCCCCCCCCCCCCCTCTCTCTCAAGATGTTGAAATTAAAAAGTACAAATAATTTTATATTTTATGCACAGAGAATAAAAACGGGGCTACCCATTATATCTTGACGAGATTCACTTTATTTATTAGAAACAGGTTGGGAGCCTCTCGCAGAAAGACGTAAAATAGCCAACTACATTTTATGTTTTAAGTACGTCACAATTCAATCTAATTAAAATTAGATGTTCCGAATCCGCTACCGCTTCTCAAACATCTAACAACATCCCATTCGGGGTCACGTCAGAGCGACCTTTCGATTATGAATAAACATAAAAATTTTGGCCAATCAGATTCAACCTTCTGTATACAATTCTAAAATTAGTTCCACGGCTACTTCTTTACATTATTGATGCTCAGTAGACTGTCTTACGATGAATTAAAGTAATTTTGGTATAAATTGAACTATAGTCCGCCAGTCTGGCATTCTTACCTGAATAACGCAAACGAAAATGCACAAACTACTATATATCCCGCACGTCACATTCATATATAGCACGGTCTTTACCATTCATATTTTGTTTACTACGAAACCCCTCGGGCGTTTAGGTTTGGCAGTAAAAAAAGAATCGCATCCGAACTATAAGCCAAGATTTCGACGACGGCGATTTCATTGGGTAATCGAAAGGTCGCTCTGACGTGACCCCGAATGGGATGTTGTTAGATGTTTGAGAAGCGGTAGCGGATTCGGAACATCTAATTTTAATTAGATTGGTCACAATTCGATACCCGATTATTCAAATAAAATTCAGCAAGGTATATAGATTAAAAATATAATACACGCAATCGGGAGGAATACATTTTTCCTAAATGTAGACTCGAAATATGTCATTTCTGATATAGTAAATCAATGGGACAATATAGTTTAATCACAAAAAGCATTACATCTTGTAGTTTTAAAAACAATGTTAACACAAAAACCAACCAACCAAACAAAAAAACCCTCAAAACCTCTTCCTTATTTTTATCATGGAAACAGACGACTAAATATATCATACACACTAAATTCAGATGTAACTGTATTTTGAATTCTGACCTCTTTTTTTTAAATTTACAATAAATATTATTGAGAGTCTCAATTGTTCGTGTGGTACACCAGAGGACTCATATTATTTGTTTGTTTGTTTGTTTGTTTTGTTTTGTTTGCAACAAATATCATCATGTGAAGGAGGAATTTTTTTTGAAGGCCTTTTATGCTTTTTTCAGTTAAATCTTATTGAATGTCACATTCTTCTATGGGAAGACGAAGAACTAAATGATGGTAGATTTAAGATTTACGTAACTTTTACCAAAAAAGAACTCCAGATACATTAACTTGCTTGTTTATAAATCAAAGTTTATCTACAGATAATGACAGTTGTAACTATTTAAGGTGAAAACCTCTTTAAGTTGTAAGGACCTGCGTTCAAACCTCTTGTACAATAAAAATACAATCAAATCTCTCTCTCTCTCTCTCTCTCAGTTTACAATAGGACTGTTAATTTACAAGCTTACGTAACGAACACGGACCTATATGGGGGGGGGGGGGGTTAGGAGGGGATTCTCCCTCGAATTAGCGAAGTTATTAAATACACATAATAAAATAGCTAAAAAATAACCTTGGTTTCCCCCAAGAAAACACTGACCCCTGATTAGTTGCGCCTGCGCAAAAGCAATTCTAAATAAAATATTCGCAAAAAATATATTTTCTTAAATTCAAGGTTGTTGAATAATATTAATTTGGTAAAGCTTGGCTTTTATAGAGGATCTTTAGTTTTTCAAAAGATGTACATGTACAAAGAAATGATCTTTACAAAAAGGTATTCGAATTTGCGAAGTTATTAAATAAACTTAAAATAACTATAAAAAAATTACTTTGGACCCCCACCCCCCACCCCCGGAAAACACGGACCCCTGAGAAGTTGCGCCTGCGCAAAAGCAAATATTCTCCAAAAAAAAAATATTTTCTGAAGTTCAAGGTTGTTGAATAATATTAATTTGGTAAAGCTTAGCTTTTATAGGATCTATAGTTTTTCAAAAGATGTACAAGGAAAATATCTTCACAAAAAGCTATTTTAATCCCCCCCCCCCCCCATTCGAAAAGCACGACTACAAGTGTTTAAAGAGAAATGCGAACATTCCTAGTAGATTTATTTGTTCTAGTCGTAACCTCAAGTATTGGATATGTATTCGAAGTATACTGAAGTCTTTAAATATCTTTTATGGTCATATATTTTATTTTCTATTTGATAGTGACAGTATGAAGTGTTTCCTTGGGTTTAACAAGCTAGACCTCCGAATTAACACCCCTGAAGATGAGTGGGTGTTTAAGGAAGAGCCACACTCCTCCCGGCGACAGGAAATCCTACGAAAATATCCGGAAATCAAAAAACTGATGGGATATGATCCAACAATAGCTTACATAGTGACAGTCGAGGTTCTCATTCAAATCTTCATGTGCTGGTTATTGAAAGACTCCAACTGGGCTACAATATTCATTCTAGCATACTGTTTCGGGGGTGTCTTAAATCATTCATTAGGTAGTGCTATTCACGAAATTGGCCATAATCTGGCCTTTGGACATAGTCGACCTTGGGCCAACCGACTTCTTAGCATTTGGTGTAATTTGCCAATTGTAGCTCCAATGGCCATAAGCTATAAAAAGTACCATGCTGATCATCACCGGTACTTAGGTGAAGAAAACCAGGATGTTGATATTCCTACGCGACTGGAAAGTTTCTTATTCCGCCACCCAATCACAAAAATATTGTGGCTCATTACCCATCCAATCATCCATGCAATCCGACCCTTTTACAAGAGTCCAAAACCTCTGACCGGTTGGGAGATTATTAACACTATTTGTCAAATGATCTTTAATGGACTTATTCTGTATTTCTTCGGCATTAAGTCCTTAACCTACTTGTTATCAGGGACTTTAATGGCGCTTGGATTCCATCCTCTAGCTGGGCATTTTATTTCCGAACATTATCTGTTCCATGGAAAACAGGCGACAACATCGTACTACGGTCCGCTCAATTTCATTCTATTTAACGTTGGTTATCATATTGAACACCACGATTTCCCATATATTCCCCATACTCGTCTTCCGGAAGTGAGAAAAATCGCGGCGGAATATTATGACCACCCCTACCATACATCCTGGGTAAAGGTGCTGTGGGACTTCGTGTTTGACCGTGAGATGGGACCCCACGCCCGAGGAGTGGGTTACAGAAAGGAAGATGTCAAAGAGGAATAGTGAAATAAATATATTATTGCATATGTGAGTAAAGTTTATGAAGGATGACTGACAATTTCGTACTTTCTACTGTTTCTAGCGTAACTGTACAAAGTGTACTTTTTCTAGCGTAACTGTACAAAGTGTACCTGTGTAAATCAGTGTTTTGCTTGCTTGTTATTGGAACTTTGTTGGTTATGACTGTTGTGGTTTCTTGGACAATTCTTTCGTATTATCGTTCAAAATTTACTGAATATTTATTTTCAAATAAACTTATTGCACTACAACATTAGTTGTTATTTTGCATGACATACAATCATGTTACTAGTATAAGAACTGTCTAACAACACCATGGAGAGAAAATAATAGACGAAGAAACAAAACAACAGAAAGACACAAATTAATATTGATCTGTAGAGAAAAAAATCTTGCCTTTGGCCGAAATTTATAAAATAACAAAGCAATTTATTCATTTTTTAGCTTACTTAAGCCGAAGGCTTGTGAGCTTTTGATCGAAGAGTATTCGACGTCCGTTTGTCTTTCGTCTGTAAACTTTTCACATTTTCGACTTCTCTACAGGTCCAAATCTAACCAAACTTGCTAAAAGGCTAAAAACGGAGAGTCAAGTTTGTTGAAATGACCACGCTTTTTTTTAAGGGGAGATAAACAAGAAATAATGAAAATTAGGTTGAGTTATTTGAAAATCTTTAAGAATCACTGGACCAGAGATGATGAAACTTTTATGATAGCTTCCTGATATATTTAGATTCAAGTTCAATAAATATTTCAAATCATGAGGACACGTGCACAATAAGAGATCAAAGGGTTACAATGGAATATGTTAGAAAAAAAATCTTGTGAAAAACTGCAGGGCCCTGATTAGTGATCTAGATACACAAGCATCCTCAGATAGTGCAGCTTCAATTTTAATGTTCATATAATTTTGTTCATATCTTGGGCTTTGGGGGGGAGGGGGGGGGGGGGCTACAATATTAATTCAAGTGATATTCCTGTGCTAGCATCCTCAGTTAGTGCGCATTCAAATTTGTCCAAATCATGGTCAGGGGCGAGGGAGGTCGGGGTAATAGGGGATCAAGTTTAACATGGGAATGAAAACATGTTTAAAATCTTCCGTTTCAAGAAAAACAGGACCATAATTAGACTTCTAAATATGCAACCATCTTTTAGGTTGTGTATATTCAGGGGCCCATTGTACGAAAGAACTTACGTCTAAGACCGAAAACTTAAATTGATTGTAAAATTTCGCAAAATAAATGATTTTGTTTAAAATTACTAGCGTAAAAATATCTTACTACATTCCTTTAAAAAAAATCACAACCATTTTCAATATAATGTAAATGGAACAGTTACAAGCAAAATAAAATGTTGGTCTTAGTCGTAAGTTCTTTTGTAAAAACGGGCTCCAGAAGGCTTTCAGATAACACTCAGTTTCTTGTGGATATATCAATGAAAACACTGAACACTTCTTCCTGTACTGTTAAAATAATGCTGAAATAAGAACAGAATTATTTCACATCATAAAAAAAGGAGCAATAAAAAAGGAGCAATAAACCTTGACATAATTCTATTTGGGGACCCAAATTTGGGTCAACAAATAATATCAACATTGTTAAAGCCGTACATAAGTATATCAAAAAATCCAAAAGATTTTTTATGAATAACCAGCGTAACCATTCTGTATCTTCTACGACCCCTCCCTTCTTTCTTCTCTCCTTGCACTCCTATTTTTTTCCTTTCTTAATTCTCTGCACCTTTTTTTCCCCTTCTTTTGTTCTATTGTACATTTGTTGGTTGTACATCACGTGTATCTGTTTTTAGCTCACCTGAGCTGAAAGCTTAAGTGAGCTTTTCTGATCACCCATTGTCCGTCGTCTGTCCGTCCGTCCGTCTGTAAACTTTTCACAATTTTGACTTCTTCTCAAGAACCACTGGGTCAATTTTAACCAAACTTGGTACAAAGCATCCTTGGGTAAAGGGAAGTTTAAATTTTAAAAATGAAGGGCCAAGTCATCATCAAAGGGGAGATAATCAAGATAATACAAAAATTGGGTGGGGTCATTAAAATATCCTCTTCTCAGGAGCCACTGTGCCAGAAAGGCTGAAACTTATGTGGAAGCATCCTGGGGTAGTGTAGATTCTAATTTGTTCATATCATGACCCCCGGGGGTAGGGCGGGCCACAATAGGGAATCTAAGTTTTACATTGAAATATATAGTAAAAATCTTTAAAAATCTTCTTCTCAAGAACCACTGGGCCAGAGAAGCTGAAACTTATGTGGAAGCATTCTGGGGTAATGTAGATTCTAAATTGTTCAAATCATGACCCCCGGGGGTAGGGCGGGGCCACAATAGGGAATCCAAGTTTTACATTGAAATATGCAGAAAAAATCTTTAAAAATCTTCTTCTCAATAACCATTGGGCCAGAAAGGCTGAAACTTATGTGGAAGCATCCTGGGGTAGTGTAGATTCTAACTGTTCAAATCGTGACCCCTCGGGGTAGGGCGGGGCCACAATAAGTACTACGGCGGGGGGGGGGGGGGGGAGGTGAGAGATATCAGGTGAAAAACAACAAGGCCAAAGTTACTCAGGTGAGCGCTGTGGCCGATGGGCCTCTTGTCATTTTGTTTGTGTTGAAGAGGACAATCTAAGTTGGAATAACTTGTGTCCAATCCCATTGATTGTGTTTCAATAAAATATGTTTAAATCAGAAATCCAGAGGCTCAAGTGAACTTTTCTGATCGAAAGGAGATGGGCGAACATAGCATGCAGAAAGCCTATAGCTTCAGAAATATAAAAATCATGTTCAATTTGTGAATTTAATATTTAGAGTAAAGTTCTCATTATTGAAATTTATGTAATTGTGATAAACAAAACTTTTCTGAAGAAAATTTTCTCGGCAAAATTTATTCTTTTATTAAAAAAAATTAATGTGGTATTCGTGGGGTTCGAACCCTAGCAATAAAAATCCTGAGAATCATTTTCTTTCGAGACTAGCACGCTAACCACTAGGCTACACAGGCATTTAAATCATGTTTGTGATATGACCCTTGACTTCATGGACTTCAAGTATTTCTCGAAAAGATGCGAACGTTATGTCATAAAAGTATATTTTTAAGGTATAGTGGGTCATTGCTCCATATTTTTGGCAGGCAAAAAATGTATATCTTTATGCAAACTTTGAGGATTAACTTTCAAAAAGGTGGAGCGAAGACCCACTCATATCGAAAAATAGTGTTATAGTATGCGAAAATGACTCTTTTTGCCCGCTTTAGTGTGTGTCTAATATTTCACAGGCAAATAATTTCAAACTTTGAGGAATTTTTGCAAATTGTAGAGATTTTACATAAAGTATATTTTAATGTTAGACGAAATATCAAGGAAAATTTTGTTATAATAGAAATTTAATTTTTCATCTTCATGTTTGTCACACTATAGGCTTATCGCTCGTCATGTTCACCCATCTCCTTTGTCCGTTATCTGTCGTAGTTGTCGTCGTCGTTGTCGTCGTAAACTATTCACATTTTCATCTTCTTCTCAAGAACCACTGGGCCAATTTGAACTAAACTTGCCACAAAGTATCCTTGGGTAAAGAGGATTCAATCTTATTCTAATGGAGGACCACGCTTTCTTCGAAGGGGAGATAATTATGATTTTGTGAAAAATTAATGGCATCATTTAAAAATCTTCTTCTCAAGAACCACTATGTTTGAAAACATGAAACTTATGTGGAATGATTGTGAGGTAGTGTAGATTCAAATTTGTCCAAATCATGACCCCCGGGGGTAGGGTGGGGCCACAATGTGGGATCAAAGTTTAACATAGGAATACATAAAAATCTTTAAAAATCTTCTTCTCAAGAACAGTAAAGCCATGATTAGTCATATTTATATGGAAGCATCCTCAGGC
The DNA here is from genome assembly GCF_033153115.1 of Saccostrea echinata. Classification (NCBI taxonomy): domain Eukaryota; kingdom Metazoa; phylum Mollusca; class Bivalvia; order Ostreida; family Ostreidae; genus Saccostrea; species Saccostrea echinata. The sequence goes on along the minus strand of NW_026889765.1, from coordinate 27,590,982 downwards.
AATCTAGATTCAGTTTTGTTCAAATCATGACCCCTGGGCATAAGGTGGGGCCACAATAGGCGATCAAAGTTTTTCATAGGAATACATAGGGAAAAATCTTTAAAAATCTTCTCAAGAACAGCAAAGCCATGATTAGATATATTGATATGGAAGCATCCTCAGGTAGTTTGTATTCAAGTGTTCAAATCATTACCCCCGAGGATAGGGTGGGGCCACATTGGGCGATCAAAGTTTTACATAGTAAAAAATCTTTAAAATTCTTCACAAGAACAGCAAAGCCATGATTAGTCATAATAATATGAAAGCATCCTCGGTAATGTAGATTTAAATTGTTCAAATCATGACCCCCAGGAGAATAGAGGGGTATAACAGGAACTCATAGTAATACAAAGGAATATAAAGGATATATCAATAAAAAAAAATTCATCTTAAGAACTTCAAATCCATAATGTATCTTATTAAGTCAAAAGCACCCTTAGGAAGTGTAGATTCAAGTGTTCATATCATAACCCCCCCCCCCCCCCCCGAACCACTTTGATATTTAATTATATTTAAACTTCAAATTCAGTTCAATACTGAACTGATTTCTGCTTTTTCCTAGCCAAAGTGCTCAGGTGAGCAATGTGGCCCATGGGCCTTTTGTTTTCATTATCTTAGAACAGAAAGGTAGAGGTGCATGACTTAGGTGAATGTTGTGGCCCATTGGATTCTTGATTTTTTTTAATACAGTGTACCCTCTGAATACGTATTAAGATTTTGGTTTCTATCAAGTTCTTCAACACATCATTAAATTTAACTGAGTATCGATTTTTTGTGTGATTTATTTATGTCTTGCTAAGACACTTCGAACCATTTTTTTTTTTATCAAGGCTGTTGTAAGACATGACCTAATGTTTACGTGTATATAGAAGAGAATGTTCTAATGTCAAGGACATTGTCACCTACTTGATCCATCAACAGTCTGGTTGTAGTCTCACTAAAACTCACCAGAGCAACTTTGAACTCCTCGGGTATTATAATTTGCTGAACACCGAAAAAGAAGGGTTCCGAAAACATTCCTAGGTGTGCAGAAGTATCACACAAACGTTATATTTCAAGGTAAATTATTCACTGAAGTGTGGCTAGGAAGTCACAAGCATGTTGAGACATGGTAAACAGAAAAGTTTAGTCTGTAAGCGCATTTTTCATGGTGTCTATAAGAAAGAGACCATAACAATTTCCTGTTTACTGCCAATTCTTTTTTGTGTTCTACTAAATATTTGAATGGGTCACCTAACCAAGTCCACGTCTCTTGAATCACAATAACATTATCGTAGGGGTGTTTTGGAGCAATTAACAATAATGTCTTATAATGTTGCAGAATAGTTTTTTTTTAATCTGATGTGTAATAGCCTTTATTAAAGTTCAAAATCAGTGTTGTTTAAAAACAAAATTTTTTTTTGATACATCACCTTTCAAATTAGAAAAAAAGAGTATTTGACAACCAACATTAAATTTTGCATTACATATTTTTTATTTGAAAGCATTAAAAAATTTCTGCTATGCTGGTTTATTTTCCGGATTTAACCGGGTTGTTGTGATTATGGGTGGTACTTGTAGATGCGAGGTATTTTCTTGTTATTTATTTGGTGGAAAAACTATGAACATATCAATATGGATACACTCTGTTACAAATTCAGCTGCCATTATGTACATTATGCTAAAATGAATACGCACTTTCGAGTTGTATCCATGACAATGGATGCAATACATGGTACAAACAGTACCAGTTTATACAATTTTGATAATATTTATTCCAGTTCCTTGTGTAGCCATTTAGGTTTAAAGCTCTGCGCGGATATCATGAATAAATTATGGGAATAAGGGAAGACAGGAAAATAACATCAATTTTATGTCCTACCTGGTATGTCAGTTATCTTTCCTATAATGAAGGAATATACATGAAGCATGGCGATTTCAAATCTGAACAAAATCGTGTGACTTAGCATGAATGTCAACTTGTTGAAATGTACAGAGCATATTATTAAATCTCTAGAAAGACGGTTCTCTTGGTTTCCACATTCAAGATCCAGACAGCTCAGTATTACGTTACGCTATGTAACTCCATATAATTATTCGTAGGGAGAGTAGTCCCGGAGAATTAATTGACACTGTATGGAATATGTTCCACATTTACAAATGTAAAAAAAATTAAAAACAAATAGAAGTATGGAATCCGGATGGGGGACGTAGTTCACTATCGCACCATCAAGCATCGACTAATGCGGTCGGTGGCGCGATAATGCATGGACGATGAAGAGATGACGATGCATCGTCATTGCACCATCACACTATCGTCATTGCACCATCGGGTCATTGTCATAGAGAAGACCTTTCAAAATGTATTATGATTTTTAACATGACCTTGACCTTAAAGTTTGACCTATATTTCTAAGATTTAACATTGCTGATAACTTGTGAATGAAAGAAGATAGGGCATTTATATGTTATGTGCATTTTTTCGAAACCTTTCGGAATGCACTCTGGTTTTTGACCTTGATCTTTAAGTTTAACCTAGTCTTTTTCAATTTCTTTTAAATTGGTAAGAATTTTTGAGTGAGAGAAGATAGGGCTTTCATATTTTACATGTACATTGCTTATGTCAACATATCTCAGAAAGGTATATCAATTTTTGACTTCATGACCTTGATCTGTAAGTTTGAAGTAGACGCAAAGAAGACAGTAAAAATATGGCATAAAATCATTGCATCCAAACCAGTAAGACACCGAAAGCTCGGGACCACAATTCTTTGAATTTGCTTGTTTCCCCCAAGAACATTTTGTAAGAAAAGGTAAATTTGTTGTACGCTCGATTTATATTCACATGTTGTCTCTTTATCAATGGATTGTCGATTCCTCATTAATTTTTCATTTTAAAAAGTCATAAATAATATTGTTGCTATGTAATTGTAAAATAAAAACCAAGACTTGTTTTCAACTGGTCTTTAATAAAGGATTTGTATACAGGGAAAGTAATATAGATACCATTTACTTGACTATCAAATAGATCTATTATCAAAATACATAACTGAAGCAATTGATCACGCACAAACAAATTCATGTTATTGACCTCCGAGAGGTTAACATTTTGTCATTAACACATACTACATGTACAAAAATGTTTCCAATTTGTATTTTGGCTTAGTACAGTTGCAAAATAATAAGAACAAAAGATAAATGGATTTATCTTTCGTTTGTCAACTGAATTCACATAATCAGGATATATGCAAAACGGTAAAAAAGCTAGAGAAGATTCTAGATTATATGAAGTAAAGATTTAAAAAAAATCTTGTATTATCATCAAGTGCCAAGCAACGGAACAAATGAATATAATAATTACTTTAACAAACTGGTCTACAAATTTAAAAATCTCAAAAGCAATATGATAGAAACGTTGTACAATCTATTTGATTATGCATCTATATTTCTGTATAATTGTTGTTTAACAAACATCATTCTAATATTTGTAGCTTCTTGTATTCCATGGTATGGTTCCTGTTTAAGCGCCTCTTGATACGAATGTAATGCACCATGTAAGTCTCCCATAACTTGCTGACAGATTCCTAGTATCTGCCAAGATAGGTCTCTTGAATATAAAGGAACATATCTCCCATCATCATAGAGCAGCAGTGTCTGTAGGTCTGTCAGTGACTGTAAACACTGAGATCTATTACCTAGTCTGTAGTGAGATAAAACAGACAACATCTCTACCATAACAAACGGTGATAGTTGTAAGATAGGATTTGCATTTCCTTCACTCAAATCCTGTTCTAACTTTAAGTCTTCAATAAAGACATTTTCACTATTTATATGTATATTGTTTTGCCAAAGTAATTTCATCTTCCAAAACAAGGAGAGATTGCCTAAAACTTCACTGTATCCAGGACTATCCATAATATTTTTTCGCAAATCGAAGAACTGTGACAGTCTTTGTTTAGCAACAAAAGTTATATGTAGTGTTTTATCATATCTGCCTGATTTATAGTAATACAATGCTAGATAAAGTAAGTAGGGCACCGGACCTAACCTTGCTGCCAGTTTCAACATGTTACAAATACTTTTATCTAACAAGTAGACATTTTTGTGAGTGTAACATGAAGTTCTATCCGCCGTCGTAAATGATAAACGAACAAGAATCTCAGTTGCAAGATACTGTAATGTTAATGATTGGTATGGTGACTGTGATAAACGCGATAGTGTATCAGTTAATTTCAGAAAGAGATAAAAAAAAAACCGTTACATTTTTAGCAGAAAATGGCATGTGAAATATTTCAGACATAGTGCCTACATCTAGAGCTGTAATGTCTATAATTTCTCCCTCTGTGGAGGATAATACAAAGAACGGGCTACTGAGGGCTGGTTCCAGGATTGATCTGAGTGTAGGACTCAGCAGTAAACAGGACACACCCATTCTGTAATACTGATACAGCTGTTGTAAAAGGGATTCACGTACATCACCGACTACTTTGTTTATAAACATATTGTTCTGTGAAATAAAAAAGTTAGGAAGCACTCCATGATAAACACCTAACACGATATATTTAAAACACTTCCAGAAGCAATCCAGTAAATTGTTTGGAGACCATCTAACGTGTCCCAGTTGCATCATCCAGAATATCGTGGTTTTCAGGTAATATGAACACAGTATTGGTTCCTTCCTGTAATTAATAACTTCCTTCAGAAATATTTTCAGTAGTCCGTAACATAGAAATTGAGTATGATTCATGGTACAAACTAGTTGTTGTTCGGCTTGAGAAAACGATAATCTTCATTCCAGTTCGTTATAAGGCGAATCAAGTTTACTTCCAGTAGGCACACAGTGACATTCATTTCTTAGAATTTTTTCCAACACAGGTTCAGGCGGCCAGGCATGTCTCTGACATCTGTCAACCCAACCTCTTAATATCTTAGGCCAACATACTGTGGCAAAACAAAACGCATGATCGAATTCTACATCTTTTGCGAAACCAGAGGAACAAGGGCCATGGGTGGTGATAGTTGTCTGTCGGAAATATTTGTGATTTGTTAGAGACTGAAAATATTCTTCTCTCCACGAAGAACTAGATATATAAACCCCCTCATTGAAGGAAACAAGACTTGAAATGATACTGTATCGTGGAGATGTCAGAAGGCGTAGGCCTAACAAACCCTGGTGGTGTGTCAGAATCTTCCATTAGTATAATTTCATGTTTTGATGGATCATAAACCCAATACTGAGTGATGTCAGTTATTAGTTTATGATTACAAGACCAGAACATGAAATCCTTGTCAGATGAGGCAAACCTAAATCCCTCTTTATAACTACCACTATTTATCCATCCACCTCCAACTAGCATATTTACATGTTTATTTATCATCTCCTCCATGTCCATTACGTCCCTTCTGATGGCTACTTCTATTGGTGTCCCTATCTTACGACACAGACCAACATACAGGACCTCTGAGATACGGGGAATGTGATCCATTCTGTATATATAAAGATTAGTTCGTAGATTATACTAGTGCTTTTAAAGAAAAAATGTGTAAGTAACAATGTCAAGTTTCAATATCAAATTGCTGGACAAAAATAAAAATACATAGTATTATAAAGTTACCTCATAAAAATCTTTTTGCAAATGGTGGACTGTAATTGATAAGGAAAAAGGGAATACCGGGTATACTTTATCTTCTTTCGTTTTCTGTTTCGCATGTTTGTTTAAAAGAGTTTATTTTAGGAATACTTTTAAACTGACAGCAGAACTAATTCAAATTTGCAAAACAACACTTTGAGGTTAAAAATTACGGAAATTTTTACGAGTGAAGACCTTCATGTATAATTAAATAATACCCCTTTTCCGCATGATACTAGCTAATAATATATTATTATATTTCTAATCGTTTTGTTGACAAGTCAAGAATTTATTTCCTCCAAAGCTTAAAAATAGAAAAAAAAAGTTCTAGCTCTTATACTTCTACTTCTGTTAATATGTTTCCTATATATAAAGTTAAAAAGGCAAAGTAACTATTTTTATAGTCTGAACATTTTCACTTATGGCATAGCTTCACCCCCGTTCTATGAGAACCTTAACAATCTGATGTTTATATGTGTACAAAACTCCTGTGTACTTGAAATGAAAATACACGTTTCTCATTGGTTAAAGATGGGTCTCCTTTTGCATTACCCGCTAGCAGCGATTAGCCATATTTGTATATGTGCTTAGCTAATTAGACAAACTTAGAGATTTGGATTCCTTTTGACATTTCTCTCTTTCATTTGTCTTTAAGACTGCAGGTAGTCAATGATTCTGCATTGTGGTCAAATCTTTCACTCATCTTTGTGAATCTAGGTACGTATGAAGCCTACCTAGTGGTATTGATAAGATTGGTGCAAAGGTCGCGAAAGTTACATCGACAAGCAAACAAAAGAGAGAAACATATCAACTTATTTTAAAAAAATCTAGACATTTCCAGTTTTAAAGATTGATTATTCAATTTTCATCTTCAGCCTGCCAAAATAAAATCACATTATTGCCAAGAGGGTGAGATATCTACATGATCAAGAACCATGGATGTTTTCAGCACACGTCAAAAATGGAATATGAGAAAGGGTGAAGAATTGGAATAGTCCTTCATTTCTTGGCATGAATACATTTCAAGTGTCCTCATGAAGATGGTATAAATTTGAAATTTTAACATCAAGTATACGTTTTGTTAAGTTTAAAGCGATTTCAAAGAACTGGGACATACATGTATAATATGGAACATGTTATGTTCTGTAAGTTGATATGCATATCTTACTTTATTCAACACAGTATCAAATAATTTCAATATGCGTGCAGTTTAAAACAGACATGTTTGAAGATGATACAACATTGTTATTGCATTAGTTAGGAAGAAAGTATGCAAAATAGCTCAAGTTCAATGCACAGAAAAAAGTCACATTTCATGTCACTGTACTTTCGAGATTCTGAGTGAAAAAAAAAACAGAAATATTCAGCACGCCGCCAGTTTGCATGTCCCCCAGTACTAACAATTTTCTTACGTTTCCCGTACCGGGCTTCATGAATTTTGTCGCGCTTTGACAAAACAAATCCGTTCTCCCCTTACATTAGAGGAATCGACAACAGGTCCAAACTCGGTTTCAGTCCTTGAGAACAGCAAGACCACAGTACTATTTGTTATAATGGTAATTGGATTTCTCATGCTGTTTGGATTCAGGTTTAGTTAACGTGTAATCTCATAGCACTAGAGCAGGACCACAATATGAGATCAAAGTTTACATGGCATTATAGAGGGAAAATAATTGTATGAAGGACACAAGAGTTTAGATAATTCAAGTGAGCTTTGAGCTCTAACTCGTTAAAATCAATTTCAAATACCAATATATATATATATATATATATATAAAAAAGAAAAAAAAGAAAGAAAAAAAAATTATCTTCTTAATGTACTTTTGCAGCTTTTCATTCAATCTTTTTTTTTATTTACACAGAATTATTAAAAAAAAAAAAAATAAAGACTTCTACCACAGTTTAAGGTAGTACACAATAGATAGGCCAAAAATTTCCTAAAATTCATTTTTTAAAACTTTAATATTTTTTCTAGGATACAAAATCTCTCTTTATATGTAATATGAAAGAAATTCAAAAGCACATTTTTTGCCCACATAGTTTGAAATATGGCCTATCAGACCCCTGTAAGAAGATTGTGAAATCAGACATTCGACTTGAGAAATTATCAGTTGGTCTATTACAAAGTTGTGTGATGCTTTTTATAAAGGCAACCTTTTTGTTACTAAAATTCATATTGATACTGGTAAATTTGAGTAAAATATGATGTAAAACAAGAACATACGTAGCTCCGGAATTAAATATGCTACACTTTAAGTTTTCTGAAGAGAAAATGTATAATTCAATTTTTAAAAAAATCAACAGATTGATTAGAAAGGATCACCCATTAAAATGTGTCAAAATAAGGAAAATTGAACCGATGGTTACAGATATTTTGGCGATTAAAAGAATTTCAATAGCAAAATAGTGAAAGATTCAGTAGATGACGTCACAATATTTGACCTTTGACCTCTTAACATGACCTTGACCTTTATTGTACATAAAGAATGGAGACCACTTAAATACATGTATATGTCCAAATATCAGCCCTCTACTACTTATGGATCAAAAGTAACACTGCATTTAATAGACTGTTGGTTCACATTTAGACAGCATAAACACATTCTAAAAAGGAAGTTCCCAAGTCACCAATATATTAGATGTCTCAATTTTTAAAAAAAAGAAAATATGACGAAAACATGTTTCAGCTTATTATTTTTCTTACAAAGATCATTGATTATTGTCAATATAAAGATATTATTCTTTTTTCTCATGTAATTTTTAAGAAATCAGTTAAAATAGGTTTTATGGGTATTTTGTACTACCTTAAATATACAATCAATAATTCATTAATATTAATTGGTTATTATAAATTCAACTATTTTAGTGATAAAGATTATAAGTAACTGTTTTGCATCACATCGAAAAGTATCAAATTTCCTGTTTTCAACTCAATTCTTTCTTCATAGGGGAAGGAAAATTAAAAAACGTGTACTTGATTCTCTCATTGATCTATATTCACAATTTTCATATCTATCAATCTTAAACATTCAATTTGGCTTCAATTGAAAATTGTCAGTTCCCTTTAGTGCCCTTTTGGAAAATGAATCCTAATACTGTTTTTTTTTTTTTAATCATAACATGAACTAAATGAAACCAAGGCACATAATATGAATCATCAAGTTTTGATGTCATTATATCAATCAATATATATATTTTCTTCAAAACATTTATTTGATTACATTCAGGCTTGTATCCTTAAAAGAACATGTCATACAATGCAATAATCTAGAAATCAAACAATTGAGTATTCAAAGAAAAGGGGGAATATGAGCAAGCCTCCCTAACAAAAAATATTATAGTAAACTTCAGTTTTCGATAGTACAATATAATCTACTATAGCATCAAAGTTTTTACTATAGTTAAAAAAAATTACTACTATAGTGAGTCAAAGTATTTTTACTATGGATTTCAAATTGTTATATTTCATTTTCTCTAATTCTTACATGCACATTTTCGATATTAATAGAAAATAGGTATATAACTATATTATTTCTAAAATTTACTTCATTGATGTGTAGTTAAAGGGATATTAAAGCTCTAACTCTGAAAAAAAGTTTTATTGAAACCTTCTCAGTAATTCAAAGTACCAATGTATTTATTAAAACTAGCTATAGTTACATATAGTAAACTATAATAAATTATTGTAATCGGCGATGAAAAAATATAACGAATAGATGTTTATATTTTTTGAAATCAAATTAATCTCCATATGTCATGCGTAATATGTGACATGCTTCCACTTTGGTATATGGTTCTATATATTTCTATTATAAGACGCCCTATGATCGTTTGAATGTTTGCTAAACAGCTGCAAATACAATCATTGGACATAAGTATTCATCGCTGACATTAGAATGGCGGGGATTTATTTACATTAAATATTCAACAAAACACCGTTCTCCTGAATAAATACTGATTGTCCTATTTTAATATTTTGTGACATGACCCCTATTAATTCTTTTAGTCTTTGGCGAATTGTTTAATAAAGATGCTGAATATAATTCATTTACGTTTTTCCTGAAAATACTTCCGGGATCAGCTGTTTACGAGTAGAGATGATATTTTTTTTTGATGAACTGCAGATTTCTTTTCAATCATAAACATTTCTTTTCTATAATTTTATGTATGGAGAGCGTATACTGACCATGATGTAATAATAATATTATTTTCGTCCATATAGACACTGAGTAGTGGGGATAGATATGCGAAGGCATCATCATTCTCGAGTATGCAATTTCAAACAGGAAAACATCGAGCTACAAAGACCGGTTTCAAGGACGCGTTCTTTTCGAATGAATCTTTATATTTTTCAGAGATATTTCAGTTTAATCTTGTCAAAGTTCCTGCAACTTTGTAACATATACAATCCTAGGTCATAACAGATAGTTTGGTCTTCGATGGCCACAAGGTTATAATAGTAAGACTTCACCGAGTAGTCTTTATCTAGAGTGAGGCCTCTCCCCCGCCCACTCTGCGGGGAAACTTCTTAGGATTTTGTTTTCTTAATAGCATTGTGTCTTTTCTAATATAAAATTGAAATGTTTTATAGATCTTGGAAACAAAACAGAAACGAAACATATGTTACTTTACTTTGTAAAAATACTACAAAATCAAGATGGATTTATATTTGAAGTTATCAAATACACATCTGCTTTAAAAATAAGATTGTGACATTAGTAGAAATGTTAGAATTAATAATTTGTCAACATATAATTTTTGTTATGCTAACTTCTCTGACCCTGGATAAGAAGAAAATGTAAATGGCTTTCATTGAATGAATTCATAAAAGATAAGAAAAAAGTAACAATATGAAAGATAAGAAAAAAAGTAACAATATGACAAATTGCTTGTGCAGAAAGTGCAGTTGACGCATCGGCGAGCTAAAAAGCGTCTTGAACGTTTGACAAGATTTTAGATTCACTTCAACAATATCATATTTTTGGTAAATTCTACGAAGAATACATATACCCGACCTTTGCTCAAGTCAGCGTCTGGATACATACTAATATACTAATATTAATTAAATTTATAAAAGGATTTTATCGCGTATCTAAATTTCTTGATAAAGGAACACAATTATATTTTTGGAACATATAATTATCGTTTTATTATTAGATAATTTTGAAAACAGTCGTAATTAGGTAATAAAACGCCAGAAATATAGGGTCTTCGATGTAAAATTCTCAACTAATTAGATAGGGGTCACGTTGTACTAAATGTCATAGATGTCAATGGTCAATTAGAACTACATCGAATAAATTTTGACCTATAAATAAATGGACTATACAATATGGTTAGGAGCAATTTTGACGATATTTTTTAAGCAATGAATGAACGACTAGCAGAGATAAATAAAAAAGAAAATTGGCTGACAAGTAGAGGGGACAGGGACCTTGGGATTTCGACTGAATAGGAAGAATTACTACAGTTTGACTTTGAAATTATTTAAAAATATGGGAGTTTTGAATTCTCCACTCATTATTTAAATAAATCATATATAAATAAATCCAGTATATATTTTATCTGTTCCAGTAGTGAATATCAAGTACTAGAAATGACACTTCTCCAATGGCGCCCTATGCTTTTAAGGAATTGAACAACATTCCTACTAGATTCTGTGCGACGTTTTAAAAATGCGTGACTAAATCAAGGAAATGTATAAAAAAAAAACAAACAAACAAAAAAAAACTTCCTTAATCCATTCTTGTTCACATTTGCGCATCTAAACACTGCAAATTATACCTCATACTAGCTGTCAATATTCGAATCACTTATTTATCATCTAACAGGTTTAAGGTCATACGTGACGTATCTTCCATTATTTCCAGAAAAATTTTTCTATCTCCGCAATGTGAAGATTTCCACTACGTAATTCCAGAATAATTTCCGAAATTGGTCTGAATGTTAAGAAATTATTATGTCCCTTTCTGGCTTTTTTGTAATTGGAGGTAATTTTATTAGTTTGTTTACAACATGGAGGAGCAATTTCGCGGTAAAGGTAGAAAGTTTATATCTGAAGGAAAGTTGAGGAAAATACGGGCGTTAGAAATAAACAAACAACGAAAAAACCAAGAAGAAATACTTTTGCGGCCAAGTGAGTGAAATTTTTTTTATGATTTCTTGTTTTCGATTCTCTTTCATATATTGTTCATACAGACGTATAAACGACTTCGTGTATATCCTGCATATTATTGTATAACTGTGCATTTAATTTATTAAAGGTCACGATGATGAAATTCTTTCTCTGTCTGATGAGACTTCTCACTCCATCGATTTGCCAGAATATGTACCTTTTGAGCATGATTATTGTATGTCAGTACCATCAAACATCGAAGAAGAGGAAATGGAGATAGCTTTTGAAGACACTGATGATGATGTAACGATAAAGTGGAACGAAGGAAGAAGGATTATTGAAATTCAGTATGTCATTGAGAAGCTGATTGAAGGCTGTGAATTCTGCAGACATCCTTTGAACTTCACGAATATATGTGGCGAGATCTGACCCCAAGACCATAAACTGAGAACAGACTTAAGTCAAAATTTCAAAATCCACATAACTTTTGAAATAATTTTGATAACAGAACAAAATTTTCATGATATGTTTATACTGGAATATTGTACAAACCTGCAAAATTTTAAGTATGTATGTTAAATAAAACTCAAGATATTTAAAATCAAAATTTTGACTTAAGTCTGTTCTCAGTTTATGGTCTCGAGGCCAGATATGGACTGGCATCAATGTTACAAATAAAGTGTGTGAATTGTGATAAGGTGGTATCAGTTCCAACTGGAAAGAGACACTCTCGCATAGACAGTGACCATCCATCTAGAGCATTTGATGTCAACACAAAACTGGCTCTTGGTAAGCATTGCATAGATCATTAAATTTTATATGTACATGTACTACAAACAACAATGAAGTGCACTTCTTTTCTGAGGACATATTTTTATATGATATTTGAATGGTCTACTAGTTGAATCACTATTGTAAAGATATAATAAATTACAATAATTTAAATGTATACTTGTTGTAAAAGTAACAGTCTACAAAATTGTGTATATTTTGTAGGTATGCTTCATGCAGGTATTGGCCAGAAGAAAGTATCAATGCTCCTAAGTGTACTTAATATTCCATCTATGTGCCATAAAACCTTGAAAAAAAACAGAGAGGGAAGTAGGAAAGGCATTAGAAGAAGTGGCCAAAAAGAGTTGTGACGATATGGCTGCAGTCGAGAAGGAATCATCAAGGTACCAAAAATAATGTTGAAAGCTATGAATTATTTTTACTTGTGTAACGGAAATATATTGTACATTTTTCTAACCTGTGTACTGTAACAGGTATTTTTATCAAAAAGTTTATTATAATATTTGCAATACTTATAAAAAGCAAACACAAGGTTACATATATAATTTTTTTTTAAAAATTGAATATATCTTCCACTGTTTGATAGTCCAACTTCAATAGACTGATTAGTGTATGGCATACTGGTTATACATAAAATGTAAGACAGTAGATCTTATCTTCAAATGAAATTATACAGTAGTTTAGTTGTGATATTACTGTAATTTATACATTATGTACATGTTATAAAAATTTTGCAGGACATGCAGCAATGATTGGAAATGAAACAGGAAAAAACATCACTTTTGCAACTCGCAACAGCTGATAACTCTGAAAAATCTGGGAAGGTTCTACCTATCTATGACTGTCGAAAGAACTGGTCCAAAAGTGCAAAAGCCATGGAACCAGATATGTGCATACAGATGTTGCAAAACATTGGCCAAAATGATGTGAATGTCAGTACTATTATCATGGACAATGATTCGACAACTGTTGCAAGAGCACGTCTGGAGGTTAACCCAGCCCTAAAGAAGCAGAGTGACAAAAACCATACAATGAAACAATTTACAAATAAATTATATGACCTGAAGAAGAGCAAAAACTACAAAGAACTAAATACCAAAACCATAAATCATATCAGCAAGTGTTTCAAATACTGCATCAGTCAAAATCAAGAAGATTTGATCAGTCTAAAGAAAACTCTGGAGGCCATAACACCACATGTCTATGGAGACCACAGCCTATGTGATACCTGGTTTGGATTTCTCTCTTCTCCTGAAACCTACAAGCCACAGCAGCTTCCTTATCATAGGTACCTTTCTAACCAGCAGTTGAAATCTTATCTCTGATCTCTCTTTGGATTCTACATATCGCAGGCTGAAAAATTGATCAACTTAGGAAGTACTCAGGCAAATGAAAATGAAAGTTTCAACAATACAGTTGCAAGTAAAACACCAAAGTCCACCTTCTACTCTGGCTCTGAGAGTAATGACTCTCGTATAGCTGGTGCTATGGCACAGAAAAATTTAGGACATCAATATGTAATACGGGTATATAGTAGGGATGGCAATTTGTAACCGGTTAACCGATTACTCGGTCGGAACGATGACAATCGATTAGAAAATCTGTAATCGGTTAATCGGAAAAAATAAAATATTTGTTAAATTGAACACATTTTTAAAAAAAATTATTTTAAAAAAAGAAATCTCTGCACAAAGGATAATCATTTAGGATTTAAAGGATAAAATTTGTACGTACATGTAATGATGAATCTCCAGATTGAGACCGTTGCGTAATTGGTCAGTTTACGTAGTGTTAAATAATTACTGTGAAAACACTATGTCGTTACCCCGATTGTCCTGTAATTCTTTAATGACAATAATTGAATCATTGAGCAGTGTGAATAGATGTGTTTGTCGTTTTCAGTTTTCAATGCAATTTACTTGTAATTTTTAAACAAACATTGTAAATTAAGGGCTGTTTAGAGTTCACATGTAGTTTTGGTTATCATAGTAAAAATGCAGAAAGAACTTTTGTGACATCTGATCTGGAAAATTATCAAAGATTTCTTAGGTTTTTTTCATGGTTTTCTCAATTTTTATTGTCTACTGAAATTTAGATAAAAAAATATGTACCGTATTTTTCTGATCCAGAATCAATACTTATGGAATGTTTTAACCTCTATCGTCTCATTTAGGTCTATTTGTGTATATGGACAGAGCTAGGTATACTTGAAAAACAATTGTCAAGAAAACGTGAATTTTGATACGATTAACCGATTAATCGGTCGGAACGTCTTGTAGTTAACCGATTAGCAATTCTGTAATCGATTGCCATCCCTAGTATATAGTATAGTAATTTGTATATTTCATTACTGCACACAATTATAACAGTACTCTATCTTCAAGACAATACAGTAATCACAGTATTTCAATGTTATGAAGATATCATATTCTCTTTCTTTTCAGGTAAATGAGAAGTTGCTACTTTCTCCTGGACAAGTCACTAGTTCCAGTGCAAAGAAAACGAACTTGAAAAGGAAACGAGACAAGGAAAAAGAAGATACAGCAGCTTACAAGAAAAACAGGGCAATGAAGAAAATAGATTCCAAGAAGTAACAAGAGTCATCAGAGATTAGGGAGGGAACTACATACAAAACATGCGTTGATCTAAACAACAATGAAGAAGACATGGAAAACATAACAGAGATACCACCACCCCTGAGAAAACCCCAGTCTACTCCTACTGCTCATGACCAGTGCACATTTGTTTATTTTGATATGGAAACTACGGGTCTTGGTAAGTGTTCATATATTGACACAGAAGTAATGCATGGAACTGAAGCATTATTTTTAGAATAATTATGCAATGCAACTGCTTCATTTTTTCCTGAATAATAAATTTGTAATGTAAAAGTGTATGTTTTTTCTTTGTGACATATTGATGTGTTATTCCTTTTCCTTATGATTTAGGTAAAGATTGTGAAGTCACCCAGATTGATGCGTGTGATTCTGAAGATTCATTTTCACAGTATGTTCTTCCATCTACTCAGTCCATTTCACCCTCTGCCACTGCTGTGTCGGGTATAGCTGTGAAGGAGAATTTGATGTTCAAGAATGCCAAGGATGCTATGAAAACATTTGTTGCAAGGTTGAAAAAATTTCAAACATAGTGCTAGTTGCTCACAATGCAAAATTTGATTCCAGTGTTATTGTCCGTGCAATGCATCAGGTAGGACTAAGTGCCAGTGACTTCATTATTGGATTCATAGACACATTATCTCTATTCAGAGAAGCAGTTCCCAACAGAAGATCTTACAAATAAGTGGACCTTTTGTTTTGTTTGTTTGTTTGTTTGTTGTTTAACATCCCTCTCGAGAATTTTTCACACATATGGAGACGCCACCACTTGCCGGTGGAGAGCTGCAAATTTTGTCCTATACTCGGCACTTACGGCCATTGAGCAGTAAAGGATCTTTTTCGTGCCAGCACCTATTGCGACACGGGACCTCGGTTTATACGGTCTCATCCGAAGGACCGGTCTCCACGTCCCACAGTGGGATTCGAACCTGCGACGTAAGGATCAACTCCTTACTTCGCGACTTTAGAGCAGACACTCTATCCACTGCGCCACGCGGGCGACAGTGGACCTTTTGAAAGATTTATGTACAGCACATTATGATGCCCATGATGCCCTAGCAGATTCCCAAGCTCTACAACAAGTTGTGCTTCATCTTGAGATATCAAGAGGGATGATGAAGAAAGACAGCTTCAGTGTTGAGTTTGTTATTGAAAATGACAATTATGCAATTGTAATGAGTAGAAATGCTTCTTCATTGAAACATCTTGTAGATGAAAATATTTTATATAAATTTACATCTAACAAAATTGCAGCTTCTGGTCTTCATTATGACCATCTTTGTATTGCTCACCTGCAGAGAGATCCTGTGAATGGCATAAAGTTTATCTTGTCAGAAAAAAACATGGGTAAGGTCAGAGTAACATCAAATTGTAAAATTATCAAGTCATTACATCAGTATTTTATGAATTGTAAATGACCACTTGCTCAATATTGTGAGTAATACACTTGCACAGTTGGTGATGTTCTGTTGATCTTCTATAGAAGTTTAGAAAGATGTTGTTATATGAATATAATGACTACATGTTTCTGATTTGAAAAAAATTATCCATGGTGTAAATACAGATTCTATTCCACTGCATTTGTTTATACAGATTCTATTCCACTGCATTTGTTTCTTATCAAAGAGAGATAACTCGATCATTTACAATGAGAAAAATAACATTTTCTATAGAAAATTTCTTCAGTAGCCTAGAAACATGGGTTTCAAAAATTAAATTTCATTTTCTATCATATTTTCCCATCTGGATACATAGTTTCAATGGAAAATATATACTATGACTTTATTTATAGCATTCAATAGCTTTTTTTGCATGCTATAATAAGGATAATCCAATTTATTCTAACTCTATAAATAGCCTGGTGATATACCCCAAATTTTTGGGCATAAACAGGTTTATATGCAAATAGATAAAGCATGAAGTTTTATGGAAATTTGTCTGTAATTGAGGAAGGTCTCGTGTGTCCTTAATAGACACAACAAATGAGTCATTTTGTACATCATTAAGTACTTTTCTTGACCAGGATTGACACCCATAACGTCAGAGTAACGGTGCGTAACATTGGCGATGAAAATATGAGATATATTTGAGAATTCCAAACTTTGAATCGCTAAAGCATAGAAAATATTGAATTTCTAGAAAAAGAATTTTAAATGGATTATTCTAAGAGTATGTAAACTTTGTCATATAAAAAATTTAAGCATTATAAAAATACCGTAACTATTCGTCTAAAAAACGTATTCTGCAAAGGGCTTTTCATAAGGGAAACATTTTCTAATTTTTGGTTTTCAGTATATCACTGAATATAGTGTATAATAAGGAAGCTTTCATGTATATTCACATACGTAACTGAAGTACCATTGTCAATGGTTTATCATTTTTATTCATAATAAGGTTATTTAAAAATGTTTGTCTGCGCAATTAAAAACAATCAATTCTGTAGGTTTTAATTCGATTTTCAAAATAAAAGATTTGTCTACAGGACATACTTTTATATCCTTGACTATTAATCAAAACTATTAATTAGATCAACATCTCAAAACAATAAATAAAATCTAAATACTTTTATGCTAATGATCTTCAAAAAAAAAAATTAAAAAATAAATATCTTTTTATAAGCACATACTATAAATTGTTTACAACGTACATTTTGACTTCCTGCAGCTGCATAGTATTTTTTTTTAAATCTAGATGTACTTCCCTTTTGAATGGTCAATTAAGAGATATGCAGGAAGACAGAATCTCAAAATTAGGTTCTGGATTATATGAAATCATGTTTTTATGATGTGCCTAACCGTAAATAAAATAAATAGTTGCTAATTCTAACTATTATTGAATTCAAAGAACTGGTTTACATCTTTTAAAATCATCAAAACATTATTGCAGAAGCGAAATAATACAATGTCTATGCTTGTCTATCTCTGTATAATTGTTGTTTAACACAGAGTATTCTAATATTTGTAGCATCTTGTATTCTGTTGAATGGTTTCTGTCTAAGAGACTCTTCAGCAGACTATAAAGCCCTGTATAGGTTTCCCACAAGATACTGACAGATTCCTAGTACATGTATCTGCCAAGATATGTCACTGGTATTAAAATGAACGTAAGCTTCGTCATTTACAATGTAGCAGCATTGCCTTCAGGTTTGTCAGTGACTGTAAATACATAAAGTATATTCAATGTTTTTTAGTTGGATATGGAATTTATTTCACGAGTGGGACAGGATTATTTTTTTATTCTTTCTCGAATGTGAAGGACGAGATACTCTGTCTTACGAGTAAAATAAATTCCATATTCAACCACAAAACGTTGAATTTTATATTTATTCAACCTCAAGCAGGCATTTTTATGAATGTCCATGTAAATCGTTTCTGTAAAATCAATCATTCCATTGGCATTTTTCTAATCCTGCGTAATTATTTAATTCTTTCCGTGCATGGCAAGATGTCTGTTACACTCCAACAATGTAAATTCTAGAAAAAAATTGCATATACTACTATTTAACGTA
This sequence comes from Saccostrea echinata, assembly GCF_033153115.1. NCBI lineage: Eukaryota > Metazoa > Mollusca > Bivalvia > Ostreida > Ostreidae > Saccostrea > Saccostrea echinata. The sequence continues at coordinate 27,572,304 of NW_026889765.1, read as the reverse complement.
AATCAGTGTCTTGTGACATTTATTATATCGAATTTATTATATTAAATATTACTATTATTAATGAATGTTTTCTACATCAGCAAATGCATTATGCAAAGGAAACTTTTTTTGTTGCATCGAAAATGGTCATTTATTAGCAAAATGACCATCAACTGTTTCATATACACAACATATGTACAATATGGAAAAATAACAACAAAACATATGCTAAATACTTATACATCAAATTGTGTCCCTGAAAATCAAAGGTGAGGGATCAACTTCTGCCGATAAACGCTATTTAATTACGACTAGTAATTACAACTAGAAACACACCTCAAAATAAGTAGCAAAACAAATCTTAAAATCAGACATGCTAAATTTTTTGCATGAAAAATTGGCAGGAATTATCAAGACATACCACAATAAAATTCGTTACAATCAGAATTATTTGAGCAAATGACATGTAAAACTAATCAAAACATGCCAAAATAAAATTCATTAAAATCATAGTAGTTAACAATGGCAAACAAAAACTGACAAGACTACCCAAAGTGTGTATGAAAATGAAAACATGAACATAACTCCCCCAATAAACATTGTTGATTAGGGAGGGAAGTAGGATTTAATGATCAACATCTTTCTCAATTTCATTTAGGATTGATTGAAGCTGCCACCTAGCGGTGAATTGCGCAGTAAAACAACTACTGCCAAAACAACTACTACAACTACTAGTGGTTTTTCAAGGGCAATAACTATTCAAGATTGCAAAAAAAAAAAACGTTTATGAATATAAATGTAATTTATGAGAGAGTTTCTTGAATGCTCACATATATACCTAAATTCCTTTCTCAATGATTTATCAATATTTTTTTTTATAAAAATGTTATTAATTAAATTTGTCTACTCCATTAAGAAAATGTGAATAGTTTCCAACTCGATTTTTCAAAATGGAATTAGTCTAGAATGAAGGAAACATAAACATGATTTTCTTGACTATCAATCAGATCAATCAGGTCAATCTGTTTTTATTATTTCAAAACAATCGATCAAACCTAAACACTTTGATGTTGATAAACTAAAATAAAAAGGAAATATCTATTCATAAGCACAAAACATAGAATGTTTACTATGTGCAATCTGACTTCCCTCAGCTGCAAAATGAATTTTATAAATTGATCTATTTCTATTTTAAATAGTTAACTCTGTGCACAACCAAAAGATACACAAGAAGACAAAATCGCTTAAGATGTTTCTGGTTTAAATGAAGTCCCATTTTTCATCCTGTGCTTATCAAGAGAACAAATAAGTGCTATATATTACTACTTACTAGTTTTACAAACTGGTATATATATATATATATATATATATATATATATATATATATATATATATATATATATATATATATATATATATATATATATATATATATATATATATATTACAAAATCTTTAGAACGCTTTTAAAACAATATAAAGCAATGTCTGTGCTTGTATTTTTCTGTGTAATTGGTGTTGACCACATCTAATTCTTATAGCTGTAGCTTCTTGTATTATGTGGGATAATTCATCTCTAAGTGACGCTTCATAATCACGACATGCAAAGTTCTTCGTTTAGTTGGAGAAGTGATATATAGTGTACGCAGCGTCTTATCATACCTGCCTTTTATATAGTACAATGCAAAGTGAAAAAAGACACAGGACTTAATCCAGCTGCTAATTTCAGCATGTTACAAATCATTTATCTAAGATGTACAGCTTTTTATGTGTGCAACATGAAGTATTATTTGCTGCTGTAAAAGTTAAACAAACAAGAACCTCTGCAGTACAACTCTGTAATTTTCACGAATGGAATGGGGAAAGTGATAATCGTAAAAGTTTGGCAATTGATAAAAAATAGAGATAATAAATCGATATTTGGAATGCAGAAAACGCTACGCATATCTATATTTGCAATAGTTATGATTTTCCCCTTGCAAAGGATAATGAAAAGGAGGTGCTACCAAGGGCTGGTTCTAGGAATGATACGCGAGTCGGACTAAGCAGTGGACAAGACACACCCATTTTGTAAAACTGATAAAGCTGTTGTAAGAGAACTACGTGCACAACCACGGCACTGTTAGTTAAAGCAAATATAGAGTGCATGCTTTATAAAATTATTAATTAAAAATTGAGTTATTCAATTTTTGCGGTATAATACGCATAGGACAAATCCACAAAAATTAAATTTCAATCGCAAAATATTATGAAAATGTTAAGATATCATAATTTTTGTCCAAAACGCTGTCCGTGCTGTGTATCATGTCTCGTTAGGTTTCCACCTGAATTAAATGAAAACGTTGTAACTTATAACTGTATAATATTTCTTTATGAATACTAGAACATGAAATAAATGCAATTCGAAAACATTTCAAATAACTGAAAGATAGAAGAGCAGCAGAGCTTCTTATTAGTTCGGAATCATCTTGAACACAGTCATGTCAATCTTAAATGTTTAAAACGTAAAATACTTTCGCCATATATACCATTTGGTAGTGATTTCCAAAAAATGAATTCTTTGCGGTATAATGCAACCGCAGAAATTAAAACTGCAAAAATTAATTTGCTACATTTCAGGGGTCAAATCCTAAACATTTCCACCGCAGAAAATACATGTACCCGTTATACGGTAAATCACTACATCTATGGACGAATCAAAATATTTAAACACTTATTGTAATCTTTTATAAAACATATCAATTATAAACAAGTTATGTTTTGAAATTTAAAAAAAAATCATAAAGAGATTATGGTCAATAAATTTGAATGTTGTGATTATACGCGTTTAAACTTTAATAAAATTGACTTTTGGGACGATGGATTGCAACTGACATTTGGGTTCCGATTTTTTTTTTAGAAGAATTATAAATTTTTTGACATTTTCTAACAGAAGATATCATCATGAAATGCATTATTTAGCGTCTTCCTTATAATACAGGTCTTAGGAAAGGGGGTAACCCAAAAAACTATCGACAAATAGGGATCTTATAAAATCAAGCATGCGTTGTACAAAACACACTGTATGGAACATTTTTTCTGTCGCGATTTATGCACACGTACAGAGCATTATTATTCACTTCTGTCTTCGTCGCCCGCGTAGCGCAGTGGTTAGAGTGTCTGCTCTAGAGTCGCGAAGTAAGGAGTTGATCCTTACGTCGCCGGTTCGAATCCCACTGTGGGACGTGGAGACCGGTCCTTCGGATGAGACCGTATAAACCGATATCCCGTGTCGCAGTAGGTGCTGGCACAAAAAAGATCCCTCACTGCTCAATGGCCGTAAGTGCCGAGTATAGGACAAAATTTGCAGCTCTCCACCGGCAAGTGGTGGCGTCTCCATATGAGTGAAAAATTCTCGAGAGGGACGTTAAACAACATACAAACAAACAAATTCACTTCTGTCTTCAACTCAAGAAATTTATATGCAGAGTTTAGTTAAATTTTGCTTTTGATTTGCTAGAAAAAATCCTTGAGTGTCTGTTGTTTAACGTCCATTCGGCATTTTTAAAATAAAATGTCTTCTTTCCTTTGACTGGTTAAAGAAACCCTTAATTTAGTTTAAATTTTAAAAAAAAAAGTCCCTTTAACTGCGGATTTTTTTGCTATGCATAAGTTTAAGATATCTCTAGCATTTTAACAAAAACATTTCTAACATAAAACATCAATTTAAAAAGAAAAGAAAGAAATTGATAAATTTTAATCGGTAAAACTGTACAAGCATAGTCTTGATATGACTTACTTTCTGTACCCATCTACATGTATCACATCATTAGGGCGGTAGTGACGCATCGGTGTATGTTTCTGTGCGGGAAGGTAATTTTTTCTTAGATATCAGAGTTAAAACTCTAAATAAGTTCAGGTCAGTCAGCTCCGTTTAACTTTTTCCATATTTGAGATACAGAGATTAAGCAAAAGAAATTAGAACTTTAACCCTCCTCCAAGATCATGTCATTGAATTCTATTTCAATGAATATAGGTCATGTGAGGCAGTAGTGTGTGTAATTAGCATTTTATCTAACATTTTATTGATTGTAGGTATTGTAAGCCATGAAAAATATATCCAGAAAATGTGTATTTTTATAAGATTACCCGGTTAACTATAGTCGAAAATGTGTATTTTGATAACATTAACCGGTTAATTATAATCGATCGGAAAGTCTTGTGGTTAAACGATTTTAATTCTTTATTTGATTGCCATCCTTACTTTCATTACACCAAATGATATAAAGTCTTCAACATTTAATAATACATTTCAAATGGTCCCGAAAGCAAAATAATACATATTTATTATTGTTTAATAAGTTGATATTGAGCGAGTGTAACGAGATTACCACCAATTAAAAGTCCAAATTTTCAATGACTCTGTCCTAGTTTATACCATAAATATTATGTATGTGTATGAACAAATTTTGTAAAAATCAGAGGCACTTCCATCATTTTTTTTTTTACATCAGTGAACAATTTCATGTTTTTTTATCTTTCTCCTGGTTCAGTTATATGTGTCATTAAAATATATAGATTCTTCAGCATGTAAAATGTCTATTAACTATTTAAGATAGTCTCTAATCAACATCTCAACGATGAATTTTTGCTAAAAATATTTTTAAAGAAATTCTCATTTGTGAAATTTGGAAGAGCTGTGAGAATATTTTTGAATGAATTTTTCTGTTACAATGGAACAAGGCAGAAAACGACGTTATTCGCGAATTGTATGGCCTGTCAATGTATATTTACCTTTTGAATAATAAACATTTCTGTTATAATATTATTGGTGAGAAAGCACCCTTTATTTTCATACATACCTGTACATGTTTAACATCAGAACTCTACTAGAAATTTTAGCTGAAACGATTAAAAGTACAATTTCTTATTAGTAGCTAAACGAACTACCACTTTTAAAAATTTTCAGAAATTATGTGAAAAACATGATAAAGCATAATTGTCTATATTTGTCTGTGTAATTGTTGTTGAACACATCTTATTCTAATGGCTGTGGCTTCTCGGATTTCGTGGGATGGTTCCTCTCTAAGCGACTCTCCATAAGACCTTAAAGCCCCGTGTAAGTCTCCAACCGTGTTCTGACAGATTCCAAGTATCTGCCAGGATATGTCTCGCGTTTTAAAAGGAACATATCTTTCATCATCATACAGCATCAATGTCTGAAGGTCTTTCAGTGACTGTAAACACTGAGATCTATTACCTAATCTATAGTGAGATAACACAGACATCATTTCTACCATAACAAACGGTGACAGAACTAAGACTGAATTTGCTTTTTGTTGACTCACATTTTGCTCTAAACATAATTCTTCGATATAGGGGATATGCTCAACTAATCGCAAATTGTTTACCCATGCCATTTTCATCCTTCTACACAAAGGGAGATTATCTACTGCTTCATTGTATCTTTTTCTGTCAAATACATTATAAAACAAGTTATAATCCTGTGACAGTCTCTGTTTAGTGGGACAAGTGGCATGAAGTGTCTTTTCATATCTCCCTGTTCTATAGTAATACATTGCTAGATAAAGTAAATGAGACACAGGACCTAACCTTGCTGCCATTTTTAGCATGTTACAAATCAGTGTATCGAAGAGGTGTAACTTTCTATGTGGGATGCGACTTGTGGCACATGAAGTGCTGTTTGCTATTGTGAAGGCTAAAAAAACAAGAGTATCGGCAGTACAAAACTGTAATGTTAATAATTGGAATGGGGAGAGTGATAGTCGAAATAGTCTCTCAACTGATTTAAAATAGAAATAATAAACCGATAAATGAAAACCACAAATCCCTATCTCAAATATTTCAAACATGCCATGCCTATCTATTTCTGCAGTAGTTGTCAAGTGTCTCTCAGCAGGCAGTGGATACTGGAATTGACGGGTTACTGAGGGCTATTTCTAAGATTATTCCTAGAGTCGGACTAAGCAGTAGACAGGACAAACCCATTCTGCAATACTTGTATAGCTGTTCTAAAAGAGAATCACGTGTACAGCCGATTATTTTGTTTATGAACATGTTGTTCTGTGGAATAAAAAAATTGGGAAACACTCCTCGATAAACACAATGAATAAGATATTTGAAACACTTCCAAAAGCAATCGAGCAGATTATTAGGGCACCATCTTATATGCCCCAATTGCATTAACCAGAACATCGTTGTCTTCATGTAATAGGAACACAATACAGTTTCTCTCCTGTTATTGATAACTTCCTTCAGAAAAATTTTCAAAAGTCCGTAACATAGAAATTGTGTATGATTCATAGTACATACAAGTTGATGTTCGGCTTGGGAAAACGATAATCTCCATTCCAATTCGTTAGAAGGCGATACAATTTTACTTTCAATAGCCACACAGTGACACCCATTTCTTAAAATTTTTTCCAACACCGGTAAGGGCGGCCAAGTATGTCTTTGACATCTACCAATCCAACCTCGTAATGATTCGGGCATGTAAAAAGTGGCAAAACAAAGGGCATTATCATATTCAGTAGATCCTTCCAAGAGATTAGTACATGGACCATGGATTGTTATATTCTTCTGATTAAAAAAGCTATCATTGGCAAGGGAATGAAAATAGTTATATCTCCATAAAAAACTAGATATATAAACTCCGCCGTTAAAGGAAACAAGAACTGGTGTCATGTTATTCCTTATGGGTGTCAGGACACGCAGTCTGACAAATCCTGGTGGTGTGTCAGAATCTTCAATTAGTATGATATTATGTTTTGTTGCATTGTAAAGCCTAGCTTGGGAGATATCAGTTATAAGTTTATAATTACAAGGCCACGTCATCACATCCCTATCAGATGATTCAAGCCTGAATCCCTCTCTATAACTACCACTGTACATCCATACAGATTTTGTTACTGCATAAACCGCATTCATAATGATGTCCTCTATGTCTTTTATGTCCCTTCTGATTGCCACTTCTGTCTGTGTCCCTATCTTACAAGATAGACCTACATACAGGATCTCTGATAGACGTGGAATATGGTCCATCCTGTATAGAAAGATTAATTATTATTTCAATATACTCAGTTCAGCTTTATATACATGCTTGAAATTGTCAAATGCTAATTTTACGTGTAAAATATACAGATAACGAACAGTGATCAATCTCATAAATCCGTTAAACGAAAAGAATCGTGAATAGGACAAAAAAAAACGGACCCCTAAAACACTAGAGGTGAGATCAGGTGACTAGGATGAGTAAGCACCCCCGTCGACTGGTCACACATGCCCTTAGCCTTATATATTGATGAGGTACACGGAGTGCGCTTCAGTCAAATTTAGTATAAAAGCAAATCAATCCCTCTCGAGAATTTTTCACTCACACTGAGAGGCCACCACGTGCCGCTGGAGAGCTGCAAATTTAGACCTAAACTCGGCACTTATGGCCTTTAAACAGTGAGGGATCTCTTTCGTGACAGCACCTGCTGCGATACGGGACATCGGTCTATACGGTTTCATCCGAAAGATCGATCTCCACGTCCAGCAGTGGGATTCGAACCCGCGATGTAAGGATCAACTCCTTACTCCGCGACTCTAGAGCAAACGCCCTAACCACTGCGCCACAAGGGCGACCATATATATATATATATATATATATATATATATATATATATATATATATATATATATATATATATCAGATGTATGTTACAATCTCGCATTAAGCGATTTAGAGGGCAAAATGAAAACCAACTTTCCTTCTGTGTTTAATAATTCAGAAGTGGAAAAAGAATTAGATAGATAACACGATCAGTATGCACTGGTCCCTGCTGACAACGCAAGTAACAACAGTGTATTTGTTTGTAAGGCTCATTATTTAAATTATATTTTAGAGGAACTGGGATTTAATTCTACAAGAGGTAATCCAACTTATACCCATAGCACTCTTTCTCAGGAGGAAACTCTTCAAAATCATATGTCAGTTTTGAATATTTTTAATATATCCCAACAACCAACATGAATTTGAATTACTATATCTATAATGGATTCCAAAACTTCATAAAAATCCTTACAAACAAAGATACATAGCGGGTTCCAGAAAATGTTCTACAGAGGCTCTTTCTTTACTCCTCACTAAAATATTAACAGTAGTGAAGGAGAAACTTTAGGAGTACTGTGCAACAATATATTTGAGAAGTGATGTAAATCAGATGTAAATACTTTAAAATCCCAAGGAACAGTTGGAAAATTTAAAATCACAAAATTTTACTTAAATCAACAACATAAAAACTTACGACTTTTCAACTTCTTTATACAACCATTCACCACGATAAATTAAAGTCCAAGCTTTTCGATATCATTGACAGTTGCTTTTTCAATAAAAATGGAACTCGTAAATTTACTTACCTTGTCATTGGTCATTTCAAAATTATTTTGTTAAAAAACATTCTGATTGTATACACTCAAGTACTCTGAAGTTGAAATTTAAAAGAGGCTTGGGCTTTTGATTGACAATATCTATGTGGTTTTTGGAGACTAGGTCTTCCAACAATCTTTTGGAATTCCCATGGGTTCCACCTCTTATGTCATTAGCAGATCTATTTTTGTATTCATATGAAGAAGAATTTGTTCAAAATCTTATACGTGAAAAGAAGAAAACGCTTGCTGTGGCCTTCAACTCGACATTTAGATATATCGACGAGGTATTGTCAATAAACAATGGTTATTTCTATTCCTAGGTCGATAGATATATCCCGGTGGGCTTGAAATAAACGATACCACAAAGTCTGACGTCTGATGTGTCAGACATCAGTTTCATATTTGGATATTTTACTGGAAAAAAGACGTTAATAGCAATCTAACAACCAAGCTTTATGATAAACATGATGACTTTTACTTTTCAATCGTCAACTTCCCTTACTTATGCAGCAATATACATGTACCTTCTTCTCCTGCATATTGGGTTTATATCTTTCAGTTGATTCGATACGCAAGAGTATGTTCTACGTATGAACAATTTCTAAAATGAGGTAAGTTATTGACAAACAAGTTAATGAAACAAGAATATCAGAAGTCTCGTTTAAAGTCGTCATTTCGTAAGTTCTATGGTCGATACAATGATTTTGTCAGCAAAAACAATTTATCATTAAGTCAAATGCTGACTGACGTTTTTTATACTAATTGTTAGGCCATTATTTACACACTGAATTGTAGACGGATTTTCCCGTTATTTCACGATCATGACAAGGAGCACACGGCGGGTGTGACCGGTCGACTGGGGATGCTCAGTCGCCCGTGGCACCTGATCCCACCTCTAATATTTTAGAGGTCCGTGTTTGCTCTGCTCCAAAATTTTTATTGTTTAATGGACCTTTGAGCTTAAATACTATTCGTTATCTCCATATATATACATGTATATATATATATATATATATATATATATATATATATATATATATATATATATATATATATATATATATATATATATATATATATATATATATATATATATATAAACTTTTAGAAACATAGCCACTTAATGCTTGTGCGCCCTAAATAATAATGTTTGATGACCTTCTCTTCATGTCAAGGGTTTTTTTTTTGGCTTGGTAGTACCCCCCTCCCCACCACCAACTGAAAAAGTTTGTTGTGCCCCCAAAACTGAAATTGCTTCCGACGGGCCAGCTGAATACATTATATTTATCTTATACATTAACACTTAGTAGTTATAAAGTGAACTAACCGTTTATTGTTTTTCTGCAAATTTCGGTCTGTGTGTAAAAAATCTTCAGGAAATTCTTTCGTTTTCTGTTCTGTGTTTTATATTGTATATTAGAATTTAGAAATATTAGAAATTAGAATCATATTCTATATGTTCTTTTATTGCAAATAAATATAGACAATATTTTGGTAAAATAAAGAGAGAAAAAAAATTGTTTACAAGTTTGATACAGGTTTCAAGTAAAATATTTCTGTTGTAAAGTAAAAACATTGTAAAATCAACGCAGGAACTTGCATTACCTTTTCTCTTTTCTGAACAAGAATGAAACAGGTAATTCTTTGATAGAGAATTCCCATTCTTGAGTGATTGATTGATTGTATGTTGCTTAACATCCCATTCGAAAAGTGTTTATTAATATTGAGACATCAAGCGGCGAAGGGCTTCAAATATAGACCTATACTTGGCACTTAGGGCCTTTGATAAATGAGGGTTCTTTATTGTGCCAACCTCAGCATGAATTTGACCTCGGTTTTTAATTTCTTATCCGAAAGACACGTGACTTTCACTTCTAATGCCGAGCGCTGGGCAAAGAAACGAAACAGTCACTACCTATCAACGCTTTAGGATTAACGCGGCGTCGCGAACGAGATTTGAACCCGGGCCTTCCGATCATGATGCGAACACTCTTACCTCTAAATTATGTGGCTGGTGCGATTCTTGAAAAATTCCTGAAAATTTGATATAAAATACAGTAGCAAAATAATACAGAGATTTCAAAGTTTTATCAAAAAAAGAAAACCTTAGGAAAACTTTTGATAGACAAAAAGTTCTGTGGGTTTGGGAAATAATGTACAAATGACGTTTTGTTCATATTATTTTACATACTTTTTACTTCGTTATCAAGGAGAAAAAGGAATGAAAGGCAACCACAATTTCTATCCTATGTTATCACAAAGATGCTTGATCAATGATGATTAATCATTTTTTACAGTAAGAGAAAAACTTCAGCATGTTAATAATTCTATAGAAACAAAAAAAAATTAAGGGTACTTTTAATGACAAAACCAAAAGAAAGTCAATGGTATTTTAAATGACAAATAAGGAGAAGTGAACGTAATAGTCAATCTGAGGATATTTAATGTACAAGTTTTTATGAAAAAAAAATGAATAGGATTTTAACATCTTAGCATTTAACACAGGATCCGATAAAATCCCCTGAGCATTTATATCTATGTATACATGTTATGTAATACTTTACTGGGACATGTAAAAGTTGGCATGTGTTTGTAGCCCCCCCCCCCCCTTAAAAAATCAATGAAAAGTTATTTTTTAAATATTAAGTGATATGTCAGATTATTTTTTAAATATCACTTTAAAAGAATATAGAAAATAAGTTTTCTATCTATATTTTATCATTTTATTTAGAAATATCAATTGATTATTCTACTGAAAAAAAACTTACTTGGATAATTTGTTTACATCTAACCATTTAGGCTTCATTCCAAAAACTGCCTCCAAAAGCTTTCATATCTGTGTTATGTTAAACATCATCTGTGAAATAAAAGGGGGTATTTGTACGTGCGCTAACCTCTCCTTAATCTTTATTTTTTTTCATTTTTCATGATCACTTCGTTTCACTTAAAAATCAACTTAATTTTGATTTCCTTTTTGTGTATCATTGCATTTCCTCATTGATTGAAAAATCAAGCTCTGGATATCCATGAATTATTATTGTTTTTATTAATTTATTTATTAATATGAATTTATTTAGTTATTTCAGTGGATTTACAGATGTATTTACCTGTGCCATTCATTGTTAGTGAATGCGTCACTAAATAATATCAGTTCCTCAACACGTAAAATGCCTATTAGCTACAGATTTGAAATAGTTTCTAATTGACGTTTTGATTTTGATAATTTTTAAGCTTATGATATAATTGTTTTCAGATCAGTTGACGTATTGACTTTTGATTTTTTCCCCTAAGATTTAAAATTAATCTGAATTTTATCTTTTGTCAACAACACATGTTCATGATATCTGTCTATTTAAAATTTATTTGATATGCTATTGAAATCTTGCTAGAATTTTATTCAAGGAAAGTGGAGGGGATTCAACATCTCATTGGTCATTCTTATTTGTAGAGATTTATAAATAATAAAAATAACGAGTATATCTGTTTTTCAGTACATATATTTTCCAAAATGATTCAAGTCAAAAAGTCTGTCTTACAGCAACAAAATGTATCAATGAGGGTCTGCTAAAAGCAATTTTAGTTCCTAGAAACAGTTTTAACAGTGGCCTTTGTTAATGTACATAATTGTTGTAGCGTGAGAGTTACGCCCCTGTAAACCATACGTATGATGTAGAAAGAAAATGTTTGGCTAATAAGTTGGATTACCATTTGCAGAATTAAATCCTAGTTCCTCTAAAATAAAATTTAAATAATGATCCTTGTAAGCTTAATTAAGTAAGGCAAACAAATATATTGGTCGTTTTATGCATTCCAAGCGCGCGGACGTGCATTCATGTGCTTGATGACCATGTCATCTCGTCTATATTAATAATGTATCTTTATATTCTGAGTAACAAAACAGTTCATAAAAAAATATAAAAGTTACGGCTATATCAAGTATATAGGTCATTGAATTGCACGCGCGCGCATGTGCATGATGTCCATGTCATCTTGTCTAACTTTAAATACTTCTTTATACTCTCAGCATCAAAGCATTTAATCAAAGAATATAAAAGTTACAGCTTTATCAAACATATTTGTCATTTTACGCATTACACGCCCGCGCACGTGCATGCATGTGCATGAAGACCATGGCACACACCTTGTCTACACTTTTAATATGTATTTATATTCTGAGTTTCAAAGCAGTTTATCAAAAGATATAATTCATTGTGTGTTTTAATTGGATTATATTTTATGATTATTTTTTATGAAGTTGACAGTACTTATGACAGGCAAGTTTAGGTATAGAATGGGGTAAAATAATATGAAATGCAAATGGTTATGTTATAGTTTAAAAAGGGTCAAAGATAATCGGATTCCACATGCAAGTTATACATTGAAGCAAGTCCCTGGGGTTCATTCCCATTCCCTGGATATGGAAACAGTCAAATAGCTTTAAATAAAAATAGGAAACCCGGCAAAACCGTCTTTATATGACCGACTAAATAGTATAAGGTGTCATGACCCCCCAGAGGTCTCCCCGTCCAACCCCTGTGCCTGAAACGACAGATGATCATGTAACTCAAAAATGATTGAAAACTTTTCCCCTTGACCATACATCATTTTGTTTCTTCTGTCATTATGTATCTAAATAAATAAATCAAGGATATGAACCCCTGGAGGTCATTCCCATTCCCTTGAGCTGGAAATGTTCACAATATGACCTGCATTAAATTCAAATTGCATCAATGATTAGATTAATTGACATTCCATTTATGCTTTAGGGTCAACTTATGGTCCTAGAATTAGGTTTGAAAATCATTCAGAGAGACGCTTTATCGAACTTTTTGCACATTTTTGTATATATTCACAATACTTTTTTGTCTAAACAAATTATTGGTTTGCATACATGAACAAACTGGGGTCTGGGAAGTGGGAAAGGGGGTAGGAGTAATCTACGCATGTCTTAAATGTTGAAAACTCCTAACATTTGTGAATATTAACCCCACTTCTGACTTGTCATCATTATTTACTCTTCTCACAACATACATGTACATGTTTATTAGTCAATAGATAAAGACTTTTGGTCATATTCTTAGTTCTCCCTTGAATCAAGAATGATGATATAAATATTTTAAGAATGATTAAGATTTGAACAGGTCTTGCATATTAAAATTGATTAAGCTCTGTGGTTGAATTAGCTATACCGGTGTAGCTTGATTTTGCTATTCAAAACGCCTTGATTAGCTATTTATCATCATGCTGTTTTCTAAAATATGCAGTTTTTTCAACATGGATAAAAGTCATACTATGGTGACATGGTATACATTTTCAACATTTAACAACTATTCTGAAAATAATGCATGAAAAAAATATTGCTTTTGATATATTTTAGCTCTTTCCGAGCACTTGCAATCGTAATTTTTTAACTTTGAACTATTCTGAAAACAATGCATGAAATAAATATTGCTTTTGAAATATTGTAGCTCTTTCCGAGCACTTGCGATCGTAAGTTTTTACTTTTGCATAAGACTGTAAACCTGGGGTATTTTCTCTTCTTTTCTTTCTCTCTTTCTGACATCTACTTGGGCCAAAAATTAAAATGGAAAAATATAAGTTTTTTTTAAATTGATCAATATTTTAGGATTTTATGCTGTGTAATTCAATATACTGCAGCTAGAATGATATCCCTCACAGATATGTAAAAAAAAGTCAAATAGTGTTAATTCGAGTTTGTCCAAGTCATGACCTCCATGGGTAGGATCGGGCCACAATAGGGGATCAAAGTTTTGCATGGCATGTATAGGAAAATATCTTCAAAAATCTTCTCAAGAACCACTGGGCAAGAAAAATTAAACTTATGCGAAAACTTAATAACAGCTAGTGTGCAGAATCAAATTTGTTCTTTCAAAACTATACTTCTCCTACAGCTTTGACCCTAGATTTCATTAATACTTGGAGCACAAGTAGACTAAAGATACATAGTTCTGTTTATTGGTTTTTGATTTCCTTGAACACTGTTGCAATGGTTAGTAAAAAAAGAGATATTTTTTGTGAAATTCATTCAAACTGCTTCTCCTCCTAGAGTTTTGGTTTGATTTGAATGACTTTGTGCACACTTAGCCTTTAATAATGTTTCGAGTAGGGTCATTAATTCAATGTTTATCAGTTTTTGATTTATATGAACGATGTTGCCATGGTTACTAAATGTAGATTAAAAATGCAGAAAAATCTTTCTTCAACCCCTATCTGCCCTCAACATGAAAATGAAAATTCTGAAACCTTATTGCACATCTACAGGACACCACAATCATCTTCAAAAAGATGATTAGGTTACTGCATAAAATGTAAGAGAGCTTCTTGGAACGAAGTTTTTCTGAATTTAAAAAAAAACATTTTTCGACCCCCATTGGACGCCCAGGGTGAAAATGAAAATTCCGAAATCTTATTGCACATCTCAGGACACTTGAAAATTGGGCATTTGGATGCAAGCAACCCTTCCCTCCTGAAAACAATCGGGTTAATTGTACATGCCATGGCCATTTAAAATGAATTCTTAAAGAAATCCTATTTATTACATTTTCAACAGAGAAATACTGTAATATATTTATTGAATAAAAGTGATATTCTGTTACAGTGTCATAGAATATCAAAGTGATACTCTGTCGCAGTGTGACAGAATATCAGAAGTGCGGCAAAACTCTCGATTTTCCTTCTCTTTACGAAAAGTATTGTAAAAATACTCTCTGGCCTGTATTAAGATAAAGTAACTAAACCATCCTGACACAGAGCCTACAACTGCCAAATTCTCTCCAAATACTGTGGAATCATTAGATTTCGTGGTGGCTCTATATTCGTGGAATTCTTGGGTACCCTACATCCGCGAATTCACATCTTCAACGAATTAATGCTTGGGGTTTTAAGAGCCATCTTTTCTTTTGTAGATATGAGTGAATGCACGAAATTAAGTCCCCTCGAACCTGTAAAATTCAGACAGGCTACGAAAAATTTTATGATTCCACAGTATGCTCTTGAAATCCATGTCTTTCAATCTTACAAATGCCAAGCTATGAGGTCACAGCGTATGACACAAAGTCAAAACTTCAAAACAACACTGAGGTTTACATTACGGATCATCCTCACATGTAAATACTGTCATATGTGAATTAAATACCTTTTTCCGCATTGTACTAGCCTTCAGAAATGTATATTTCTAATCATTTTGTTGACAAGTCAAGATAATTCCTTCCGAAAGCTTAAAAAAAATCGATCCTGCTATTTCCCATTTCAGGTGTTTTAGGGTTATAATTTTAATAGAATTATTTTATAAAAGTAATACTATCTTTCCACTACCATGTTGAATCAGCTCATTTAGGATTTATGCCATTCACTCATGGCTTTTCGTAATAATTTTGTTGAATTTATTTTAAAAGTAGTACAGAATAAAGGATTGTAGATTATTTCTTTAATGTGCTCAGATACAGACTAACTCAATGAAAACATTCTGACGTCTATTAAAACCCTGTATACTTGAAAGAAAATAGATCAAAGGATGAGTCACCTAGTACATGGCCCGCTAGTATTTGTACATGAAGTAGCTGATCAGTTAAATAAAACCTTAAGTTTTGGAATCCCTTTGACATGTCACTCTTTCGCTTGTCTTTTATCTGTAGTCAATGATTCTCTGTATTATTCACACCTTTTACTCAACTTACATTGTATAATTTTTTAAAAATGTGTTTTTGATGTCCTTCAGCAGCACAAGATTTCTAATTTGTACAATTATTTTCTCTGGAAAAGCAAATAGTGCATATTTTCAAAAGATTTCGAATTGCTAGATTAAAGCTTCATGCAGGTTAGGTATGTAATATAAATGAAAATACATGAATAAACAAAATTTAGAAATTGGGAATGGAAGGGCAACACTAAATCATATGTAAATATTACCATATTGTTTAGATAAAAGTTTGAGCACATTATATGCTCTATTGAAAGGGGGTTAAAGTTAGGGACAAACTTTTTGCGTCAGGTGTACAGGGAAACTCTTTTTTTTTTTTTAATTCTTTTGGAACAGCAAGGCCACAGCTGTCATATGAATAATCATATTCCTCATGATGATTGGATTCAAGTTTAGTTAAGTCAAGATCTCTTAGAACTAAGGCGGGGCCACAGTATGAGATAAAAATTTTACATTGCACTGCAAATGGAAAAATCTTTTTAAAACCAAACTATGATGGATAACAGGGCAAAGACCATTTAAGTGACCATTGTAGTTAAATAATCAGAAAGTTTAATTACATGTTCATATGTTATAGCTATAGTTAATTTCCCTTATTTATTGGTAATTATAAATTCAATTATTTTAATGATGAAAGATATAAATAACTGTTCTGCATTATAATTATCTAAAAATATTACATTTTCTGTTTTCAACTCATTTCGCTCTTAAAAGAGGAAAGAAACTTTAAAATCGTGTACTCTGCTCTCTAATTTATCTATTTTTATTTTTATTTTTTTTTTTACAGATCTCATGTATTCAACATGAACTAAACCAGTACACAAAGACGGGGTTGGTATGAATCAAACATGTTTTGATGTCATTATGATACTATTTCTTCAAAACACTAACTTGGTTTACACTCATCCATAAAAGAATTTCTAATGAAATGTATCTAGAAATCAATCACTGGAACATATAGAGTTATATGAGGAAGCCCGAGAAAAATGTAATACAAGACGTTATATTGTTAAAAATTAAAATAATTTTTATCTTTCAGCATTAGTTCTCTATATTATGTCATCATTGAAAAATCCAGCAAAGTATGTTATGCATTATTTCAATAAATATGAGTGTAGAAATGGAATTGCATTATTTTCTGTTATAGTAGTATGTCTCGTTTAGACATCAAAATTGATAAAACAACACACGTGCTCCGGCCAAAGCTAATAATGAAATACTTCCTCTTTGGTATTTCGTCCCAATTTGCCACATCTGCCAATTATAAGACATGATTGCTAAACAGCTGCAAATACAGTCAGGGATTGGACATAAGTATATAAGTATAGAAATATTAGGTACTCATCAAAAAATAGTAAATATTTTGTGATTTGAACCTTCATTCTTATTAATTCTTGTTTTCTATAGCGATTTAAATAAATAATAAATGTTAAATAAAGTTGTTGAATACGTTGCTGAATAAAGTTGCTGAATTCATATGAACATTTTTCCAGAAAGAAAAAAAAATGTGTCTGCGATCAGCTGTTCAGGAGTGGAGATGGTACTCTGACGGACTGCAGTTTTCTTTAATTTCAATTGTAACCAAATATTTTCTATAGTATTTGTCTGGAGACAGTACTGACCAAGATACAGTGATAATATTATTTTTGTTCATAAAGACACTGAGTAGTGGGGATCGATACGCTGGGGCATTGTCATTCTGATATATGTAATTTCAATCAGGAAGACAGCACCTTGTTATCGCATATATTAATATATATTTTTTTCAGAATTAATATTTCAATTTACAAATTTCATTTGTCAAGGTCCCTTCAACTTCGTAACATATACAACCCCAGATCATAACAGACAGTACGAGGCACACACACAAGATGGTGGTTATCGACTTTGTCAGCCTTTCGCCACATTCTGTGATTATTTCCAATAACCCCCTTGAATCCCTGAATATCCATTTTTCCAGTGATGATCCACAGTCCAGATTTTTCGTTCCTAACACCATATGTTATGCGTGTTGTTTCTGTGGCATCAACGAACAACCCTCTTCTTTTTATGTAACAGTCTTTTATATTCCATAGTAAATGGTTTTCTTTTGACGGTTTTAGAACGGGAATCATTGCATGATTTATATACTCTTTTAAAGGTATTTCAAAACTAGCTTTCGCAACTCCCAAGTCCGACCCCTTTTGAAGTTCTTGCCCCTTGCACGGTAAACCTTGTGACCGCTACTTCTCGAAACTGTAAACCGTAGCGATACGAAACCTTCACCACCGCCTCCTAACTTTAAGTGTTTCTCTAGTCTATTCATTGCGAAAATATTTGTCGACTTCATGTGATATATAGTTATTGCCCATTAAAAATGTGAGCTTTCATCATCAAAAGCAAAACTTTGAAAACATTGGAATGGCTGCAATGCGACGTATGACGTCATTCAGTTCTCCTGATATGGCATGATGTTTTAATAACAAACATTCTTCCTTTCAGGGTTCTCCACATTTGAAAAATTAACCATGGAGGAATCTGCACAAAAGCAGAATGTGATCGGAAGCACGAGGACGTGTTAGACTTTCTAAACTTCATTAATCAATGATTGATTTCACAAAGCTTAACCACTGCAACACAAAAATGTAATACCCCCCCCCCCTTAAAAAAGGATTATGTATCTTACTTTACAAATGTACCAAGTCTTATTAAATTTGGACCAAAACTGTAGGATCGTTTTAAAAGAATTTCATAGAATTTTTATTAAGTAGCTTTTTGCAACAATATTCGTCGAATTTTATTCAAAACTAATATACAAAATTGATGTTGCCTGTTGTATGACAGGTTGTATTAACAGAGGACCAAAACTGATGCAGAAGGAATATTTTGTATAAAAAAAAAAGTTTACAGACACAAACGAACAAACGAACGAACACCGATATCTTAACATTGCCTAAGCTTAACTGCATGGTCGTTGAAACTTAATGATGGTAAATGTTATTTAAGTATCAATTCTTAATATAACCAGGGTCATAAATTTGACATAACTGTAATTTTGCTTTCTCTGTTCTGTTCTTTCTTTTTTTTCTACACTGCATTTTTCGCGGACTTCTCCACGTGTCTCAGTGCTAAAAATAGCTCCACGCGACATTTCATAAAAACGGGAGGTACCTCTAAAACCTAGACGATGATTGGCATTCGCATACATTTTATCAGAAAGATAAAAATAATAATATTTAAGAACAGAGCAAGAGGAATTGATTAAATACAAGAGAATACATTTGCTACATTTGCTTTTCTTACATGCATATGGCCAACATATTTTTTCTGATCAATTTGGAATAAATGGAATTCAGTGACAGAAATTTTAGCTACAAGTTTAGGTGTGAAGAAAAGGACATCAAACAGCAAAACTCGTCCATGAAATTTATAAGGACCCGACACTCAAAGTCAGTCTTTGCAATATTTTTTCCATATTGATACAGTAATAAAATAAAGAGTATTTCGGCGGTTTTATAATGGGTACTTGATCTAAGGCCTGACTCATCAGGGGTTCAACTTAGCAATGTATTTTTATGGTAAATGTGATTCAATAATCATATCGCTAAACGAAAATCTGCTCAAGACCTCAGAATCGAATCTCCTAAAGACAACTTACAATGGCTGCAATAGTTACAAGTTTACTAGCTTAAGTTTGAACGCGACTATTTGATTTTAGGGCGCGAATGTCTTTGCCCCCATACCCCCCCCCCCCCATTTCCCTTTTCGATTTGCCACTGACATACGCTTAAAAGCCCTACATTGCAGTATATTCAAAGAAAATTGTCCGCATAATATCACCACATTATGACACAGTAGACCGTTCACGGTAGCTCAGTCGGTAGAGCGCTCGCATCGTGATTGGGAGGTCGTGAGTTCGAATCTCGGCCGTAACTGACCTAATTCGATAAAAATTGGGTAGCAACTGTTCCTTCGCCATGTGCTCGGCACTTTGAAGTGAAAGTTGCGCGTCCTTCGGATGAGACCTTAAAAACCGAGGCCCCGTGTCACGGCAGGCGTTGGCACGATAAAGATCCCTCACTGCTCAATGGCCCTAAGTGTCGAGTAAAGGTCAAAATTTAAAGCCCTTCACCGGTATATGGTGACGTCTCTATATGAGTGAAAAAATCTCGAATGGGACGTAAAACAACAAACAATCAATAAATCAATCTGACACAGTGGTGCTTGAGAAGATTTTTAAAAGATGTCACTAAATTTCACTAATTCTGAACTACTCCCCTTAAAAGAGGGCATGACCCTTCATTTGAACAAACTTGAATCATCGTTATCCATGGATGCTTTGTGGCAAGTTTGGTTGAAATAGACCCGGTTGTTCTTGAGAAGAAGCTGAAATTGTGAAAAGTTTACAGACAGAGGGACGGCCAGACAAAATGTGATCACAAAATCTCACTTGAACTTCCAGTATGTACTCTTACATCTGTCAGGATTGTGAAAAATAATAAAATTTATTTTAATTTTTTAATTCAGCACAGGACAAAGTGATCTTTAATTAGGACACAAAACACGTTTTATCTACAAGCATTAATTGACCAAGTTTGATGATTCTAGGTTTAATAGTTTTCCAATTGAGAGCCCAATAGGATTTTTCCATATATGGCCATATCATCTTAATTAAAGGTCACAACGACCCACTTTTAAAGTGCAACACACCTACTCAAGATGTATCAGCTAACACAGTTTGATTATTTAGACCGCATAGTACATTTAAGTTATTAGCTAACAGACAGACGGACAAACATGATCGTCATATTAATACGTCTCGTCTTAAGAAACTTCATTACCCATGAACGGTTTTGACAACCCTCGTATGTAGAGGTTAGGCTTACAATAAAAAAAATCCATTCTTTTTTTCTCTCTCTCTTTTTTCATGGATAAGCTAAAGGAAAAATACCAAAAATTAAAATTCACCTTGTGTGTGTGTGGGGGGGGGGGGGGGAGGGGGTATCTCCATTCCTTTATCAGTAATATACATGTACCTTAGGAAACTCAGAATGTCTGGAGTTGCTGAAAGTTTAACAGAATGTAAATTATCACGACAATAGTTAAGCCTTTTCAATTTAAATGCAGAGCTGCATTTCATATATGTGCAGAGAGCTTCCGATTGGCATTCTTTTTATCACAATTTTAATTCCTTGTGATGCGCCAACCACCTATACTACATGTACACCTTCTTTTCCGAATTCGTTTCTGACATATGGCTGAAATAAGCCTGCATGAACAACATGAACTACAGATGAGAAACATATTCAATGAAAATAAGCAATCATTTTTATATTTAGCTAATCTGAAGGCGAATGATGATATATATGTAGTAAACTAACAACTAAGCTATATATAAAATGAAACATAAACGTAAAATTAACAAGACAGGTCTAATCTTGTAAGGATAATGAAGTATATGCAAGTTTATGCAAAGGATATATAACATTATGTGACATTGTGATGGATTGTATTGACCTCTAAGAAGAACTTAGTTACTGTTTTCTTTACCAAATACAATATTTTTGATGTTCATCGGCACAATAATTCTCAAACGTATGTAAAATTACAAACGTACATTTTCTCTATTGCCTTTTATTATTAATTCTAAACGTACTATTATTTTTTGAAACTGCAGCTATATTTCGTGAAATTTTTGTTGGATGAAAATGTATGATAAATAAATTAACCATGTATTACTCTCATGCTTCATATAACGATTTAATTGTTTGCAATTAAACTATACAAAATTGGTTCCATCAGAGAAATGTATAATTATATGTATTGAACTTCCTTTTCATTTGTCACAACGGGCCTCCATACCTGTAACCATACAGCTTTTCTTCTGTAAATTCGAGAAATCTCTTTCAATGCGGGTTGAACGTTATTACAAGCATTAATTTGTGCACAAGTGTGAGAGAAATTGAGATCAGTCTTTCTTGAATGCTACCACAATCACTGGTTTGCTATGTTAAACATGTAAATTCCGTTTTAAAAATTGTTTTAGCATTGTTAAACGCATCGGCAGAAAATTTAATAAAATTCATTGTCCATCTTTATAATCACTATGGCTATAAACAGCAAGTGTGTTATTTGATAAAATTGGGGATAAATACGGCTGAAAAATATAGCGGAATCTCACCATAATACTGATATACATGTACTACTATTATAGTGGAATTAACGTTTCCAACCTGTAAAAGGTCTGTAATAGTCTATGTTTAGAGAAACAAGCTTTCTGAAAGTATTGCATTAGCAATACGAGTCCCCTACCGGCAAGTGTAATCTGGTTCCCGTTAAGAATTGAAAATGCGATAATTCCGTCAAAAATCAATGAAGCGGGGCGAAATGCAAACTTGATCTATAACTAATCAAGGTAAAGTCACATACCAAAAATCAGCTCAATATCTGAAAGCGTTTAGAAGAAAATTGCGGAAACCCCTAAAAATTGAAAAGGCCGTAATTCCGTCAAAAATTAATGAAGCGGAACGAAATGCAAACTTGATCTGTAACTCATCAAGATACACTCACATACCAAAAATCAGCTCAATATCTGCAAGCGTTTAGGAAAAAAGTGCGGAAAACCAAGTGAGACAGACTGACAGACAGACAGAGGGACAGGCAGACGGACGGACAGACTCAGAGGAAACTTTATAGTCCCCTCCGGTTTCACCGGTAGGGAACTAACAAGTGATGGGTATTGTTTTGAAATATCTCCCTGTTCTATAGTAATGTATTGCTAGATAAATTAAGGAAGACACTGGACCAAACCTTGCTGCTGGGTTCAGCATGTTACAAATCATTCTGTCTATGATATAAACATTTTTGTGTGTGCAATATAAACCATTGCTTGCCATTGTGAGAGCTATGACAACGAGAAACTCTGCAGTACAATTTTGTAAAATCAATATTTGATATGGTGATTTTGATAATCGCAATTGTTTATCAATTGAACTCAAACAGAGATAACAATAAAAAAGTTGTTCAGAAAAAATGTCTTTATAGGGAAGGAAACTGAAAATCATATATACTTGAGTCTCAACAAGATTTATATATAAAATGATATAATAAGTGTTCTGTTTCTCATTTTTAGTTGAGTGAATTTAAAACCTTAACAAAAATTTAGAACAGAGAGAGCTAGAGGAGAACGAGAGAGAAGGTGAGTCAACTTTTTTAGTGGTTACATGTATAACAATATTTCTTCAATATAGTGATTTTTTTAACACTCACATGGGAATTTTCATTTTCTTGAGTGGTATTAATTAATTAATTATTTTTGTCAAACATCGTGTGAGTTTTCATAATAAATCTGTGGCTTAGTCCTTTGTTGTTGTAAAATTCTACAATACACGACGATAGATAGATAGATAGATAGATAGATAGATAGATAGATAGATAGATAGATAGATAGATAGATAGATAGATAGATAGATAGATAGATAGATAGATAGATAGATAGATAGATAGATAGATAGATAGATAGATAGATAGATAGATAGATAGATAGATAGATAGATAGATAGATAGATAGATAGATAGATAGATAGATAGATAGATAGATAGATAGATAGATAGATAGATAGATAGATAGATAGATAGATAGATAGATAGATAGATAGATAGATAGATAGATAGATAGATAGATAGATAGATAGATAGATAGATAGATAGATAGATAGATAGATAGATAGATAGATAGATAGATAGATAGATAGATAGATAGATAGATAGATAGATAGATAGATAGATAGATAGATAGATAGATAGATAGATAGATAGATAGATAGATAGATAGATAGATAGATAGATAGATAGATAGATAGATAGATAGATAGATAGATAGATAGATAGATAGATAGATAGATAGATAGATAGATAGATAGATAGATAGATAGATAGATAGATAGATAGATAGATAGATAGATAGATAGATAGATAGATAGATAGATAGATAGATAGATAGATAGATAGATAGATAGATAGATAGATCTTGTCACTGTATCTCTCTTTGTTTTTAGACATGGTACTGGAAGTAGTCTTGAAATTATGCAGTGTCCAATTACCTCCTTCTTCTGTATCGATATAAATCAAAACTTAATTGACACATAACTTTTTTTTTTTGGGGGGGGGGGTTCTGCATACACCCTTTCGTTTGTACGATATGTTTTATTGCCTACCATGAATAAGAATATCTAAATTAAAAATCACACTTATGAAGTAAGATTGTTGGATATGATTTGCTGTGTCTGTAATACTTATTTATTCACGGTCTAAATAATTACACTGAAATATTTCATTTCTTCTGAAAATTAGAGCAGCTCTTATAAAATATGAAGATAACGAACAATATTCTGAATACAAAAATGAGTCTGCTTATAATGGGGCGCAGTTGGTACCCATGGAAATTCCAACAGATGTAGGACGACTTGATCTCCAAAAACTACATAGATATTGTCAATCAGAAACTCAGACATCTTTTAGATATCAACTTCAGTGTACTTATGTGTGCAATCAGAATGCTTTTTAAGAAAATGATTTTGCAAATGACCAATTACAAGGTAAGTATACATGTATTTACGAGTTCCATATTTATTGAAAAAGCAGCTGCCTATGATGTCCAAAAGCCTGGACTTCAATTTATCGGGGGGACTGGCTGTGTAAAGTGTTGAAAAGTCAAACAATTTGATGTTATTGATTTTGGTAAAATTCTTTGATTTCAAGTATCCACGTCTGATTTCGAAAAGTGGTGTATATCAGACATTTCTCCTTCATCACAGAAAATATTTTAGTGAGGAGTAAGTACCATGGCTTGGTAGAACTTTTACTGGAACCCGCTACGTATTTTTGTTTCTAAGGATTTTTATGAAGTTTAGGAATCCAGTAAATGTATAGTAATTCAAATTCATTTTGATTGTTGGAAATATTAAAAATATCTAAATCGGACATATGATTTTGAAGAATTTCCTCCTTAGAAAGGAGCTATGGGTGTAAGTTTGATTTCCACCTGCAGAATTAAATCCTAGTTCCTCTAGAATACAATTAAAATTAGGAGCCTTTCATATATCACATGTGTATTCCTTGTGACAAGACTTTTCTTTGGGTACCATCATATTTGACCTTTTGACCTTGGAGTTCGACCCAGTTTACAAAATTTTACCCAAGTTTAACCTTGACCATAACTTTTGAAGACTTAGTGCTAGGGCTTTCACACTTCACATGTGTAGCCCTTGTGACAAGACCTTCCTTAGGATGCCAACAACTTTGACGCTTTTTCCTTGACCTTGGAGTTTGACCTACTTTTGAAAAACTTTTACCTTGGTCATAACTTTTAAACGTTTGGTGCAAAGGCTTTCATACTTCACATAATTATGTACTTCTTGTGACAAGATCTGCCTTTGGATACCAACAACTTTGAGACTTTAACTTTGACCTTGGAGTTTGACCTACTTTTGAAAAACTTTGACCTTTTCCATATCTTTTCAATGGTTGCTGCTAGGACTTTCATATTTTACAGATATATTTTCGGGACGAGATCTTACTTTGGGTACCAACGTATTTAATTTGCATCTGGCAGAGTTTAACCTTCGCTATAAGTTGCCATATAGGGGCATCGGTGTTTCACAAACACATCTTGTTTAATTAATGATACGGTATAGTATAATAAAAGATATGTTCAGTAAACAATGAAGATGAAACATTTCATAAAATAATTCAGTGATTTATTAGGTTTAGGACACAAGCAATAGCTTAATTATGTCACCCCAACCAAACCATAAGCTTTAAGATTGTTCAATGCTTAAAGAAATGGGTATTTGTAGAAAAAGCCCCCCCCCCCTCCACTCACACACCTTTACACACAAACGAAACAAGTTACGGTTGCTAGGTTTGGTCGAACCAAAGCTAAGGGAAGTGAAAGTAGAGCTTGCGAAGTCGTTCAAGGTTCACGTCAAAACATGGCTGAAGCACAATAATTCCTGAATTTTCCTCTTCAATTCGGACATGTCTGCACTGGACAGGGGCTGATTTTTTTTTTTATGAGATGACAAACTATGTGTAAACTTTCTTAGTTTAGAAGAACCATGAATATTTCCGGCGTGCTGATTGTTTTGTCTATAGTAGTGATGAAGCCTTTACCCACCTGCGGGAGCGGATGCAAGGATTTTCAATTAATAAAAATGACGAAAATTAAGTTTGAACAATTCTTAATATCATTGAATGAAATTATTCATATGCAAGTAATACATTCACAAGAAAACTCAAAATGCTAATGAATTCAGCTGACAATCGCTACTTAAAAAATATGTATTAAATATAATAATCATAAATTCTATAGAAAAAACAGAAGAAGAATGGATGCTGGTAAAATATCAGATCACATCAGCGGCACTAAATTTTATTCATGAAAGCCTTAAGATCTTACCTATCAATTATACCTGCATTTTCTACCTCGCTGTTTCGAAGGGGGGGGGGGTATTGAAAATTCACATGTAAATTAACAATCATTTTGTAGTAAGTGCGAAGCCTTAGCATTTTGAAAACTTTATGACGAAGGGTTGTTTGTAATATAAAGGTCAAGGGTATTTAATCAGAATCCAAGACATTAAACAAAACTTGTTTGTTAACAATTAGAAAAAAAGGACAGAGAGGAAAAAGGGGGGGGGTATAAAATACTAAAATATGTCATTGTCTTCTTTATTTCAAAAGAGGTAAATACAAATGCGCCCACAAGTTATATACCACATACAATCCTTTTTATTTCATAGAAACTCATTGCTATGACAATATGAAAGTTTTCCGTGTCTTCTCTGTCACCAGAGAAGTCATACCTCTGCACTTCGTATTATGTGTATTACTCCAGTAGAGTCCCCGTAAACTACATAAATGAAAATGAAATGAATAGTTTGTAATGTTTAAGGAAATGTTGGTCCTACGATTTTTTGAAAATGCTAAGATATTTACTTTCTTCTTAATCATATTAAGAAACTGGTAATATATAAAAGCTTCATAGACGAACCTTTATGTATCCTAGGATTATTACGGAAAAAGAAATTAGGAAGACAAAGAAATTGAATAAATCACAATTTTAAAAAGATGAAACATAAACGTTTACACAACGTTTTTGGCCACTCGTTTTAGGAAACTGCACTTAAATTATTTTTTTCTATTCTAATGGCAACATTGGAGAAAATTTTTAATGAGATTTGCAAAACTACGAATAGTGATTATTATTTCTGTGGAAGGTTTCAATAATATTGTCAAAGCCTTTTACGAGAACATTTAAGGACAAAACCAAGTGTGAAAACATCGCGAAATAGATGACTCGACTGCAGCTTTTTAAAAATTAATCGTTCTTTTTGTCCATTCTGATCCATTATTTTGCAGGAATCACTTTGATAGGATGCGACTAACAACTCATTAAAGTTACAAAACAGATTTTATGAAAAATTTCAGAAAAAAAACGAAATTTAAAAAATATTATTTTTATCTTTTGCCATGGCAACAGTGACAAATCTGAAAGTTTTAAAGGGTTTTAGCAGAACTACAGTTGGTGATTATCATTTCTTTAAAGTTTCAGTAAGTTTGTCAAGGTCATCAGAAACCAGAAATGACTTAAAGGATGGAAAAAATGAAAATTTTGAAATGACCTTGACCTTTGACCTTGAACGAATATTCAAAGTCAAAGGTTAAGAGTCACTTTGCACTTGAACCAATACTTCTTATTAAAGTTATAAGGTTTAATGGTAAGCGCAAAGATGTTAATGGGCGATAACACGTAAAAGGGGTCATCAGATTCTTTCCCACTGAATAGATTGAAGTTGTGTCTAAAGACCATTTTTAGGGTTTCGAAGGAGTAGCGATAACAAGGTTTTTAGTGAAAGGGGCAATAACTTTTGAAAGGGTAATAACTATTAAATCTTTGAAATAGTTTTAAGAGGACATATTAAAGATGCAAAGATATAAATTATATGTTAAAAGACAAAAGAGCTATAAAAAAACTTTTAATTAAAATTTCTCATCTTTTAAATGACCGTGACCTTCAAGGTCTGGGGTCAAAGAATCTAATGCAGTTGGTTGCATGTGTCTACGACCTATCGTTTTGAAAATAATTTAATTATTCGTAAACATTAAAAACTTTCAGGGGCTATAACTCAAAAAAGGGGACAACGAATACTTTCGCAATGAAAAGATTGAAAAGAGTACTCAGTTAGTGGAAGGCATTGGTGAAGGTTTCGTATCTCTGTGGTTTACGGTTTGTTTGTTTTTGTTTTTGAACATATTTTATTGAGTACATCAAAAGGATTGGAAACAAGTTCTTTACAACTTACAAAGTTCCTCTCCTTAAGTTCCTCTCCGTTTACGGTTTCGTCGGAGTAGCGATAACAAGGTATCTAGTGAAAGGGGCAACAACTGCAGAAGGGGTCATACTGTAGATTCGTTATTTTACGCGAGTACTTAATATCGCGAAATGGCCCTTAGACGACAAATCGCGAGAAGTATAATTCGCGAGTGGACGCTTGATTAAGATATTTTATAAGGATTTCAGTACCAAAAAATTAAAGCGAGTAATTTTATTTCGCGAGTGGTTTTTCTCGCGTATTTACGCGATAATCAATTCCTCACGTATATTTAGGAATCTACAGTAGGTTATACGCGTTGGGTCAAATTTGTTCATAACTTTCTAAGATTACGATGAACAAAGAATCTTTTCGATAAACCTCGAAACAAAAAATCAGCAGAAGAAATTAATAATAATAATAGTCAAAACAATTTCAATAGGTCTTTCCACAGAATGGTGGAAAGATCTTATAAATTAGATATTTAATTTGTCTTCATTTTTGTACGTCTGCCACTTCCATCGGATAATCAGTTGAGCCATCTTTGAAGCTCTTTTACTAAGTATAAACCAGTGATCGATATATGTATTAAACGACTTATCGTCTAAATTTTTTCCAGTATGAACAGTAGTCATACCCCGCTTAACATAGCACTTAGTAATAATTTGGTGCGCCGCATTGTTGCTCAACGTCACCGATTTGACAATACTAACTAATATTTTTTGGCATATCTACTTAATTTGCATTGCAAAAATGCTGCATTTTTCAAACATGTTACTAATTTATTATTTTTCATTTTATAGATTACATTTAAGAATGGACCAAATACCCCGTCTATCAGAGGCCCTGTATGTTGGTCTGTGTCGTAACATAGGTACACCGACAGAAGTGGCCATCAGAAGGGACGTGATCGACATTGAGGAAATGATACGGAAACCTTATTTTAATCATAGAGGTTGCGGTGTGATGGAGAGTGGTAGTTATAGAGAGGGATTTAGGTTTGAATCCTCTGACTTCGATAAAATGCGGTGGTTTTGTGATTATAAATAACTGACATTTCCCAGTTTCAGCTTTTTAATGCATCAAAACATTTAATTGTGCTAATGGAAGATTCTGATACACCACCAGGATTTGTCAGACTACGCCTCCTGACACCAGCACGAGACGAAATCACGATATCATATCTAGTTCTCTTTAATGGAGGGGTTTACATATTTAGTCCTCTTTGGAGAGAAACATTTCTTCAGATCCTGAATGGGAATTCTTCAAACTCTTTAAATTTCAGAATCCATGGTCCCTGTAGTAGTGGGGTAATAGATTTTCATGAATTTGATGAAGCTTTTTGTCTAGCTTCTTTTCCTTGGCCTAAACCATTAGGAAGTTGGGTTGACAGATGCCAGAGACATACCTGGCCGTCTGTACCTGTGTTAGAAAAAATCCTAAAAAATGAATGTCACTGTGTGCCTATTGGTAGTAAAGTTGATATGACTTCAAACGAATTGGAATGGAGATTGTCATTTTCTCAAGCCGAACACCAATTAGTATGCACAATGAATCATACACAATTTCTATGTTACGGACTTCTGAAAATATTTTTAAAGGAAATTGTTAACTACAGAAAGGAACCATTACTGTGTTCTTATTACATGAAGACCACGGTGTTCTGGATGATGCAGTTAGGACACGTTAGATGGTGCCCGAACAATTTACTGGATTGCTTTTGGAAGTGTTTTAAATATCTCCTTCACTGTGCTTATCATGGATGTTTCCTAATTTTTTTATTCCAGACAACAATATGTTCCAAAACAAAATAGTCGAGGATGCACGTTCCTCTCTTTTACAATATCTTTATCAGTATTACAGAATGGGCATGTCTTGTTTACTGCTGAGTCCGACTCTCAGATCAATCCTAGAACCTGCCCTCAGTAACCCGTCGTTTGTGTTATCTGCTGCTGATGGAGAATTCATAAGTATTGTAGATTTAGATATATGTAGTATGATTGAAATATATAGAATAACTTTATCTGCTCAACAAACATGGGAATCTTATCTTCATTTGAAATCAATTGACACACTATATCGGTTATCAATCTCACCACACCAGTTGTTAACGTTACAGTATTGTAATGCTCAGATTCTTGTTCATTTAGCCTTCATAATGGCAAACAAAACTTCATCTTGCACGCATAAAAATATCTATAACCTAGATACAATAATTTGCGGCATGTTGAAAATGGCAGCAAGATTAGGTTGTGTGTCTTATTTACTTTATCTGGCATTGTATTACTATAGAACATGGAGATATGATAAAACAGTACATATCACTTATCTCGCTAAACGTAGACTATTGCAGGCCTTTATTATGTATAAATGTACTGTTAATGGGCAAAGGTACAATGAAGCTGTAGGTAATCTGTATTTGTATAGAAGAATAGGAATAGCCTGGATGAGTGATGTGTATTTAATGCATAATATCCCCTGCATTGAAGAATTATATCTCGAACAAAATGTGAGTCAACAAAATGGAAGGTATATCCTACAGTTATCGCCGTTTCTTCTGGTAGAGATGTTGTCAGTGTTATCTCACTACAGACTAGGTAATAGATCTCAGTGTTTACAGTCACTGACAGACCTACAGACACTGTTACTCTATGATGATGGGAAATATGTTCCTTTACATTTAAGAGACATATCCTGGCAAATACTTGGGATCTGTCAGCAAGTTGTGGGAGACTTACACGGAGCTCTACAGTCTTATCAAGAGTCAAACACTATCAATTTCACAAAATAAAAGAAGCTATAGATTTTAGAATAGAATGTGTTAAACAACAATTACAGAGATAATGTATAATGTAAAATATATTTCACAACGTTTCCATATTAATTTTAGGAGTTGTAGACCAAGATGTGGCACTGTAAGGTACACTTATGAAAGGAGGACTTTCGATAAGGCTGTTTTCGGATCCTTAAGAAATATTATGAAATTGTGATATGTTGTAGACAAACGTCTTTTCTTCATAAAAATGTGAAAATACTTCATGCTGCACATTTTTAGTCGCATGATAATTAAAATTTTAAGTATACCCCTTCCCTACATTTTTGGAGTGGGCAATTTTAAAAGGGGATAATGGAGATTTTTCAACGTCAAAATCATAAATGAAATATGATAAATGTGAATAAAAACATCAAATAACCAATTTCAGCATTTTTTTTACAGAAAATTAATGACATTTATTTTATGTGAATGCTTTTTATGGTGCATGATTTTTCTCGTGTTTTAATTGTAAGTTTTTTTTTTTTCAGAAGAGGATGACTTTAACTTATAAAACATAAATTTATACCATATAGACAGGAGGTTTGAAAATCAGAATTAATCTACAGTTTTTATTTCAAATTTTATAATCAATAAAAAGCATTTTCTCATACGTAAAAATGCAAATGTAAAGATATAAAGACATGTTGTAGATAAACTGTCACATATAGGTATTAGACTGTTTGCAATACATTTTCAACAGCTGAAGTTATAGTGCTAAATGTATTGTAAGAATATACTGCAATATCATCAAACTGAATTTTAAAAAAAATGGAAATTAAAAATTCGGAATTAAATGTTGGTAAGATTAAAAAAAAAATACAACTGTATATAGTTTTTTTTAAGTTGATTTAAAAGAATCCTTTTGCAATGTACATTATATCTAATGATATCAATAATAAAGATCAAAGTCAAATTATTTCATGAAAGCGGTCATTATATAAATACCCGAACGATAAAAAATACTTTAATACATTGAGTGTCTCTTTTCATTCTGAAGGTAAGAAGTATTTACCTACATAAAGATCTGCATTATGTTTAAATTTTCAGCATAACTGAGACAATCCAACCAGGACCTTTTTCCTCGAGCTTCCCAACTCTCTGTAAAGATACTCATGTTGCTTCACCAACTCTAGTCACTTGTATGACCTCATTATTTGATTTGCTAGAGTAGAGTCGCAGTTCAAAATGCATGTGTAAATACAAAAGAAATGTTTTGAATCCTATTTCCTAAAGAAAAATACACCATAACATCCAGACTTTAAAACAAATCTACGTATCCTTACATGTATATCAACCACACGAAAATATATGTGAATCAGATTGGAGTGAGAATGGAGAAAGAATGGCTAAGATAACTTTTCTCAGTTTATAACCATATGCTTGATAAATTACTTTAAGGAATTGACTTATTCTCAAACATGTTTTTGTTCAATCAGTCGGAAAATGTAAGTAATATCCGGCATCTGTACCATTTCTGGTAATGTGCAACCCTAAATGCATCATCGGTGCATGTTTGGTCATGAAAGACTTATCGGTGCATGTTTGGTCATGAAAGACTTATAGTTACATGTACATGGAATATTTTGTTGCTTGTTGTTTACCGTCCCTCCTGAGAATTTTTCACTCATATCTAGAAGCCATTTCATGAATGAGATACGGTCAAAAATTTCCAACCTTACCACTCATCAAGAAAATGTAGGTCAGATCCAGCATCTGAAGCAAGTTTGGTAGTGTGCATCCGAAGATGCATTATGAAGCATGTCTCATCAACAAGTGCTTATAGTTTCTCTCCTCCAAAAACTTTAACCTGCTTTAAAAACATTACCCATATATATATATATATATATATATATATATATATATATATATATATATATATATATATATATATATATATATATATATATATATAGTACCGACCGGACACAACCTAACACCAGAGCGAACCCAAAGCGAACCCGGGTTCGCTTCCTGGGTTCGCTCGGGGTCCGCTGCGGGTCCGCTTTCAGAAAATTTGGGACAGCTCTGGGTGCGCTTCGGGTTTGCTCTGCGTTCGCTCGGGGTCAGCTCTGGGTCCGCTAGAGCGAACCCCGCGTTCGCTTTCCGGGTTCGCTTTAGGCACTCATGCGTGAAGCGGACCCCGCTTTAATCTTGCCGCCAGTAAGCCCCGCCCCTTGTATATTCCAAATACAGTAGTGAAATCGATCATTACTGTTTTTATGGCGATCGAAACATGTACATGTAAGTGACAATATGGAGAACGTTGATAAATTTTCAAAAATTTCACCGTACATTCGACGTAGAATTATCACTTTTATTTTTCTTAACTTACAAGCTAAGTATATCTCGAAAGAAAAAGAAGAAAAGGTGTTAAATTTATTTTCGATGTATCGGATGGAGTGAAATTAATAAGAATATCTTAATTAAAAAAAAGTCTTCAAATTCATTTGTTTACATTATTCATGCGTTTTTAAATAAGTTGGAACTTGCAATTGTAATTGCAATTGCTAAATCGTAATTTAAATGTTTGAAAGACAAACAACTGAATTATGATCTTATCTATAAAATAACTGAGACATACTGTACACGTAAAATGCTAAGTTTTCATATTTAGCAGTTTATATTTAAGCTAGATTGTCGTCCATTACATGTATATATTTAGGTCGTGATAATCATTAAAAATTCTCATACAGTGTAACTTGAGTTTCGTTTTACAGATCATTTATAATTTACTTCCATGCTATAAATCATTGTTTTATAAGGCGGGTTTAACGGAAGACGTGAAAAAAACTACAACAACAATCAAAAAACCAAAACAAACAAACAAACAAAAACTAATAACTGGCCCACTGATAAGAATATACTATTTTTTAAAGTTGTTTTCAAATACATGTAAATGATCACTTGAATAGTTTGTGTTCCTTACTGGTTCATGACCCCCCCCCCCCCTCCGGCCCACTACATACATGTATATACTGGAGCGGCATGTTAACAAATAAAATTCTAAATGTTTCAAAATGAATAAAAACAAGAAACAAAACAAACAAAACAAGAATTCAATAACTGTAAACTCGCATGATTAAGTAGATGAAATTAAGATAATAACGCCCGATGGGTTTTTTTTTATTTCGATGAGCCCCCCACCCCTCTCCGTACTCGAATTGTTTTCTATGGGCCGGTTGTAGCGATTTTAATTAAGGTCTTCCGCTCCAGCGGGAGACCTTCTACTGATTCTGATGGTTAAGATTATTCTTATTATTCTTTTTTTTTTTTCCTAGACGCCAACTTTGAGACCTCATATCTTGCTCATTTCTCAACGGATTTTGCTCAAATTTGCAGGGTTTATAGACGTTACAAAACTCTATCAGAATGCTGTCAAACATTTCAAAAATCCACTTCCGCTTTTGGGTTATCTCCCTTTAAATGAAAATTTAGTAGGCTTCATTTCCAGACAAAGGCTCCGAGACTACAAAAGCTGGAGTAGAAATTCTACCGAATTTAAATAATAGAAGCACTGAAGTTGTGCACATCGGTTTTTGTTTTTCGATTTCTGTATTCAAAATGGCGCTAGAGAGGGGTCAAAAATTAGAACGCCTAAAAGAGCAAAAATTTACTCATGTTTTCCTTTTTATCTTCTAAACTAAAAATATTTTGCTAAGACATGTAGAATAAAAGTTGTGCACAATTTTAAGGCCTTTCATTTGACACCACTAAAAAGGGTCTGGCCCCTTAAATTAGGGATCTGGGGCCCTTTAAAGTTTTTGCTTTATAACTCAAAAACGGTAAATATTTCGAAAAAGCTGCCGTAATTAAAGTTGTTATTTAACATCTTATTGATCTCAAGAAAACGTTATTTTGTTTGAGTCTTGTATTCTAAATGAGCTAGAAGCATAACACATATACAGGTAAGTGTTTTCATTCAGCAAGTGAACAAGAGCTCTTCATGCGTGTAATTAAAATAAACTTACTATAAATAATAAACTTAGCTACATTAGATGCTAATATTCTTTAGAATCAGGTTCATGAAGTATTCTGTGCTTTATTTCCAAATTATTTACTGACAACTTTCCTTTTTTTTCGTTTGTTTTCAAATTTGGATAAACCAGTCTACTAAACAGGGGGAAAAAAAGATAACCTTTTCTTCTTATCATATAAAAACAAACAATAAAGTTAGAAAATAAAACAAAACTTTAAACATAGACTATTCACAGCCATTAAGTACACGCCTTTTACATTCACCTTGTGTGTTTACAATTATGTAACCCCTCCCTCGATAGCGCGTGGCAAAGGAGGTCACCGGGGATCAATCGGCGTGCGAACCAAGCCATAGAATGGCCATTCCAAATACATTTTGTAAACTAAGTGATGAGTGGATAAATATGTTGAATCTTTCAGATTATTTCATAATATCTTTAATTAAGTCGCTAGTACATTTCAATCTATAATATTTTATTCGCTGAATTACAAGAAAGTTGCATATTTATTTTTATAAACATTGTATTTCTCGATATCGAGATAATTGCGCTTTGTGGAAAATTACTTTAAAATCATTTAGAATCTTTCATATGATTTCGTCTTACTGTTTATCACTCGCTCGTTTTAATCAACTAGTCTTAACTGACTTCAAATTCAATGCATTTTGAATGCCGAAAAGACCACTTTGTTTGCGTATTAAAGAAACAGTTTATATATATCTCTAATGTTATTATTTAACGAGTTGCTATTTCTTTCATGAACATTAAACAGCATGTATATAATTATCACGATAATTGTACGTAGAGGTCACATTTTTAATTGTCAGGAAAATCGAAAATAAAATTAACTACTTTTGAGTTTGTATTATTTTCTTCCTAACTTACAATATTATTGCATACAACATACTAGGTCGGACGCAAGTAACCTAAATATTTCACTTGTATTTGAAAATTCTATCGAGCGTCGAATGAATTTTACCCGTTAAAAAGTGTACCAAAAAAAAACACCTTCCTATGCAGTTTTCTTTGGGAATCAATTGGCTTAGATAGTTTACTCCGACATGTGTTGACAAAACTCAAGCAATGAGAAGCCATACATTTCAAACTTGTGACCTCTTGGTCGGTGCATGTGAAGATTACGCATGACAATTAGTGTCTGGAAAACGAAGTGTTTTATAAATGATTTGACAGGTTAGGATTTGTTCTTATTCCAAATCAAATACAAACACAAACCCGTTATTTTCTTTGTTATTTTATACCGTTAGTTATATTAGATAGATTGTTTTAAAAACGTGTTGTTTAGGAAGATTAATCTTATGCATTTGTTTTATTTCATCTAATAAACTGAATATACCCATGATACGAATTACTGGTACACATGTACGTGCATGTAACTACGTGTAAATGCGGTTTTATTTGTTTATGTGGAAGAGCGCCCAAAATAAATACACTTCGAACTCTGGAATTTCCCTATTTTACTGTTTAAATCTAGGTCCGCTCAGCTGACGAGTTGTTTTCATAACGGTAATAAATTATATTCAAGTCCTGGCCAGCCATCGTTACGCTTGGTGACATCGCAATTAAACAGTTATATACTAAAGTATTAAGATACTAACGGGTATATATATTTTCACCTAATATGTTTTCATTGAGTGTTTTCATAAGAAGTAAATTGCTGGAGGATATCATGTTCTCCCTGATCACATCGATAACGCGTAGAAACAGAGGCACATGAACACACGCTTTTGTGTACAAAGCAAACATGTAAATCAAAAGGATGGAAAAACAAAAAATGAAATAAAAACATTTCTCTATTAACTGAAATTATTGTCTTTAGACAGCTAAAAATAAATGAATAGCCCCCTGAGAACATGTGAAAATTATACCCAAATACGAAGGATTTTGGGTTTAATTCGAGTACACAATAGCGATGATGTGTACATGAACGTGCAGAATACCGCTTTCTTTTTATCCTTCGTCCATGTGTTCCTCCTATACGGAAAAAAATATCAGTAAATTATATTATACCGAACGAGGTTGAAAAATGCCGAACTTTATTTCTTAAAATTAACACAATTATAAGACTTTTCTCATATCACTGTAAAAATGCCCTAAAAAATAAAACCGAGAGATTTTTATTAAATGTCTGGAGTATTTCGCCAATCTCTCACCAGAGGGCGTATTACGCTTCGCTACAACATAGCGTAGCGGGAACGATAACTCTGGATAGAGATTGTGAAAAAGAATGTGTTGTTCTCTTGGATGTCGATATCTGAATTATATTTTAATTAAACAGTCTGTCTAATATATCATGGGCGCCCATAATAGGACGATTATTTGTTTTTAAAATAAAGTGGTTCTAACAGATATTTAAAAAACCCTTATAAACCGTTAAATAATTATTTAATTTATCTAACAAATGTTAGTTTAGTTCTTTGCTTACATAATCTAACTCTTATGAATGAACACGAATGTCGTAGGATCGAATACAAATACTCAGAAGCAATCTTTCATATTTAATGAACGTATAATGGGTGAATAAATTTCCTTTTATCACTATACATATACACCCATCCCCGAAATAAATAGGCCTAGAATGTTTTCCTTCGCAGTCGGTTGGTTTTACCAGGTACATGTAAGTACTTAAGTGAGGATAGAAGCAGGTGATGAATACCGAGA
This sequence comes from Saccostrea echinata, assembly GCF_033153115.1. Lineage (NCBI taxonomy): Eukaryota > Metazoa > Mollusca > Bivalvia > Ostreida > Ostreidae > Saccostrea > Saccostrea echinata. The sequence goes on along the minus strand of NW_026889765.1, from coordinate 27,534,372 downwards.
GAAAGGCACTGCCTATATTATATACATGTACATTCCTAGGGACCTGGTTTTCTGAACCGATGTCACTGTTATTCAAAGACCTAGCTAGATATTTCTCTCCCTCTCTTTGAAATGCAGGCCCGTCGATCGTAAAAAAAAAAGACAAAATAATTTCAATTTTTAATAAGTATCTCATCTCCCAAGTCAAAGGCCCAAGTAAGCTTTTCTGTTCATAATTCTTCATCTTTGTTTGTTTTCTTGGTGTATATACATGTAAGCGTTATCGTCGTTGTCGTTCTAAAGCTATGTACATGTACTTGTAAATTTTTCTCATTTTTATCTTATCAAGAACCACTGGGCCATAACAACGAAAATTAGCACAGAATATTTTTGGTTTTGTTCAAATGAAGGGTCACATCCTCTTTTAACAGATACAAGTAGTAAAACTTAAATGGGGTAAGGCGCGGATCAAGGATTTTTTTCCACGGGGGGGGGGGGGGAGGGATCCCAATAAAAAAAAATATTTCAACCCAGAAATTTCTTGACGAGCCAAAAAAAAGAAACTTTTCCCAAACGTGAAAAACATATTTCGTGTGTGTTTGTGTGTGTGTGGGGGGGGGGGGGGGTCGTTGACTTTTAAAGCTTCATACCTAAGACTTTTCATGGTTCATGGTCACTTTTACTTGGTTAAGTATATAGATTTAACTGCCCCCAACCCCCTCTAGATCCGCGCATGGGGTCATTTGAAAATATTATTCTCAAGAACCCCTGGACTAGAATGAGAAAATTTCAAACATAGTATACATTCATTTGTTTTATTCAAATCTTGATTCCAGGGAGAAGGTTTGGGCCGGAAAGAGTGTTCATAATTTAACATAGGAATTTATATATTCCCCCAAACGAAGTATGTGGGTTTGAGGTGGGGGTGTTTGAGGTCTTTTGGAATCACACTGTCCCTCTGCCTAGCTGTCCGTCTGTACGTGATAATTTGTCCAGGATATAACTTTGTTATGAAGAAACTGGAAGGTCATACTTGGTACAAAGATTACAAATGATCCAAGGTTGTGTCATGGTTTTGATCCAACATCATTCCGGCAAGTTCCAGGTCAATGGAAAAAATAGCAAAGTTTTGTCCGACCCATTTATTTGTAATAGAGAGTAACTGGAAGCTCATACTTGATACAGGAATTGCTTACGACAAAAGGCTTTGTCACGACCTTCATCCAGGGTCATTCCTGTAAGTTCAAGGTCACTGACAGAAAGACGTAAAATTACTTTATGTGCTATAATTTTGGAAGCTCATACTTGGAACAAAGATTACTTATGATCTACCGGTTTGAGATAACATAGTACTAAACTGGCAGAAGAAGTTGCAAAATTTGTGCCTGGATTATGAATTTATAAGGAGTGGGAGGAACACAGGAAACTTTTTCTCAGATTGCTTGAGATGGGTTTGTCCTGACCTTGAACAAAGGTTTTTCCGACAAGTTCAAGGTCACTGGCAGATAAATATTAATTTTTTTCCATGCTATAACTTTGTAATATAAAATCACTGGAAGCTTTTACTTGATACAGAGATTGCTTATGATCCAAGGATATGTTTTGACCTTGATCCAAGGTCTTTCTGGCAAGTTCAAGGTCAATGACAGAAAAGTGCAATATTCTTTTCCAGGTATACATTTTGTCATTGAGTATCACTGGAAGCTCATAATTTGTTTAAAGGTTGTTTTTGACCTTAACATAGGTCATTCAGGCGAGTTCAAGGTCACTGATATAATGAGTGTAAAATTCAAAAAGGTCGTGGAGTAAGGAGTTGATCCTTACGTCGCAGGTTTGAATCCCACTGTGGGACGCAGAGACCGGTCCTTTGGATGAGACCGTATAAACCGAGGTCCTGTCTGTCAGTAGGTGCTGGCACGAAAAAGATCCCTCACTGCTCAATGGCCATATGTGCTGAGTATAGGTCAAAATTTGCAGATCTCCATCGGCAAATGGTGGCATCTCCATATGATTGAAAAAATCTCGAGAGAGACGTTAAACAACATACAAACAAACAAACAAAAAGGTCTATAATCTTGGACAAGTTCAAGTTTACTGACAGGGGAATTTTACATTCCTTTACTGTCTTTCTACTGTTGAAACATTGCAAGTTGATACCCCTTACAGGATTGTTTATAACCTTAAAATGTTGCATGACCTTGATTCAAGGTCGCTATGTCCTGCCCGGAGCTCCAACGGAAGACCTATTCGTTGCATTGCAACGAGCTCGGCTCTAGTTTCAAATAATATACAGTGTTCTCTCTCCCTCTCTCTCTCGAAAAGCTATTTTTAAATTACTGATTTTCAGCATTCAGGTGGCAACAAATTACATGAACATGTACTCTTCATGCAACGTACCAAAGAACTATGACGTTTCCAAATTCAAAAATCAAAAAAAAAAAATAATAATAATAATAATTGAATTTCTCATTGATAACGTGCCCAGACGAGGTACATGTAACTTAAGGGGCATCGAATGTAGGGGGAGTATACATCTATACTCAGGTATACCGTGACCATGGAGACAGTATACATCCAGCTAGCAAGTGTCAAGTAAAAAAACCCACCGCAATTGCTCTTCGCACCCGCAATATCTTCGAAACAGGTGGATGATTACCGACACGTGATGACCTTGGCTTCACTTTGAAACTATAACTATTTTAAGTGTTAAAATGAAATAATTATGACAATTACAAAAGTTCAAATACGGGTACCTATGTACTGAAAAAATATATGTACGTTTTCGTATTAAGGTATCTTTGCAAGTTCAATTTACTAATGTTGGAATTACGTGTACTTTTCATGCACAAGTATACAAAACGTACCCGTCTAGTATTTTTTTAATATCCATATAAAGTACTTCGAAAATTACATGTAGTACATGTAAGAGGTTCGTGAACATGTAAACCTGTATAATTATATATATCGACGCGAAAGAAAGTGATAAGCGTTTTGTTTTGTTTTGTTTTTTTTTTTTGACTGACTTGCAAGTAGTTACAAAAATTCAAAACATACAATGTAAGGTCTACATGTAGGATAATTAAAATTGACAAAATAATCTTTCCCTATATACATGTATTTAAATCAAGCTAGTTATTAAATTTTGGTAAACGATTTATTAAAAAAAAATATCATAGTAGTATTACCAGTTAGATTTTGGTTATAAGTTATAAAAATAATTCGTAATGCGTAAACGGGGAAGAAGGAATGTTGGCGGTTAATACAGTGGCGGCGCTGTGGGGCCCTAATACAACGTAAATAAGAAACGTGCCGTATTCCCTATGGTCTTCCTGGATAAAGTCCAAGAACTGGTAAAATCAGGTTTCCGAATTTATTATAGACGATGGTAAATAACAACGAACATGAATTTCAACAATAGTTTACTTACAAGACTTAACCGAGTTGGATGTGGCCGGTAGAGCATCGGGCCTCCAAACTGAAGAAAGTATAATGTACATAGCTTTTTGTAAGATTAAGAGTAAACAATGATTGACTTATGACAGTAGTTGAGTTGATTGATGGACAGGTGTGTTTCTTTGATAGAATGGACATGAAAGAGGTTATAAAGTAATTGTATAAAGTTATTGATACAGGATTAACAAATCCCGAAACATTAACACCTAATGAGTAGATTCTTTGACAAAGTCACCGAGTGTCAATTGGACTGTCTTAATCCTGCTTCAAAGGAAATGAGATAAATAAGAGTTATAAGACACAGTTATTTCGATATTAGCACATAGTAAAAACAGATAAAGAATTTCATAGATAAACGTCCAAATTTAGTATAAAATATTAAAAAGTGATTTTAATTCAAAAATGTTAATTTTGCTCGGTGACAGTAGTTAAAAAATGAGATTTTTTTCTCCAATTTACGTAGTGACATAATGCACATTTATACTGTACAATGTACATTTAATTTTTTTTCATGATCAATTATTAAGACCGATAATTTCGATGTTGATCTGTATAAATTAAAAAGTGCATGTAAATTGAAATAATGAATAAAAATAATTAAATTAAAGCACGTACATGTTCATGTTCTTATACTGTATCTTGAGATAATAAAATTCTTTATTTTATCGAAGACCAATTTTTTTTTTTTTTTTTTTTTTTTTAGTAACAATTGTTAAAACCATTATTATCTTCTTTTTTTCTATTATGAATTAAAGTACTTATTGTCTGATAAATTTAGGCAATGTATATTTATATATTAATGGATTTTAAAAATATAAAGAAAATAAATATGTAACTATACATGTAACATGCTACCTGGATAATAAAAATATATAATGTATTAATATATTTTAAAAATAAAAAATAATGAAAATAGATTTGTAAATATTGCATGTTGTCTGGAGAATTAAAATATATAAATGTAAAATCATGTCTAAAAATCATATTGATAATATTTTTACACTGTACATTCACACGCTTTGCTTGTACAATGTTTAGATTACAAACTGGCATGTTGACTGGTCGATGCGCTGATGGTCAACGCATTTTATCACTTATCCTGATTGACAGTTCTGTTCAGCATGCTGATTGGTCGACGCGCTGATGAGTTAATCGCTAATCCTGATTGACAGCTCTGTTACGCAACACCGAACGCGCGTTCGCTTTCTGGGACCGCTACTGAATTTGGGGTTCGCTTTCAGCGTTCGCTCTGGGTCCGCTCTGGGTTCGCTGCGGGTTCGCTACGGGTGCGCTCCGGGTTCGCTCGGGGTCAGCACTAGCGGACCCCAGGCGAACCCGAGGCGAACCCAGAGAGCGAACCCGGGGTGCGCTCTGGGTTCGCTTTCTGTTAGGTTGTGTCTGGTCGGTACTGTATATATATATATATATATATATATATATATATATATATAGTGAAATTGTAGTAAAAGTCCACGGTATAGGTAGGTTATAAATTAAAATAAAATCCAAGATAAACAAACAAGTTCACATTTAATTATTTATAATAATTAAATGTGAACTTGTTTGTTTATCTTGGATTTTATTTTAATTTATATATATATATATATATATATATATATATATATATATATATATATATATATATATATATATATATATATATATATATATATATATATATAAAGGAATGCCTTCCAATGTTTTAATTTGGGATTAACGATTACAACTCATGCAGATAAATTTACCAAACACACTTACGTAGGTTCTGTATATTTCCTGCAACAATTGCAACTGTTAATTCTCGTTAATTTTTGATAGTGATCTTATGCGAACCATGTTCGTACCAATACTGGTCAGAGACAAGAAGAGCTTATGCATGAGTAAGGTGTCCGTCGTGTTTTAAGATTTAAATTAAAATACGCCTACAACAGTTTTGGTCTGAATTTTCATTTGGTACAAAGGTAAACTACACTAAGATACATAATACATAATTTTGTTTATCAGTTTTTGATTGCATGTTGTTGTCATTGTTCATAAAATAGCATTATTGTTAAATTCTTTCAAAATGCTAAAAAACTTTATTTTAAAGACAACTGCAATGTTTCTAGTCTAGTGTAAATTTTGCTACGCTTTCACAGAACTGAAAATACACCAGGAGTAAATTAAAGTTAGTTTGCATCTAGTCTGACTAGATGCAAACTAACTTTAATTTACTCCTGGTGTATTTTCAGTTCTGTAAATTTTGTACTAGAAGTAAAAATGCTCATGTGCAAATCAAGCTTACGTCCAGTTCACATTCTCTTAGAAATAACCAGGTGCAAAATTTGTGTGAAATTATGTGAAATTTGCTCACAGTGTAAATAGGGGCATGTGAATGGGGTTTCAGTTTAGCCTCTTTTTGTGGCAAGATTTATTGTAATTAGACAAAAGATTTATAGGGTGTAGCCTTTAACAAGACATCCTTTAACAGTACAATAATTTATTTTGATAGTACATGTAACCATTGCAACACTATTCGTCGAAAGTAAAAACCGATAAAAAAAAAAGATTTATGTATCACAGTGTAGTCTACATGTTTGCTAAGTTATACTGAAATTAGACCAAAACTATAGGAGGAGCAGCGGTTTGAAAATATTTCACAGAAATTTTTATCTGTAATAATCATGGCAACGCCATTCATCAAAACTTACGTAAAGAAGTATGAATCTTAATGTAGTCTACTGAAAGTTATGCTGAAATCAGACGAAAACTGTAGGAGGTAGATTTTTCAAAGAATTTCACAGAAATTTCTAATTTAGTAACCACGGCAACATCCTTCATCGAAATCGAAAATCAATACACAGAATTAAGTACCTTAGTTTTGTCTTCTTGTATGCAAATTTATATTGAAATCAGAGCAAAACTGTAAGAGGAGTAGCATTTAAAAAAAAATCAAATTTTAGTAACCACGCATGGCATCACTGTTCATTTGAATCAAAATATTGATATAAAGTATTACGAGGGTTGTCCAGTAAAATTGTGGACATCGCGTTTTTATCGAAAACTAATGCACGCACTGAGCTGAACTTTTCAGGCAAAGGTTTATCATATTTAAGCACATCTTAGTATTTTTAATAATTATATTCAAAATTTTAAATAAGGAATTTATTATACTTGAATGTACACGGGGTACTTCCCTGCGGCGCACGACTAAAAAAGCAGTGTTTTATCAAGGAATATTCCAATATTATTTCGAAATAAAAATAATTAATAGATAAGATTGGGATAGAAATTAAATTATTTTTAAGTCCCTTCTATTTTGTCGTCATTTGGAAAATTTCAAGAAATTTGCTTTATTTTCGCAGTTTTCCGAGATTTTGAAATTGGAAAGTGGTAAACGCAGCACACAAAAATGACGATGTTTTATAATAAAAGATCAGTTGAGAGACTTTAAATGATAACAGAATATAACAAAATATAAAAATATCACTTACACATTAGAATACAAGTGGACTGAGCATTTTTTTAAACGGGAGCTTTTTGATCGAGCCCCCCGGTAGATCAAAACATATGGAGGAATAAAGGAGAACTCGAGTGTGTGTGTCAGGAAAATTCTAGGAATTGAAGTGGAGCTTATCCAAATTTTTTAAGTCAGACATTTTGTGGTTATTATCCGTGCGCCGTAAGCCTATACCATACATTACAAAAAATCCCATATTTTGTTTATTTGAGCATATAACTCTTTGAAATTTGCTATGTATATTGATAAAAAATGTACTAAAGAGAAGGGAAAACTTAAGTAAGCATTGTTGATTATTTTTCACTCAAGACTACTTGTCCATGATTTTACCGGACAACCTTCGTATGTAGCAAAGGGAGTCTATTTGTGTGGCAAGTTATATTGAAATCAGACCAAAACTGTGGGAGAAGTAACCTTTTGAATATAATTCACGGAAATTTCTATTCTTAGTAATTACAGCAACACCATTTATCAAAATCAAAAAAACCAATATGCATAACTATGTATCTTAATGAAGTCTACTTTGCCAAATTATACTGAAATCTGATCAAAACTAGGAGGAGTAGCGTTTTGAAGAATTTTTTATAGATGTTTCTATTTTAGTGAGCATTACAATACCATTCTTTGAAATCAAAACCCAATAAAAGAATCATGTATATTAGTGTTGTCTACTTGTGTGCCAAGTTGTATTAAAATCAGATCAGCATTTTGAAAATTTTTTTTACAGACGAACAGAAAGACAGTCAGACAGAGAGACAGACGACAGAACAATTGACACCTTACTATCGCATAAGCTCTTCTGGACCAGTAAGAGCATATGATTGATTAATTGATTGTATGTTATTTTACGTCCTGTTCGAGAATTTCTTATTCATATAGAGACGTCACCACAAACCGGTGAAGGGTTTCAAATTCATACTATATACTCGGAGCCATTGGGCAGTGAGTAATGTTTATTGTGCCAATGTCTACCGTGACACAGGAACTCGTTTTTTTAAAATTTCCAACACATTTATTCAAGTATAAGTCAGGATTTTACATAACCCCTACAACCCAACCTGACTAGAGGGTATGGGTTTTTTTTAACTTAAATCACAGTCACTCACCCATTCATACAGATAGGTTTTCACTCAAAAGACAGAAGAGAAGAGATGGAGAGAAAGAAAGGTTACTATGGCTGTTTTTATGCAAACCATATAACCATTACTTGATCTAGTTACATTATTTTGTTTTTAAAGATTAAACATAATCTAGTTAAATATGGTTCTATCTATATTTGGGTATTTTTGCTAAAAAAAAATGAAATTTAAAAATCTACCTACTTCAAAAAAATATTCAAGCATGCATACATTGACAATCATATTTGCATACACACATCTCTTCGAATATTGCAGTAACATTTGAATCAAGAACAAATGCAAAGATTTAAAATAACAATATGCTTTTTAAACAATATTTCACACTGTATTCATACATATACAGACTTATTCATTAGTTCTGTGAAAAGTTTCCATTTCTCATCAAATAAACTTAATGACTGTTATTCGTCCAAATGGTGTTAGATTCCCTCTTTTCCATTGATTTAATAAACTCTGAATAGACGTTATATTTGAGTTGTTGCTTTTAGCATTTGCTCTAAGTCAACATTAAATTCTATTCATAGAACTTGAAATGATTTACTTCCTCATATCAGTTCTGTATTATTCATTAATTTTCTTCACAAAACCTTTTGCTACCAATCCAAATAAGCTGACTTTTAGTATAATTCACTTTTAAACCAGACAAATGTTTGAAATCATTAAGCTCCTGTAGAGTTATCTCTAAAGTCTTTATAGTTCCATCTAGAAAAAGGGAGGTGTCATCTGCAAATTGTGATATAAAATGCATTTCATTTCCAATTCTAACACCTTTAATTTTTTCACTACCTCTTAATTTTATTGCCAATATTTCTGCACATAATAAGAATAAATATGGGGATATTGGGTCTCCCTGTCTACAACCTCTTCCAATACAGAACCATCTTGATAAGTTACCACCTTGATTAATTGTTGTTGTAATATTCATACAAAAAAAACTTGAACCCATTTTCTAATAGATTCTCCAAAACTGAAGAATTCCATTACACTAAATAAGTAATTCCAAGACACTGTATCAAAAGCTTTTTTAGATCTTATCCAAAAGACCCACAACTTCTACTTCAAAGTACCGAGCGCTTGGCAAAGAAACAGTCTTTTTTTCGTATTTTAATCGACTTAGGTCAGTTTCGGCCGGGGCTTGAACCTTCGACCATCCCATAACGGAGCGAGCGCTCTACCGACTGAGCTACTGTACGTCAAGTTAACATGTATTAACTCCAGAAATAGCGACTTTCTATGGGAATAAAAGACAGAGGGACCATCCTTACGAAAAAGGATTTTTGTGCTTGAGCAAATTTTTAAATTTCTTTCTTTAGCCTGTCAAGTATTTTTCGAGCTAGTTTTCAACTCTATACACAACCATTCCCCACGATAAATTAAATTCCAGGCTTTTTGATATCATTGACAGCTGCTTTTTCAATAAAAAAAAAGTGGAACTCGTAAATTTGCTTACCTTGTCATTGGTCATTTGCAAAATTATCTGTTAAAAAACAAGACCAGGTCTTCCAACAATCTATTGGAATTCCCATGGGTACCAATTGCGCCCCGTTATTTGCAGAACTATTTTTGTATTCATATGAAGAAGCAGAATTTGTCCAAAATCTTGTTCGTGAGAAGAAGAAAACACTTGCTGTGGCCTTCAACTCGACATTTAGATCTATCGACGACGTATTGTCAATTAACAATGGTTATTTCCATTCTTATGTCGATATTATATATTCCGGTGAGCTGGAGATAAAAAGATACCACAGAGTCTGACACATCTGTTTCATATTTGGATATTTAACTTGGAAAAGACGTTAATGGTAATCTAACAACCAAGCTTTATGATAAACGTGATGACTTTAACTTTTCAATCGTCAACTTTCCTTACTTATACAGCAATATACCTTCATCACCTGCATACGGGGTTTATATCTCTCAGTTGATTCGATACGTAAGATCAAGCTCTACGTATGTACAATTTCTAAAACGAGGTAAATTACTGACAAACAAGTTGATGAAGAATATCAGCAGTCTTGTTTAAAGTCATCATTTCGTAAGTTCTATGGTCGATACAATGACCTTGTCAGCAAATACAATTTATCATTGAGTCAAATGCTGACTGACGTTTTTCATACTAATTGTTGGGCTATAATTTACACACTGAATTGTCGACGGATTTTTCCGTTATTTCCCGATCATGACAAGGAGCACACGGCGGGTGTGACCGGTCGGCAGGGGATGCTCACTCCTCCATGGTACCTGATCCAACCTCTGATGTTTTGGAGGTCCGTGTTTGCTCTGTTCCTATTTTGTATTGTTTAATGGACTTTTGAGCTTGAATACTGTTCGTTATCTCCATATATTTCATTTAAAAAAACGAAATCATGGATCCGCCCCTGTATGCATTCGAATTGACTATGCATTAGAATTGACACTTGACACATACATAATATTTTATTAACCAATATATTATCAAAGTTTTCGTTAAAGTAGTCATTTATCTGTACAAATTCAACTAAAAGAAAATCTCCTGCTTAATTGTGAAACTCTTGAACAATGAAGATTTCACGGCATATAGTCATTTCTGCAAGCATACTGTTTTCAAGCAGGACTTGCGATTTTTTTTATGTGAACCCTGCTGTCCAGTATTTTTTGGTTTCTCGTTAATCCACGATTATAATTTTTGCACTTTTATTAAAGATATTCCTGAAGAAGAACATAAATGGGAGGCTTCACTCCAACCGCCCACCACGACCACCACCAGCAGAAACTTCATGTGACATCAGGGGTCCAAAAACCCCGTGACATCTAATAACGTCCCACCCAAACTCCTGGATCGGCATTTTGGCTGACAAGGAGATATCTCTTACAGTTTTGAAAGGAATTAAATGATTTTTATGCCCCAATAATGGAAGATTCGGTGTATACAGTTTTTGGTCTGTCTGTCTGCTTATCTGCTTTTCTGTAAGCAAAAATTTTAACCTTTCCCATAACGTTTGAATGATTGGTGATGGGGCTTTTATATCTCACATGCGCATTCATTGTGACAACCCTAACAAAAGAAAATTATTGTTAACTATAGTGTAAGTAACAAAGTTTTTACTACTGTAAGTCAAAGTATTTTTACTGTGGATTTCAAATTGTTATATTTCATTATCTTCTGTTCTTTTATGTACATTTTTTTATATTAAGGACAGATGATACAAACAATTTTTTTTGGAGGAGACTTAATATTATCTCACAGTTTTAGAAAAGTGGATAATTCTTTGAATGTTTCTCCGTAGACTCGGAGAATGATATACCTTCCATATTTCCCCCAAAAAGTACACAGCTAGAGTAATCATGGTAAAATTGTTTAAAAATCATTCATTTACCCTATTTTTTTCTTCAAAAATGTTTCTAAAGGAGCACAGAGTGAACTGATATTACATTTACTCAATAACCTGTTGTATTTTCTTGCATAAAAGAAATGAAACTTGGAAAATTTTAGTTGATACTTCAATAAAATTACAAATATTGACAAATCACACCCAGTAAAGGTTTACAGATGAAAAAAAATTTCCAGAATATTTTAGCTTGGTGCTAAAAGTGTAATATAAACTTTAAAAAAATATACCAAGCCAGGTGAATTTTATGAGGAAAAGCAAAATGGTAAAAATTAGCCTATGTGCTGATTTTTACCTTTTTGCTTTTCCTCATAAAATTCATCTGGCTTGGTATATTTATTATTTTATAATAATAAGTATTTATATATTTTTTATTTGTGTTCAGCATTTCAGTATTTAAATTCATTTAAGCACTAATTTATTGTTTTGTGTAAAATGTAGTCTCATAAGTACAATTCATTACTTAAATCTTAATTGGGTATGTTTTTGTAGAATGACTGTCATACGTCATAATTATCAGATTCTTAATGTGTTTTAAGTGGAATATATTATGAAGTAAACACTACCTACAACAAGCGGTACGCATATTATGATTATATTATATTAAAGATTTAGACCTATATAGAATGGAGTAAAATAAGCTGAAGTGCAAATGGTAAGGGGCCAATAGTGTGAAAAGGGTCAAAGATCATTGGATGCCACATAAAAAGTTACACATTGAAGCAAGTTCCTGGGGTCATTCCTACTCTATGGAACCAGAAACAATCAAATACCTTTCATTATATCAAAAGCACATAAGCCATCTTAGTTTGTATTATGAAACATTAAATAGTATATGGGGTCATGGTCCCAAAGTCATCCCCACCCCCTGAAACTTCAAATGATCATATATATGTACCTTGAAAATTGTTGAAAACTTCTCCCCTTAAGCATGATATTGCCTTTTTTCATTAAATGGTATATTTAGGTTATGACCCTATGGAAGTCATCCCCACCCCTGCAACTGGGAATGATCACAATAGGGACCTGTGTCAAAAGTGTTTCAATGATAATCTGACATTACATTCTTGAACTCCTAGGGTCAGCCCACCCTCCTAGAATTAGAAATAAAAATCATTCCAAGACCCGCCATTAAACTTTGTGTACATGTACACTTTTGTAAACTCATAATTTGTTTATGTCAGAACAAGGTAATGGTTTGTGTGTATGAACGACCAGGGGGCTGGAAAGGGGAAAGGGGGAAGGAGTTATGTCTGCATGGTCTTAAATGTTGACAACTCCCACAGTTTGTGAATATTTACCCCATTTCCCACTTGTCATCTTTATTTACTGACTTTAAAACATGCATGTTTATTATGAACTGTTTGGTCATCTGCCTAACTCTCCCATGAATCAGGAATGGTGATATAAATATGTTTAGAATAGTTAAAGTTAAACAGGCATTGTACAATCGCTTAAAATTGATTAAATTCTGTAGTTGAATTAGCTATATCAATATAGCTTGATTTAGCTATTCAAAACACCTCGATTAAGCTATTTAATCATACTTTTAAAAAATTGCAGTTTTATTAACATGGATAAATTATTATGTTGATATGGTATAAATTCTAAATTTTCAGCTTTGAGCTTTTCTGAAAACAATAAATAAAAAAAATGCTTTTTTAAATAATGCATCTCCTTCCGAATGTTTGTGATCAATAGTTTTATTAAGTTTTGTATGGGTTTATATATTTGGGGTAATCTCTCGCTCTCTCCTTCTCTTTCTCTCTTTCTGATATCTACTTGGGCCAAAAATTGAAATAAAATTATTAGTGAAGTTTTTTTTTTAAATTGATTGACTTTTACACTAATTAACTCATACTGCAGGTAGAATAATATCTCTTCCAGAAATGTAAAAAATAAGTTCACTCACTATCTTGTCTTTGATCTATAATTAGTTACAATAAGACACAGCCAGAATTCCTTTTTCGTGGTTTGTTACAAATTTTACATGGAACTCCTATTTTTCAAGATCATGTAAGATCCTGACTTAAATGACCATTAGAATTTAAAATACATGACATCCTCATGTTTTGATTAGGCATATATAAACTAAATTGTTGAAAAGTACTCACTGTGAACAATCACCTGACTTGTTGAAGACAGATAAACATACCCTCAGGGTATAATTATCATATAGGCTTGTACAAAATTGAACAGTCGGGATTAAATCATCATTATCTTAGTTAAAATAACAAGAAACATACTAGAGGTCTGAAGAAATGTTTAGAAACACAACGAGTTTTATTTCTCATGTAAGATATTCTTTGTTGTGTAAAATAATTGCTCACGAATGAAACGTCAAACCTTCTTTTAAGAGGAGATAAGAATGAGTGAGAATTTTAAATATTTCAAAAATCTTCTATTCAACAACCACTAAGCTAGAAAAGTTTCAAATTATGTGAAACTCCATTACTTAGTTTAGATTCAACTTTGTCCAAATTATGACCTTAAGGGGACCAAAGTATTTTAAATATGTACAGTAAAACACGCTTATGAATTGAATTCTGCTTAAAATTTAGGAGTAATGAAATTAAAAAGAAAGACTGACGGACTTCATTTCACTTCAACATTTTTAAAGCAGAAATCAGTGTGACGTCAATAAAGTTGATATTTATACCTCGCAAGCTCGGTCCGCTTTGCCGCGCAAAAACCTTGGACGGGTATATTTTCCGATATTCAGACAATAATCTTTTCATTTAAATACATATTTTTATACATATGCATTTTTACTATGTATATGAATGAATTTTCTCGGCATATCTGGTAAAAAAAAAAATGTAACATTATTCGTGACGTCATATGTACATTATATGAAGTCAAGAAGAATGGAGAGATTGGAAAAAATGAGTCACAATTTCAAACGCAAAAGTCATCTCCGGGAAATACAATACAGGTTGATAAATGAATGGTGAAAGTTATAGAAAGAGATTTATAGAGAGGGATTTAGGTCTGCTTCATCTGACATGAAAGAAACTGCATTGGGTAAAAAGTTTTTTTTTCCGAAATGGTGCTACAGGAAGTAACAGTCATGATTAAGCGGTTTACTATTTAACCAAAAGGCTGAAGTTTTTAGAGGCAGATCCTGCATTTTGTTTTTCATGTGTATCAATACAAAGACATATTAATCTAAATCTATAAAAAGAAATTTTAAGATGTTCAAAGAAGAAATTTGCTTTAACCACTTTCATTTGAAGCTGTACATTTAGAGGTTAAAATGAATTTCTTTGTGACCTTGAAAGATTGGAAAAACCCCAACCATTCCAGAAATTATATTACTAGGTCCTTTTTATAGAACCTATTATTTAAGTTTTTAAACGTGTGCCTTTCTTAAGGCGGACGCATAAATTCGGTGGAGGTAAATATTTTCTTTGTTCTATTAATCCATTCTTGTTTCAGTAATAGTCAGGAAAAACATCGTTTTTGTGTGATTCACTAATACGAATTACATGTACTCTTCGTTATAACAGATTTTATGTGAGAGAAAAAGGGGAGGAAATGCTTAATGTTAAGTTTGAAAAAAAAAATCCACAGCATACGTTTAGGTTTTGCAGAGCTATTTGATATGCATGGCCTTAGTTACAACACGTAGTTTGCCTTTGTCAATTATGTTCTTTTTATGGCGATGAGAATTTGAAGAGTTTCATTATCTGCATGCATATGAGATCTTGTCTTCTCCATCTCTTCTCCAAAACTATGGCATTCTAAGTTTAACTTCCCATGACAAGTTTGTGTGTCTGTGAAAACTAGAAAGTTTCCATTAAATAAATATGGTTTTTAAAAAAAGTTGTACTACAGTATTATTTCCACTTATTCACTTGCTAATACCGCACCAGTTTGATGAGTAGGTCAGATTAAGTCAAAACTATTGGGGCTATTTCTTATCAGATCTTGTACAACATCCATTATACACCTTTCATTAACAAATAACATATAAACTTATATTAAAAATTCAAATTTGTTTCAGTGAGACTGATTATTTGCTCAAAATTTAAATTCGATGCAGAGCACATTCACATCCTCCAAAATGCAACAAGTTAATTGATTGTGTGTTGTTACGTCCCATTCGAGAATTTTTCACTCATATAGAGACGTCACCATATACCGGTGAAGGGCTTCAAATTTTGACCTTTACTCGGTACTCAGGGCCATTAAGCAGTGAGGGATCTTTATCGTGCCAACGCCTGTCGTGACACGGGGCCTCGGTTTTTAAGGTCTCATCCGAAGGACCTGCAACTTTCACTTCAAAGTGCCGAGCGCATGGCGAAGGAACAGTTGCTACCTATTTTTCATCGACTCAGGTCAACTCCCGATCACGGAGCGAGCGCTCTACCGACTGAGCGACCGTGAATGGTGCAACACATTAAAACTGTATGCTTAGGATTTCATAATTAGCATGAAATTTGAAGATTTACACATAGGTTTTATTCTCATAGAAAAAAAAAACAGTATTTGCGAAAATTACTGAATTAAGACTTTGTTACATTTCGTTTATTCATAGTTATGTACATAGTTTTTAACCTTCAAAAGCTTTAAATAAATCGTCTTTGTCTTTTCGTCCTTGATAGCTTGGAAAATATCCAACTGTTCCAAAACTTATATTACAAGGTCCTTTTACAATTAAGGCACCTTTCTTTAAATGCTCTTGTTATGATAGGACGCACGCATTCAATGGAGGTCCTTTTTTCTTTTTTGTAAAATCTTGATTTGTAGTTGGAACAGAAATATCTTCTTTTTTTTTCAGAGTTACACTTTTGAATAATTATTTCTCATAGCAATTATTCTCATAAATAAAAAGGAATGTTACGTGTATATCTGGATTGAGAGGAGGGTGCATACATGCTTCATCTAAAGTATGGGAAAAAAAACTTTTGACTTTATAGACCCAGTAAATGTGCATGAATTATGCTATGACACTTATTTTTTTTAAGGATGTGGGAACCTTGTCAATGATGATGTTCATCATATAGCAGAGAACATTCTAAAATATCTGTGCCTTCAAAAATTCTTCTTTTTACCAATATCAGCAATTGACATATGCCTATATGTTGTTTGCTGATAGCATGGTCTCCCTACTATACTGCTTTTGTGGTGAAAATCAGCAAGATAGTGTCACCATCATTTGGCATTGAATTATTATTTCTTGAAAGATATAGTCTCATAACTGCAACGGTGTGTGCAAACAAATTGAGTATCGCGCGTTTTGAAAAAAAAGTGTTTGCACACACTGTTATACTTATGAGATATCTTTCAAAAAATAATAATTCAATGTTTATATTTACAATTTTAAACTCCCTGCAGATGTATGCAAATGTTATTCAAATTTCAAAATCTCTGCATGTCCTTCGGTTATGAAACAATTAATAGAATAACCATTCCAAAAAGCTATTAGTATTACCGTTAAACTCTTCAATGTGGATGTGAATTTTGTCTTCCGCTGATGACGTTGCGCTTGCACGGCGTTCAATATAGTGACGTAAAAAAAATCTTACTAGTAACCTTTTGATGTTCCCGTCGTATGCCTATGGTGTTTTGAATTCCGAAGCTTTCAAAACACTTTATAAGCAAACTATTCAAAAATTTACATTCTAGTTTGTTTGGTATGCCAGGGACATTAACGACAGTCAGAAACGTGGAATAATTTGCAAAGCGAAGCCCGTTATGCATAAATTATTCCACTTTTCTAACTGTCGTTAATACCCCTGGTATACCCAACAAACTAGACTGATTCCTTATATAAAATATATGCAAATATATTGTTATAAAATCTGCTTTCCAAGGAGGTTGCACTGCATCTATATTTTTATCTTTTTTATTTTCTACTAAAGCTTAGATACTTTGAGAGAATTAGATAATTCATGCCTTAGTCCTAAGATATTTTGTTAAAAGGTCCAAAGACATTTCATTTCCTTTGATTACAGTTGAGATGATGCACACAGTAAGTCATGTCCCATCATTATTTACCTTGAATACAACACCCTAAAAAATATAGACGTTAAAGTATTTATATATCTGGTAAATCAGTAAATGTTCACATAGATTTGATCTCATAAAAGAATCAAACATACCTACTACAAAAATTGCAGACGAATGCTCCAATTTGTGGACATGTAGGAATTATTTGCCTTGGTCATGTTTTGAAGTGAACATCCAATGTCAATTGTCTGTTGGTCCGACTGATTGTTCGTCTATCCATCTGTCTCACATATACTACAGCTTTTGTTTTGTTAGATACAGGGTTTTGAAATGGCTTTAAAGATTGCTTTACGCAATAAGGGTTACAGACCTCATGATTATGAAGAATTCTAGAGCTATTGAAAATTGCTTATAATGTTTAAATACTTTACATTATTTGAATAATGAGAAATATTTCGTACATATTTTGCTTGTAAGTTACTTTTCGTATTATGTTGTTATACTTTCTACAAGACCTTAAATTTACTTTTCTTTCATAAAGTTATTTTAATCTCTTCTGTGTAATCCTTTTAAATCGAAGGGATCCAAAATTCACTGGTTCATGGGAACGTAATTTTGTCGATAAACAATAAAAGATTCAATGAAATAATTACTTTACAAAGAGGGAATGTGGGGATTTAAATGTGAAGTACGGGTGACCCACGAAATCCACGAACAATACTCCCCGAAGGACATTAATGATAATGAACAGTATTTTTAAAATTGTAAATGTACTTAGCATGTATGGTATTTAGCGGAAATTTTCTTTTGAAAAAGATAGTGTAGATTATATTAAATGCAATTTTTTAAATATATATTTATAAACATTTACGGATGGCATTTGGTGACACATTTGATTCGGCAGAAGATGCTTCCCAACAAAGGAGCTAAAAAGAATACATAGCACAATGTTACACGTTTACATTACATATATACAATTGTGAGAGATAAGCCATTGTTATTGACATAATACACGTTTATGACCTGATAACATTTTGTTTCTTTAATTGTATGATTTACAATAACAGCAAAAACTGAAACTTAAGTGAATTCTGGTATGTTTTTAAAAAAAAAAATAGAAAAAAAAAATAAGGATGGGTTAATTACCGACTCGTTTTTTTTTAATTTTCGGCTGACATTCAGCATAGAAGAAGCTAAATGAATAAAAGAATGGAATCTTTTTTAAGTGATGAATTTGAATGAAAAGGGTGAAGATAACGAACAGTGATCGATTTCAAAATATCTACAAAAAAAAAAAAAAAAAAAATACAAATCTGTAAACAGGGCATAAAACACGGTCAACCAGAAATTCCAGAGGTGGGATCAGGTGCATAGAAGGAGTAAGCATTCCCTGTTAAAAGGTCACTCCCGCCCTGAGACCTATGTATTAATCAAGTAGACGGAACATTCCGTAGTCAAATTTAGTATAAAAACAAAAGCTTAACAATTGGAATGAAACACGTGGGCCAAAATATACCCAATGATAGGTTATATTTGCTAACAAGGTCATTATAATGACAAAGAATTTTACAAAATGCTGCCTTTAAATGAGGTTATTGAAATCCCTGTAACATCAACTAACCTGTTAGTAGACTGCCTCGGTTTAAAGATTGATCATGCTCAGATCATGCTCTTGATTCTAGAATAAGTTGGATACGTTAACACCATATACAGGTGTTAGCGGAATATTACCATATAAATAATTAAGGAATGTTTTTACGTTTTGTGTGAGTTATTGGTGTGTAAATCACACAGACTTGTCACATAGGCATATTTCTTGAAGCGCGCTAGCGCTTCATGAAAAAAATATGCCTACATGCAAGTCTGTGGGATTTACACATCAATAATTCACACTAAACTTAAAAACATTCCTTATATTTATATTTTACAAGTCTAAAAGCATCACTAATATACTCAATATTTGAATTTCCCGGTGCCCTATATCGTTACATTTTTATTTACGTCTCTGTAGCCTCATCGTGACGTCACTTTAGCGCGAGTTTCACCGTGTATATTTCTACGCGTGAGTAAACACAAAAATGACTTTCAAATCAATTTCACAGTTGGCTTAGTAGAAAAGCACAGCAAATGTAAATATTGAAGATTGACGATGGAAAAGCTGACGTCATCTTGTTTGTCATACAATTTAGTTGTTAGTTGGTCATTATCGTCTATAGTCAATAAAACATCCAAATGTGAAACAGATGTGGCAGACTCTGTTTTTTTTTTTTTTTTTTTTTTTGGGGGGGGGGGGGGGTTCACTAGGATTTATTGAGTCGACATATGAAAAGAAATAACTCTTGTTAATTGATAAAACGTTGTCGGTATAACTGAATGTCGAGTTGAAGGCCACAGCAAGTGTTTTCTTCTCTTGTAGAATTTTTTTTTTAGATTAAATTGTGCTTCACATGAACATATGAACAGATCAGTTTATAAAAGAGAACAATTGGTGCCCAACCAAATTCTAATAATTTGTTGATAGACGTGCGCTGTAGTGTTGAAGAAACAATCAGATATTCACGCATCTACGCTACCCCCACCGAGGGCAACGATAGTCAAGTGGTTGCAGACTCCGACAAACTAACGTAAACAACATTGATGCGATGTACAGAATCGCATGGAAAAAATTTTTAATTTGCTTGTTTGCTCACGAATTTTTACAGAAATTTTGTCATAAGGTCTCATATGATTCAAAATGGTTTCAAACACAAAATTTTAGAAAGTAAAAATGGAAAGGAAGAATAACTTCTAACTGCTGAATCCATACTGCAACCGACTTTAAGGTCAGTTTAACTGTCACCGACACTTACTGCTCTGGTACAGCAGAGTAAATCACGGAACATTATTAATTTTCATTGTTTACAATAAAATTGACAATTTTTGTCTGTTGTTTAGTTAGCATTGCAATCTCAACCGCCGGGATTTTCCCAACAAAGTTCATCGTTATCAACTAGATGCAAAGTATATTTGCATTCATTTATTATTATTTATTATTTTTATTTATTTATTTATTTATTTATTTATTGGTTGCTTGTGCCAACGCGGATCTGAAAGGCAGTCAGGATCCCTTGGGATTTTCATAATCTTATAAGGGAACCAAGAAAAATGCCCTAATTAGACCCCAACCCTCTGTTTATACAAATATTTTTTTATGTCAATAAATTCTGAAAGAAGTAGTATCTTATTCACTATACAACCCCTCCCTCCCCCAATAATTTGATTAGGATAACTGATTATAATTTGTTATTATATTTTTATTTATTTTTTTTATTATTTTTTTTTATTGGTGCTTTAGAACCCTCTCTACACTGCACGCACTATAATAGAGTTCTGATTTGGTGGTGGTTTTATGCAATTAGAGCACTCTGCCCCTAGATCTAAAATAAAAGAATTTGAAATCTCAATTTGTAAGGAATTCAAGCATTTGTAACATTTTAATTTGCCAAGATAAATTAATTGAATACATTTTTTTTTTGTATTTTATAAGTTAACAATGGTGATTTCTGTTCATCAATATACAGTACCTGTCCATAATACAGTACGCAAAATGGCCGCCGTTATAAAAATATACGTGCACACCTGCAGTTTTGAATGTTGTTTTTTCAAATTGATATATAATAAAATTTATCCTACCTTACTAATACTTGGTTTTGTAACCTTTTGCTTTTATTACAGCTTGTAATCGTGTTGGTATTGATGTGTACAGTTTTCTAATCGTCTCCAAATCGATAGCGGCCCATATGTCCTTCACAATACGCACTAGGTATTCGCGTTTTTTAATTTCGTCCAGGCGATGTTCCAGTCTGATCTTAAATAATTCATTCATTAATCATGGCTTAAGCACCTACTGGGGCTAAGTTGGTCATGTATATGTTTTGGAATTATATGTACTTTAGATTTTTAAAAAATCTCTTTTCACCAATGGATATATAGCTGACAAACTGATTGCATAATGATACAATAAACACACCTGCCCTTTTCCTAAATACATGGTCCCTTGTCCATGGTTCAAGCTCTAAGGAACGTCATATGGAACTCGTAAATATACTTACCTTGTCATTGGTCATTTGCAAAATTATTTTGTTAAAAAACATTCTGATTGTACACACAAGTACTCTAAAGTTGACATTAAAAAGATGCTTGAGTTTCTGATTGACAATGTCTATGTGGTTTTTGGAGACCAGGTCTTCCAACAATCTATTGGAATTCCTATGGGTACCAATTGCGCCCCGTTATTAGCAGACCTTTTTTTGTATTCATATGAAGCAGAATTTGTCCAAAAACTTGTACGTGAAAAGAAGAAATCACTTGCTGTGGCGTTCAACTCGACATTTAGATATATTGACGACGTATTGTCAATTAACAATGGCTATTTTCATTCTTATGTCGATACGATATATCCTGGTGAACTTGAGATAAAAGATACCACAGAGTCTGACACATCTGTTTCATATTTGGATATTTTACTTGAAAAAGATGCTAATGGTAATCTAACAACCAAGCTTTATGATAAACGTGATGACTTTAACTTTTCAATCATCAACTTCCCTTACTTATACAGCAATATACCTTCATCACCTGCATACGGGGTATATATCTCTCAGTTGATTCGATACGCAAGAGCATGCTCTACGTATGTACATTTTCTAAAACGAGGTAAATTATTGACAAATAAGCTGATGAAACTAGAATATCAGCTGTCTCGTCTAAAGTCATCATTTCGTAAGTTCTATGGTCGATACAATGACCTTGTCAGCAAATACAATTTATCATTGAGTCAAATGCTGACTGACGTTTTTCATACTAATTGTTAGGCCATTATTTACACACTGAATTGTCGACGGATTTTTCCGTTATTTCCCGATCATGACAAGGAGCACACGGCGGGTGTGACCGGTCGGCAGGGGATGCTCACTCCTCCATGGCACCTGATCCCACCTCTGATGTTTTGGAGGTCCGTGTTTGCTCTGTTCCTATTTTGTATTGTATAATGGACTTTTGAGCTTGAATACTGTTCGTTATCTCCATATATTTCATATTAGATATACATTATACATGTACATCTTCCAAAATCTTTTTAATTCATTATCATCAAGCAAGCAAATCATTTGCATGGTTATAATAAGCAGGCAGCTCTTTAAAATAATTGTTATCATGTCCAAGGGTCCAGTTATTAGGCCCAAGGGTGAGGCTAGTCAGATGACCGACATTCAAGGTCTTGTGTTGGGAGGGGACATATGGCAACAATTTTAGAAACTCATGATACTCAGGTGACGGTCAAGCATGCACATTGGCCTCTTCTTTTTTGTAATATCAACTTTTAAAAGTCTTAAGATGGTCTTTTATCCTTAGTCGTAATAACGATTTTTTTTATCCTAAGTCGTTAATGCGACTTTTTATCTCGTAATTACGACTTTCTTAGTCACCCGCGTGGCGCAGTGGTTAGAGCGTCTGCTCTAGAGTCGCGAAGTAAGGGGTTGATCCTTACGTCATCACGGGTTCGAATCCCACTGTGGGACGTGGAGACCGATCCTTCGGATGAGACCGTATAAACTGAGGTCCCGTGTCGCAGTAGGTGCTTTCACGAAAAAGATCTCTCACTGCTCAGTGGCCGTAAGTGCCGAGTATAGGACAAAATTTGCAGCTCTCCATCGGCAAATGGCGTCTCCATATGAGTGAAAAATTCTCGAGAGGGACGTTAAACAACACACAAACAAACAAACAAACAGCTTTCTTAAGTCGTAATCACGACTTTTTATCTCGTGATTACGACTTAGTTAAGTCGTAAGAACGACATTTTATCTCGTAATAACGACTTTTTATCTCGTAGTTACGATTTTCTTATGTCTTAAAAGTGACTTTCCTTTCCTAAGTCAAAATTACAAATTTTTATCTCGTAATCATCACGAAGTCTTAGAAACCACTTTTTAGCTCGTAATAACGACTTTTTATCTCTTTTTTACGACTTTATTAAGTCGTATTAACAACTTTTCATCTCGTAAAAACGACTTTTTGTCTCGTTATTACGAGTTTTTTTTTCATTTTCTTAATTTGACCCTTCTAGGCTTTTAACGAAAACGAATTTAATTCGTTATAACAATTTCTTTGAATTCGTTGTAACGAATTTAATTTGTTATAACAAATTAATTGAATTCGTTATAACGAATTCAAAAACTTGTTATTAGGAATTGAATTCGTTTAAACAATTCTAAAATTTGCTATAACAAATGAAATTCGTTTAAACAAATTCTTAAATTTGTTATAGCAAATTAAATTCGTTTAAACAAATTTAAACAAATTCTATAATTTGTTACATGTATAACGAATTAAATTCGTGTAATCAGATTCAACTTTTGGGGCTTCTAGAAAAATATATATGAATTCAATCCTAGTATAACGACTTGTCGAATTCGTTTTAACGAATTTAATTCGTTATAGGACCTTTTGTAATAATTTGTTATAGCAGATTTAATTTGTTATAACGAAAGCTGAGAAATGGTTATAACGAATTAAATTTTTTATAACAAATTCAACAATTCGTTATTCGAATCGAATTCAAAAGTATTTTTGATAGGTCCTAAATGGGAAATGGGTTTCCGTGCATTTGCATCTGACTTCCACTCAGGTGAACATATCATTCAGGCCATAGAATCTGGGCTAAGAGGTGGGTGTGAAAGGGGATTAAAGGGCACCTGCCCCCCTCCACACACTTTTTATCTGAACGTAAATTTTTACTTTTAATGTAGAAAATAATGTTCATTGAAGGGCTGGTGCCCCTTGGTCAATGGACCTTAACATCCCACTCCCACCTCCAAAATAAAATTTGGAGTTAAGAGAATAGTCTAGTCAAAGATTTTTTTTCAGGTTAGTTGTATTCTTTTCATTACAATGCCCCCTTACCCATTTATTATTACAAATGGGTATTCTGTTTATTTTAACCCAGTTTCTCTAATTGCATTTCGCTAAGACTTCAGCAAATGTAAAAGGGTAAGATGGCACGGATTGCACAATGAGTTTGCATCATTTGATTAAAACGAATCATATACATGTAATACAACTGGTTACAATTATTGCTACTATTTTACAGTCAATACGATGATTTAGCCACCTTCGAAGTACAATATTCACCTCGTCCTTCGTGCTCAGTGAATATTGTACTCCTCAGGTGGCTAAATCATTGTATTGACCTCAACAACAGCAACAATATTTTTGCTGATAATCACTTTCAAAACAATTTAACCATGAAATGCGTGGGTAATTCATATTATTTCGCTATTTTTTTAAACTTCTCTTACTGGATTTTTTTTTTAATTTTTGGCATGGCATTTCTTTATTTGAAATAGTCAATGATTTTCATGTATTTTATATTTTTACCAGAAACCTTTGGTATTATAATATTTTATTACCTTTTGCCTCAATCTTTTCGTATATTCCAATAATGTATACATTCCAAGTTGACATTTGTCATAAAATAGTTATAGATCTTTTTCTACGTAGAACTCATAGGCCTCAAAATTTTTGCATAAACCTAACGTAGAGAAAAACAGTAATCATCAAACAATACAATTTGAAAGCAGATCAAACACAGACATCTGAAGATATCAGAGGTTGAATCAAGTGACATGGAGGAGTCAGCGTCCCATTGTGCGTTGAAATTGCAACGCTTAATGATATTTCTATCATTAAGCGGCGTTTTATCATTAGTGGTTGCTACATTCCATGTCAACAGGTTATACTCGTCAGCTTTGAGTATTTTGTCTTTATCGAGTTATAAGAGTAATCTGTAAACAATTCAGTATACATTGTTTAATTTGTATTTAATACACCATGCAATCAACAGTCGACCTAATGAGGCAAGGTTATTGTATATCTTCCCTAGAATTTGCGAAATGTTGCCTTGAAAAGAAATTGTAGATCAACCAATTCGTTGGTATCGTTTTTTCAGTTTAGAAATTGTATATGATCTTGAATATTGATTTAACCAGGAGATAAAAACACTACTTGCAGATGAAATGGTATTATTACTACATAAATAAAGGAAGTTGATATTAGAAAAGTTGAAGTCATAATTATTTTTTTTATTTTGTAGCATGGGCCAAAATAACTCAAGATATGGAAATGATAAAAATCAATGTTCAATCAGAAACAAAATATTTGGAAGAAAGTGTCAAGATAAAGCTACTCAGACTGATGAATGTCCAAACAAAGGTTGCAATTACAAGGCAGAGTTTCCACTCAAAGACCTTCAGAAACATATCGAAGAATGCACGTGGTTAACTTGCAGCTGTCAAAAATGTGATGAAGAGTTCTTGAAAAAAGACGAAAATACACATTATTGTATAATGGCCATCGTTGAATGTCAATATTGTAAAGACGTTATTTACGAAAAGGATCTTAAATGGCATAATTATGCATATCATATTGAATATCAAATTGGTCATAAATGCTACTCCACATGCTCCCGTCAAGAAAAATGTCCCTATTGTGATTACAAAGATGAAGCATTTAAAGTCAGAATACACTCTGATGAATGTGAATGTAAACCAGTTAGATGTAGCCATTGTCGCAAAACCATACAGTTCAAGAACTTTGTGTTTCACCGGGCAGAATGTGAAGCTGTTCGGTGCTGTAATTGTGGGAAAATGAGGTAAGGGAAACATACTTCATAAAATGTTTTACGGATTTTTTCGTATTTTAAACTCCTTAATTTATCTTATGGAGGCAAAGTTATTTATGAGGATAATGATATTATTAGAGATTGTTTTCGATGAATATAATTTTCTGAAAAGGTTTCTTAAAAATGATGCAAGTAATACTATACATTTATTGACTGGGTTTGAGGGCAACATGCGTTTTGTCGGACCCAAGAACCAAACTTGCCTGAGGCCGTTAGGCCGAAGGCAAACAGTTTGGTTCGAGGAGTCGATAAAACGCATTTTGCCCGAGAACACAGTCAATAAATGTTTTGTTATACTTTTTATTTTTTTTTATTTTTTTTTTTTGGGACATACATGTAAGTCGAACACCAAATGCAAATGAGATTTAGCTGCTCCCGCCCATTATGTGGCGTAAGCGGTCCAACATCTCATCGACAGGTCCAATATCTCACTCCGCGGTCAAACATCGATTTTTTTATGCCCGCTCAGTAAAACATAGGAAATGTTAGACTTTTATTAGTATTGACTTATATAGGAACACATTTTTAAAGGTATAACAAATATACTATATAAATGGAATTTATCTTTTCATTAGATCTATAGCGTCTAAAGTAAAGCATGACCTGATGGAGTGTGAAGCAAACATGAACCGTTCCTCTTGCAAAGAGTGTGAAGAGCTCATCGATCAAAATTTTATTAACAACGAAATGGATATGGAATTTCAACATAAAGCTCACATGGTCGTCGATAAACAATTAGTAAGTCTTACATGTTTAAAAAAAAAATGAGACTTCATTTTTATTACTTATTCATAAAATTCTTTCCTTCATTTAGTGCTAAAATACAATAATACATTTTATCATATAAGACTTTTCTCGGCTAGAATAATATTTGGCTAGGTGAATTATAGGGTCATCCCATTCACTTCAAAAATCAAACTTGTATTGCACTTCTCTTCAACAGTTCACTTTACAAAGTTAAACATTACAGGTGAACTCACGTTATGAAATATTGACCTTTGAAGATCATTTTTCTTGTACTTAGTCTACTAAGTTTGTCAAAAATGTAAAACATTAAGTAGATTGTTCGTATTACATGAAATTAAGAAATATAAAAACAATATGAATAATTCTTATTTTTCTTATATTTTACTAATGTCAAGTTCACTGCATTTATTCATATTGACGTTATCTATTTTAAAGTCCGATATTTGAGTATATTAAACCCAGTTTTGAAAATAAAAAAGTTATTTTTGAGGGAGAAATACTTACATGTGAGTTGATGATATGATATATTTGAACTGGTGACAAAATCATTAACGAATAAGAATAGTTAATACTTTACTTAACGATAAATGTAATGATGAACTAAACAAATTCACAGTTTAACGTAATAAAAAGTAAGTATTTTGTGCTTTATAATAATAAATTGATCTATATTTGCACATTTTTATCATGAACTAACGTTATTTCAGACATTGTTATATTTTGTATTCAAATATTAGTTATGTGGTTCAATGCCTGAAATTGCGTAATTGTTCAATATTTGAATGATTTATATAATCGATATATCGCTAGCAACAATATTTGCAAGAAAATAATATCGAATATCATTGATTATTATGTTGCATGGTTCAGTTGAAAAATTATATTTTACACAAACAGTTCAACTTGCTGAAAAAAGAGACATCCAAGGAAATGCAGATTCGGAGTGAAAAAATCAACATAGAAGCAGTTTTGAGATATCCTCCTAAAATTTATCGTTGTGAAAACGAATGGAAAACACTTCCTCCTATGCATGTGCCCGAAAAGATAGTTGGCTGGGCAGTGGGTCGGAAAAAATTTAATAATTTTGTATTCAATTCAACATAACTAATTAATAGCAAATATATCAAATTTATTTGTAATGAAGCAAGAATGACCGATTTTGATAGCTACAGACTCCTGAACTTGGAAGAAAGTATTAATAAAATCTAGCAGTGGCTCTCTTTCCATTCAACATTTCGATATATCGACGACGTTTTAATGATGAACAATAGTTATTTCCATTTGAATGTGAACTCAATATATCCTTGCAAATTCACAAAAAGACACAATAAAGTTTCCCGCATGTGTTTCATTCTTGGATGTTTTCCTGACTAAAGACGTTAATGGTCAACTTACAACCAATTGGGATGACTTTAGCTTTTTAATCGCCAACTTTCCCTATATTTGTAGTAAATTTCTACTATCATCGCTATATGGTGCTTATGTCCCCTAATTGATTCGGTACGCAAGGGAATGTTCTGAGTACTATTGAAATATTTCAGACTTTTGACAGGCTCTAACAAATAGGTTGATGTTACAATGTATTTTACTATCTCCTTTAAAATAAGCATTTATGGTCCTTATTATGACTTGGTTAGTTGCAAATACAATTCTTTTTAAACATTTTTTTGACATACATGTTTCACACATATAATTTTATTTAATCAATGTTTTATACCAAACTGACTTCAAAACACTCCATTTACATGTACCCTCTCAACACAGTGGGTTCAGGGTGGATGTGAACCACATTCCTACATGTAAGAACCTGATCCCATCTCAGGTGTACTTTATGTGTTTTGTCACTGTTCACTATTTGTATTTTTTACTAGTTTTATGTGACTAATCACTGTTTGTAATCTCCACCTTTTCTTACCACATGTACTGTCTGCAAGTCCCATGAAAACAATTATATTAAAGAATGAGTGGAATAAAGAGTCCTGATGAAAGACGTAATTAGAAAATATTATAAAATGTGTACATGCTTATGACATAATTCACCGAAATCATAACTGTGTATTCTCGATACATAATACATGTATATGAAACTAAAAACGTCTTTTTTAGGTAAATCAAATAAAAATTAAAAGCATTAGACCAGAAGATTTATTTAATATCAATAGATTGTCAGGGTTCTGCTTTCTTTTTAACGTCTCAATACATAATTAGCGCATGTTTATCAGCTCTTCTTCAGAAAACAGTAGTTGTATATTTCAAAAAAAAAAAAAAAATGTTATAACGAAAAGGAATAAACTGGCAATCGTACGCACATACTTAATTTTACTTGTCCCAGAAAAAAAAACACAAAGGTTTTTTATAACTAAATTAAAATATCCTTTTTTGTACATTGCTGGGAAATAATACTTTTGTTATATTTAAGGATATGCATGTGAAGAAAGCATTAAAAGATAAATATTGGTTGTCGGCGCACTGCATGTTTTTGACTTTCAAAATGGTATTTCTTTATTACCAGATTATAAGAAAATATAATATGACAAAATTTGCATTCATAAAAACTTTATGAAATGGAGAATTAAGTATCAACAATTATTAGTTTGCACAAACACTTTCCGTTAGATATTGTCAAAAGTGGTGACGTCGGGCTATAATGCGGTGCAGCAAATTATCACTTAATGCTGTGTTTGAGCGGGGTATGACTCCCTTCCATAGGGAAAAAGAGATGGAAACGTTGGAATGTCACAAACACATATCTCGATGAACCTACTGCATCGTAGAAATCAAGATGCAATTGTTGAGCATGGCAGTCTTGCACGCTGTAATTGAATGGCCGGGGTGGGGTGGGGGTTAACAGTCATGTGCTTCTTTCTAATGTTAAAAGATAATCATTTAACATTTTAATCAAATCTCTGATGCTTTTAAATCGAGTTTTACCTTACTGTACTCATTTTTGAAAATCATTAGATAAAAAATTCAAATATTTGTAGATAACTGCTTGTTGCGTTTCAGTATATAAAAACGACGACGAACTGAAAAGTCAGGAGCTAGACGTTATAGGTGAAGTACCATTTCACAATGCGAAAAGTTAGGATAATGATTGGACGTGGTAAATTGTCTATTCAAAGAGTTAATTCCACAGTTTTTCCATGATGCTAAGGTTGATGGGCAATAGATAACTTGGTTACTAACAGAAAACCAAATGCAATTTCGATTGTTTGCTTCAAAACCAATTCTAAAGATGCAAAATTTACAAAGGCCACGCACTACGTTTTGATGTCGTCATTGTTCCGCTGATTAACATTTTAGGTCACCTGAGTTTACTCTGGTGACCTATTGCTATCTTTTCGTCCGTCGTCGTTCGACGTGCGTAAACATTTAAACGTTTTCAACTTCTTCTCTGGAACCAATGAATCAATTTTAATTAAATTTTGGCATATAGCATCTCAGTCAAACTACTGACATATTGTAATAAGCATTGAGCTCTCTACCAGAACTGTGAAATTCATGGCCCCAGGGTCAGGGGTTCTGGTGCTAGGGCGGGGCTTTGTTGAATATATAATGATGCATTATTTATCAAAATTTAAAATCTTCTCTGAACATGGGTATTAAGCAAACAAACTTAGTGCATAGTTATGATAAGAAAGGGTGCCTCTTCCAAAATTGTGAAATTTTTTGGTGTTAGGGCGGGACTCTAAAGATTATACACCGAAAATGCGTTAATTCTTTAAAATCTTCTCCTCTGCTCCTGGATATTAAAGTATCCGACCCATAATAGCCTCAGATTCAGTGAATCTGAATGTATAACAGATATATATTGGGTGAATACTCAGTATATGTAGACATAATCTTCATGTTTTAGTAACAATATGTAAGAACGGAATGTGTCCTAATTTTTGACCTTGTCCTGTCCTTCAAGAGTTATCCCCCTTTGTTTTTAATCAATAAAAATCAATTCTAAAACAATCTATCTGGTAAAACTTAAGTTTTCAATCGCTTTTCTATTCTTTATAATTAAATACATCTTTCCACCACAGCATTTTTTGACAATCTTAGTATTTAAATTTTTATTTTCAAAAATTTGCTTGTCCCCATAGACATCAATGCAATCTTCATTAAATAATTACTGCTTAGGTAATTATATTTTTGAAAATTTCTCTTGGTAAATCCTTTACTACTCTGAAATGCTTTGAATTAATATCAGAGTATTTAATACAGGATGGATATTTAAGGTTAGAAAATTAAGTCCTAATATAGGTCGGATACCTTAAGCTGATGAAGTAAGTGCGTGGTTATGGTGAGCACGGGACCCTCTTCCAAGATTGTGAAAGATGAGGCCCTAGGGTCAGGGGCTCCGTGGGGGGAGGGCTTATTTATTATTTACTAAAAATGAATTAATGCTTTAAAAATATTCTCCTTTGTTCCTCGGTATAGCAAACAAACTAAAGTATAAGTTATAGTCATGTATAGTAAGGATGAGCAAGGGTGCATCTTCCAAAACTGTGAATTTCATGGCCCCTGGGTCAGGGGTTCTGGTGTTAGGACAGGGCTCTTATGATTATAAAGCGAAAATGCATTAATGCTTTGAAGCGAAAATGCATTCATGCTTTGAAAATTTTCTCCTCTGCCCCTGAGTATTAAGCAAACGAGTTAAATGCAAAAATATAAAAGTAAATGTACAAATATAAATAAAGTGCCTCTTTTCTGCTCCTGGGTATCTATGAGACAGGATTCAAAATTGTTATAAATGAAATAAATAAGAATTACTCCCTTTTAATCAAGAAATCCTTGTATATATTTTAATTAAAAGGTTATTTGATTGATTGAGAATACAAGAAAAAATGTTAAATATATAGAAACAAAAACAAATATTTGGTTTAAGTGAGCAAAGCATGCTCAAAGACGGATTCTTGCATGTAAAGCAATATGAATGATTGACATTAAGATTATTTATGTAGCAAAATAGCCAAGTACAGAGTGTGTGTATACATGTATTAAAGTGTCCTGCTTGACAATGGATGAGTTATTGTCAGGTAAAGTCATGGAATCCATAAGGTAGTCGGTAAGAGACTGTATAAAGTTGTTCTATGTTTTAACAAAGTGACCAAGTGATCACAGAGAGCCAGGATGCCTAAGAGACGTGTTGTAGTTTGTGACAAGTGGCAAATAGTCACATTGTATAGCCAAGTGGTGAGTGCTGGTAACAAGTATTACCAAGTTGTTTGTACAGCCAAGAGGCCAGAGTTGGTACCAAGTGTTACCAAGTGGCAAGCAGCTATGTTGTTTTTGTAGCCAAGAGGCATCACCTCGAGTAAATATACGGACATTAGAGATTTTTCTTTGTGGACTTAATTGTAGCACTAGGAAAGTGACAAAAACATCTGTTTATATTGATTACCTTACACACTAGACAAGTGTATATTGTATTTGTATATTTTGCGTTCATTATCATCCTTGTTAGACTTGGGCAAACCAAGTACGATGTAAAGGAGATCGCTCGAGTCTTGCACGTTACAATAAGCAAGGGTATTTTTACCAGATTTTTGAAATTCTTGGGTAACATATAGCTTCATCAATCAGTTAATTTTGTTTTATCCTTTACAGTGTTGTATTATACTAAGGTGACCGTTAAGGCTCTTGAGCCTCTTGTTAAAGATTAGTTTTATTAAGAGATATCGTGACGGCTTATCAATTTATATAGATTATTTCATATGATAAAATTTCAGTTTAAGTTAAACCTTGTATGTCAATGTAACGAATATTATCATAAGCCAAGTAAGTTTCACTCGAAAAATGTAAATTTATCTCCCTCAAGTGATAATATGATCAGTACTGAATTCAGTCTAGTTGTAGTTTGTAAATTTTAAGATTCTGAACATATTAGATCTGCTACACGTAATGTTGTTGCTAATATCAGTAAATGCGTCTCTCACAGATTTTTGGTCGTTTTCTCCATTACTTCTCTCATCTCCTGTATGATGTATTTGTCTTGATTGACAATTCGCGCCACCATATAATAATGATGTAAATTTTAAGAACAAAATTCAATAACAATTTACCCTGGATATTTTGTTGGAAAAAAAATCACTTAAATTTGAGCCACAAGCCAGATATTTTTTCCAACTGGTTTAAGATATTCTGGGATACCCCCATTTCTGTACTACACTTGTCTATAGTGCTAATCAGATTTCTTCTTGATTTTATTTACCTCTGTACTCTCTTGAGAAAAGTACACCTGATAATCCAAACATGATAGATGCTGTTTATGTTGTGGTGGAAAGATATGTAATATCTAAATCTTTTAGATTTAATAACTCCCACAAGAACTTTCTTTCTAATATTCCGTTTGATATGTGCCTTTTTGGTATTTATAACATTTGTGTAATTGTTTTAACAGTATTTTTATTAATTGAGTATATTAAATGCTAAGCAATAAATAATTGGAAACCAATCAATTATTTTTATGTTCTTAAGGTCTGACGACAGGTTCCTCGAATATCTGATTTCTATCTCTTTCATAATATATAAAAATTATTCATAATTGTCATTCTCTGGTGATTTCTAAATTGTTTTCAAAATGTCTTAAATAATAAGTACACCAACAATTGTATTATATGCATTTCAAAAGATTACCAAAAGAATTATATAGGAAACACCACCCTCCGTTGTCTTGCACAAATGCCTGGTAAGGTTCATCAATGTTTTGTGAGGAAACGTGTTAAAGTAGCTTCAATGACAGTTGAAGTATACTTCACACTACTTCAACGTATACTTCAATGACAAATTCTTGGGAAAAATTATATATTATTGAGGAACGTGTCGCCTGACCTTAATCTTCTTTGCCAGTATAATTTTAATACACGTATATTAACTGTACTGGATTTTATAACAGACTGCTGGTTAGTAGCTACATTATATTTTCAAAATGTATGTAAATGAATTATATTTTTTATATATTTAAAACTTGTTTCTTTACTTTTTGATCAATCACAATTAAAACAATTTTCACGTATTCTTTGATACTCTTTTTGTTACTAGTTAAATCCTTAAATAGAGAATTTGATACCACATTACTTATGCGGGCATTTTATTTGAAATATAGGTAGCACAGCCATAAAAACGATATGAATGCTGTATATGTAAACATTATTAGGATTGATAAATCCTCATTTTTTTCAAATTTATCTGTCATTCTTAAGATCTGTAGTATGTGTCTTTAGTTATCGACGTTGTAAGATAAAGGCTAAAATCATATTACAGAGGAATTAAAGTTACATAAAATTCCATTTTTAATGCTTATATTGTAGACTGTACATCTGCCTTATTGGTTCCGAGAAGTATCCTTTATTCATTATACTTCATACGTTGATTAGATATATCCCTATTGTACTTGATAAAAAACACAACAGAGTCTGACATAACTGCTTCCTACTTGAATAATTTTTAGAGAAAGACATTGATGGCAAAATAACAAGTAAACTTCGTGATAAATGTGACGGCTTCAACTTTTTTATCGTCAGATTATGTAGCAGCATATCATTATAACCTGCACGTGGTGTCTATTATCCAATTTATGTCTCCAAGTTGATTTGAAACGCAAGCATATGTTCTATGTGTGATTAATTTCAAAACCCAGGCAGGTTACTGACAAATAAATAAATTTTACAAGAGTACGAGGGCCGTTCAATATATAATTTAACAAACAGTATATCATAATAAATGTAGATCTATTAATTTTTATTTTTTACAGTGGAAACGTTCAGTTTTGGAGCTCCTAATCACTGAAAAACCCCATAATTTTTCCTATTGTCCTCGCAAAGAAATTCACTTTTAAATTATACATGGGCACTCCACTGAGCTGGAAAATGTTTAAAATGATTTCTGTCAAGAAGATGAAAATGAGAGCGTATGTGAAAACTGTACTTCTTGACATAAATCGCCGAAGAACTCATATTAAAGATATGATTTTTATATATGGAAAGAATAGTCTTTAAAGCTGTTTAGTTTTCAGACTGATTGAGAAACTCAAAAGTAAAAAAGGAGAGTTAAAATATAAAGGTCAAACTGGCCGACTGAAATTTGTAGGGACACCAAAAATTATCGATGCAATGTGCAACATGATATCTGAAAGTGTCAGATTTACATCCAAAGACATTGCTGGAACACTAGGCATTTCATCGTCATAACATTTTATAGAATTCTGACAACAGAAATGAATATAATAATATTTCTATCAGATATTAGCCTTATTTTCTTAACATTGCCTAAGAGAAAAATACACATTAAATGTGCCAACGGTCTACTTAAAAACAAATATTTTAACAAAGTAGAAGATTTGTTAAATTTGCGTGATGGATGACAAAACATGGGTGCACTTTTTATAGCCAAAAAGGAAGATCAATAATTATATGTGGAATCAAAGAAAAAGCTATCGTTCTTATTATTGTAAAGAGAAACGAGGGCTCCAAGTATGTTTTAATAGTTTTCATTTTTTCAAGAGGTCCAGTAAAACATGTAGATACACCCAAAGGAAGAACCATCAATGGTAACTTTTATGTTCAAATTGCACTGAGGAAAGATAAACAGATTTCCTGCAAAGGAAGACCAAATACCACCCCAGGGTAATTTTCTTGCACCTGGCAATGCTGCTGCAAATAAGCACAGAAAAGTTAATGAAATTCTGAAGAGAAGAAAGTTTTAAGAGCTTTGCCATCCCCCATATTCGCTAGATCTCAACAATTGTGAGATCTTTTTATTCTAAAAATGCATGAAAACAATCAAAGGAAGATTGTACAATATAAGATATGTCATTGAAAATGATATTTATCAGTGTCTTTGGGGCATCCCCAAAGATTGGTATGCTGAGGTTTTCTGGTCATGGGTACAAACACTTCACGCATGTGTAAAAGATAACAGGGAATGCTCTGAGGGATTGAAAATGTTTAGAATATGTATTACGCACTTGTCTTACTTTTAGATGACTTATTGCATTATTTATTGAACAACCCTCGTGTCGACAAAATCCTTTAAAATAAATAAGATGTATAACCAGTCAACAGGGATCCTTACTTCTCCATAGCATCGGATCAGTTTTCAGGGATCTGTGATTGCTCTGCTCTCAATATGTTTTATTTATTTGCACTTTTTGAGCATGATCACTGTTAGTATCATTATATATAGAGAGAGAGAGAGAGACAGAGAGAGAAAATTCAATGTTTTGTAGTTGGATATGGATTTATTTCACGCGTTGGACAGGATTTTTTTTATGATTTCACGAGTACGAAGCACGAGTGAGAATATCAAAAAATCCTTCCAAACGAGTGCAATAAGTTCCATATTCAACTACAAAACATTGAATTTTCTGTTTATCATATTTTTTCTTTGATTTCCCTTTGCCTCTATCTTTTCTTAACAAGTGTCATTAGCTGTACGTGCAGCCTATGACACTTCGTCAACATATCTTTGTAACATGGATTTTAGCAACATATTTGAAAACAAATTGGCAGGTTTATTCTCTATCAAGATGGTTTAATTACTATCGCTCGCTATCTTATGACATGCCAGATTTTTTTTTAATTACTTTGATATCCTTTCACACTGTGACAGACGATAATTGATATCTTTTCACACTGAAACAGAATATCACTTTTATTCAATAAATAAATTACAGTATTTCACTGTTGAAAATGTTTATATATACATATATATACATTTTAATTGAAAGCAAGTTTTTAACTTGCTTAGATGGCCGAGCGGTCTAGCGTGCTCTTCTTGCACTACTAAGAGACAGTTTCAGCTGGTCGAGAGTTCAACCCCAGATTGGGGAGTGAGTGCGTATCCTTGTCTTTTGTGCTTTTATATATATCACATTTAGAAGAAAATGCGCCATTTGATATGACTGAATAAATGACAAAGATTTGCAAAGGTGGAGAGCCTAACAACAAAAGCATCAAGAGTTTCCGATAGAAAATGAGGGAGGTATTACATAGAAATATATATGATCTAAATCGTTCATGCAGAGCGCCCAAATCAAGAAATGAGGCAAACGGTATAAACACCCGAAAAAATTTGGCCAACATGTACAATAGACCAATCAAAAGCATGCATTCCGAGGAATGAAGATGTTGACTGGTTATATCTGTCTCTATCGTACGAAGAAGACATACATATTATGATGGCTGACAGCTACTCCTTTGATTAAAAATATTGTCATCTTTTAAAGCACTTTTTGTCAATTTTTGTTAACAACTAAACTAGTAATGGTATGTGTATATTTACAATTAAAATACCGACAGTTTCCAAAGAAGGCAATCATTAAAATTTCTTCATGTGATGTAGAAACAGGTCACTCAAAAGAGATAAGAGTCTACATATGTATCAGAATTGCACGAACGATGTTATTCTAAACTAGAGCTAGATAGTTTGTAGTAATTTATCAAATTCCATATCAGAGTAAATGCTTGGCTACATCACAGGTAACCAGGATGAAATTTTCTCAATCTAGTTCTTTCAGAGATTGCACTTTTTGTATAAAATCGGACGTGTTTTTAATGTTGGAATTTTGTTTTTGAATAAAGGAAGCAAGTACATGATCACAACTTATATATATTTTTTCCGATGGCGTGCCACATTGAGAAATAATTGGCCGACCAGGTGGTTTTGGAGGCTGCATTGGTACCTTTGCAATTATAAAGAGCATTAGGTACTCGATTTTTAATCATATATATATTAAGGGAGCAAATAAAGACTCCCATAACAATGATTGTCATTTTATTTCTGCTTAAAAACCGGTTTGTGCACTTGTCTAACGTTTTGTTTTTGATACATTTCAAAAATTTAAGACTAGCACTCTGATTTAGAGCTACTGAATCCTGTTTTTCTACCTCTATATGATAGGTAGAAATGAGTAATGAATGAGATATGGAGTTATCTCATACATTATGTTTATCCATTTCCACAACTGTATTACTTTTATCTGTCCTTTTAATTATAATCCCAAGATTATTAATTTTTTTAAGTGAATAATAATGAAAAGTGACAAAATGGCATTGTCACGATTAATTTGGTAACAGGATCGCAAGATATTACATTGTATATGTCAATAAAGAGTGATAATCACTCAAATGCACATTAACTCTTTCAAGTCACTTGTTTTACGTATCTTAATTTCATATCACACGAAAAAAAATTACAGAAGGAAATTGTACATGTACATATAGCATTTCCAGTCTAGTTGTATTTTATCAAGAACATTTGAAAAGAACCAATGGGACAGAAGGTTGAATCTTCTGTGAAAATTGCATTATATAGTGTAGATTCATTTTTGTTCAAATCATGACCCTACGAATAGAGTGAAGTCAGTATGGTTGATTCAAGTTTTACATAGGAATATATAGGAAACAGTCTTTAAAAATCTTCTTCTCAAGACATGATTATTCATATTGAAATGAAAGTATCATCGTGTGGTGTAGATGCAAATTTGTTCAAACAATGACACCACTTCCCTTCCCCGGCTAGGGTTGGGCCATAATGGGCGATCAACGGTAAACATAGGAATGTAAAGTAACTAATCTTCTTATCAAGAATGTCAAAGACATGATAAGTAAAATTGTTATGGCTGCATCCTGAGGTAGTGTAGATTCAGGTTTGTTCAAATAATTATCCCAACCTCCCACCTGGGGCCCCAATAGGTGATCAAAGTGTCAAACAGGAATACATAGTGAATAAATCTTCAGGAACATATATTGACTTAGGTGAGCGTTGTGGCCCAGGTGCCTATTGTTAATATATA
The DNA here is from genome assembly GCF_033153115.1 of Saccostrea echinata. Classification (NCBI taxonomy): domain Eukaryota; kingdom Metazoa; phylum Mollusca; class Bivalvia; order Ostreida; family Ostreidae; genus Saccostrea; species Saccostrea echinata. The sequence goes on along the minus strand of NW_026889765.1, from coordinate 27,495,731 downwards.
ATAATACCGTTGAGAGATGATTGGGGGGGGGGGGGGGCGGGACTATATTTTTTTACCCTTAATGAACAAAGATTCTTGTCAATGAAAGCTGAATTCTATGAAAGCAAAGTTCATTTTGAAGATTTTGCTATAAGAATTTAAATTGGATAATTTAACATTTTAAGGAGGAATTCCACAAAAAATTTATTTAATATGTCGTTAAGAAATCCCTTTTAAACTATGGTTTCAGCAATGAAAGACCAATATTAGCTTTTAATTATTTTATACGATTTTTTTTCATTTTTTCAGAGAAAGTAAAAAAAAATGTTTTATTTGCAAATAAGATGCTTTATGGTTTAAAATTTGCTATTAACAAGATGCATAATATGAATGTCTAATAAAATATGTTAATTAAGGCTGGATAGACATTTTAATTTTTTTTAAAATAAAAAATAATTTATGAAAATAAAACACATAATTTGTGAATATTTTTTAAACCTATGGTTAAAATCTTAATAAAACAAGTCAACTAGGGAGAATGTGTTAGTCAATCATATTTTAAAAAGAAATTGAAATGAAATTGAGAAATTGTAGGGAAAATAATTATTTTAATATTTGGACCAATCCGGATTAAAATTAATCTGATCCCGATCAAAATTAACATAAAATAAATAAAATAATAATTTATTTTCTTCTTTTTGTATTTACCACTGAGAAATCTATTTGATTATCAAGTTCAATTACTTTTTAACCTATATTACACCTAAACAAACTAGTATTCTTGTAAAAATGTTATCTATTTCCAATTATTACATAATTGGAAATTAGGGATGTCTTAAAGGTCTATAAAATAAAATTTTGGTGTGGCATTCCTCCTTAAAAATAAATCATTTCGATTATGAACTAGATAATACCCTTCGTCATAAATTTGCATCTTTTCATGTCTTCATTAAATTACTAACAGTTATGTAGACAGATAATTGTTTTCTTTCTTTATCTAAAACACGAAAATTAGCAAAAAATTCAATGTCCTTTAAATCATGTTTCACTGGGAAATACATGTATGAAATATTTTCCCAGTTGACAAGATCTCTGTTTAGTTCCATGTAGTCTCATTTCAATATACAGGGGAAGATCCTGAATTACTTCTCAGACAAAAAGTGGATAGATATTAATACATGTTAAATATACCAGTTATTGTTTCAAAAATTGGGGTATAGAGTGTTTACATTTATGTTTTACCTCTAGATTTCGAAAAGGGTTTTCATAATCATATAATGTAATGCATTCCCAACCTTTCGGCGTGAGCATCACTGAAGAGACATAATTTGTCGATATACGCATCTGGTGCATCAAAATTGGTACCGTATATGATATACATGCATAACTAAAAATTGGGCATTTGGATGCAAGCCACTCTCCCCTCCCGAAAAAAATTTAATTGTTCATGTCATGTCAGTTAAAATGAACTCTAAAACAAAAGACCAATTTTTTCATTCCTGTGCTATACATCTAATTTCAAATACTTAAATGTTAAACTGAGAACCAAATACAAGGAAAACGCAAGACGAAGTGAAATCATATCATCGGCACTTTCATTTATCATTCCTGACACACTATGCAAACCGTATATAAGTGTTTATTTTCGGAAAATATTTCATTGACTACAGAACAAAGTAAAAACTGCAAATTAACACTTTAAGGAAGATTCTCACCTTGAGGACAGTCAAATGTGAACTAATGACGTTTTCCCGCATTGTACCAGCCTACGGAAACGTATATTCCTAATTCTTATGTTGAAATATCAAGAAAATGCCCCTGTAGCTTAAAAATAAATATTATTTCAACTATATCAGATGTTTTAAGGGTATAATTTGAATAATTTTGAAAAAGTACTTGTATCTTTCTACAGCTACATGCATGTTGAATCAGTCCATTCGGGATTTATATTTCACTGTTGGTATGTTGTAATGATTTTGCTTGATATATTTGCAAGTGGGAGCAAATATTTAAAAAAAACTAGATAATTCCTTTTATGTGCACAGATTCAATGGTAACAATCTGATGTCTTCAGAAACCCTGATTACTTAAAATAAAAATAAAAGTTTCTTACTGGGTAAAGATGATCCTCCTTGTGTATTGCCCACTGGTTGTGATTGGTCATATTTGTACATGTAGTAGTTATTTAGAAAGTTTTGGAATCCCTTTGACATTTTACTCTTTCACTTGTTTGTTACAATGTAAATAGTCAATGATTCTGTTAGATTGTAAATAGTCAATGATTATGTATTGGTCAAACCTTCCACATATCTTGTGGTATTGATAAGATTGTAGCAAAGTACTGAGAGTTACCTTGATAATCAAGAAATATATTATTAAAAAAGAATTCCGAAGCTTTCCAATACTATAGATAAATTATTCAATTTCCATCTTCAGTCTGACGAAATGAATTTACATTATTGCCATACAGGAGAAGGTGAGAAATCAAAGGACAATGGATGTCTTCAGTACATTGCAAAAAAATGATCAGAAAGTCGTGGGTTCAAACCCCGGCCGCGACTGACCTAAGTCGATAAAAAAAAAAAATAGGTAGCAACTGTTCTTTCGCCAATCTCTCAAAACTTTGAAGTGAACGTTGGTTTTCTTTCAGATACAGCCCTTAAAAACCGTGGTCCCATGTCACGACAGGCGTTGGCACGATAAAGATCCGTTATTCCTCAATGGCCCCGAGTGCTGAGTAAAGATTTAACTTTGAAGCCCTTCTTCGATATATGGTGATGTCTTTAGGGCTGGATCTAGAATTAATCTGAGAGCTGGACTCAGCAGTAGACAGGACACACCCATTGATAAAGCTGTTGTTAAAAAGATGCTCGTGTACCACTTTGTTTCTGAACATGATATTCAGTGAAATAAAAATAAATGGAAAACACTCCACGATAAACAAATAAACGAGATATTGAAAGCACTTCCAGAAGCAATCCTGTAAATTGTTTGGGCACCAGCTGAAGTGTCCTAATTGCATTATCCAGAACATTGTGGTCTTTATGTAATATAAACACAATAATGATTTTTTTCTGAAATCAATAACTTCTGTCAGAAATATTTTCAGTAGTCCGTAAAGTAGAAATTGTATATGATTCATGGTAAACACAATTGTTGTTCGGCTTGAGAAAAAAAACTCATTAATCTCAATTCCATTTCGTTAGTCGATTTATTGTAATACATGTAATTTATGCTTTCACTAATCACAATCCAAGGTTTCTAAATACAGAGAGAATATTATCTTTATTATCTTATAACATAACCATCTTTGGAAAAATCGCTCCTCCATCTTCCATGCGCTTTAAACAGTCTGTCTGGAATGTCAAGATTTGCTGCTGCCGTTGCTCCACCTGATCTAAGGAAATGAAGTCCAAACTTTGTTCTATCTTCTCCAACTTCTGATAATACTCTTAAACAAGAGGCCCAAGGGCCTTAACGGTCACCGGAGTACAACAACTTAGGATTCATAAACTGATAAATGAAGCTTATGTTGCCAAAAGCAAGAAACACAGTATAATTAGGATCAACAAAATAATTTGTCTAGTTTCTATCTGTCCCCCATTTATCATTATTACCATGCAGATTATTAACAAAATATTTATTTTTTAACCCATATTATTACCTCTCAAAATGGCCTTTCTTGGCCTTTGAAGAACTTTAAAAAAGATAAGTTATTTTTGTCTCATTTTTATTCACCTATTATTTCCAAGTCTACCTGATCAATAAAACTATGAAAGTATTATTTGTATTATACAATAAATGTTCTTGCATAATTCTCTTATTCTATTAACCTTTCAAATACACTATTTACAGTGATTAATTATCAAAGGTGAATGGCAAAGGGGAATAACTTTGCTCAGTAGAATACAAACTAATAGAGCCTTGGCCAGGACCAGAACACTTGACTAAATGGTCTAGATGTTCAGTGAAAATACCCTTGCTATTGAAACTTTTACTTTGTTTGCCTCTAATATGCCCAGGAGCAGAGAGGATTTTCAAAGAAATAATGCATTTTCACTATAGATTTAACACACCCCTAACACCAGAACCCACGACCCAGGGTCATGAAATTTACAGATTTAGAAGATGTACCCTCATCATCATAACTATGCAATAAGATGAAGATTTTCAAAGAATTCACACATTTTCACCATATTATCAATAGAGCCCCCCCCCCCCCCTCGGAGAAACACCAGAACCCCTGGGACCAAAAGTTTTAAAAAAAATTGTTAAGTACCCATGCCTTGCTCATCATAGCTATACACTTGTTTCTTTGCTTTATAACCAGGAGTAGAAAAATATTTTGAAAGTAATTACGCATTTTCACTATATAATCAATAAAGCCTGCCCCCCTTTCACCAGAACCCCTGACCCTGGGGCCATGTGAATTTCAAAACTTTGGAAGAGGCATTCTTGCTAATCATAACCATGCACTTCCTTTGTTTAATACGTCCAATACTTGATAAAACTCTAGGAGTGAGAACGATAGAATTTGACACAATATTTTTAAGTTTGTCCAAAATTTTATTTATTTTTTGCGTAGGTACAGTCAGAGTACCTTGAGAAGTATCCCAAATAAAACCAAGGCATTCAAGAGAAAGATGAGGTTCCAAAATATTCTTTTCTGTATTTGTAATAAAACCTGTCATACTCAAATCTAGCTTTACAGCATTTGCCATATGAAGATGAGATTTGTAGCTAGATGCAAAACCAAAAACCGTCATCGAAATAAATTACTATTCTATAACCCTTCTCTCTCCAATGTCTTACTAAAGGCTTCAGCAGTTGAGTAAAAATGTATGGAGCTGAGCTAAGACCAAAAGGTAAAACAGTAAAACAGTAGTAGAAATCTTTCCAGCGAAACCCTAGATATTGAACATGAAATGGGTTTATGTCTAAATGATGGTAAGCACTTTTTAAATCAAATTTAAACATGCTTCCTGATTTAACAATTTTAACAACGTTTTGATTGTCTGTGTACAATTTGACAGTTGTGATACTGAGCTTACTAAGCAAGGACTCAATAGTTGTTTCCACAGTCTTCATTTCTTTCCAGGTGGAACTTTGTAGAGTCTCCTCAGAAGTCCACGTTTTATGTACAATACTGTCCTCACACTCCACTGAAAAACCGGCTCCTTCAAACTTGCTCGCATCTATGTATCCTTTGTGGGATAAAAGTTTTATTGAAAAAAAAAACCTTTAGATGGTAAATATTCTAAATTATGCAACCAAAAAAGTAGTTCGATTTAATTTCTTCTGTCATACAAATGCGACAATCTCAAGAAACAGAATTAGCAATAATTATGTTCATAACTCTTGTCATTAACGAACAAATATTGCCTAAACTTAACCGAAAAGAAAAAATTGTACCTCTAATACTTGATAAAACTGAAACGAAAAGAAAAAATTGTACCTCTAATACTTGATAAAACTTTAGGAGTGAGAACGATAGGATTTGACACAATATTTTTAAGTTTGTCCAAAATCTTATTTATTTTTTGCGTAGGTACAGACAGAGTACCTTGAGAAGTATCCCAAATAAAACCAAAGCATTCAAGAGAAAGATGAGGTCCCAAAATACTCTTTTCTGTATTTGTAATAAAACCTGTCGTACTCAAATCTAGCTCTACAGCATTTGCCATATGAAGATGAGATTTGTAGCTAGATGCAAAACCAAAAACCGTCATCGAAATAAATTACTATTCTATAACCCTTCTCTCTCCAATGTTTTACTAAAGGCTTCAGCAGTTGAGTAAAAATGTATGGAGCTGAGCTAAGACCAAAAGGTAAAACAGTAAAACAGTAGTAGAAATCTTTCCAGCGAAACCCTAGATATTGAACATGAAATAGGTTTATGTCTAAATGATGGTAAGCACTTTTTAAATCAAAGAGCTAAATCCACGAAGTGCCTAAATCGGCCCAGTCATCAAAATAAATGGAATTTTCTCACATAATAATCTAAGATTTGTATGTTGTAAAACAATTTATTTTTTAACAATATCTTTTCTAGTTTTCTTTTTACATTCGTTTAAATTTAGTATTGTTTTCCTTATAAATACTATCTCGTCATTAAGTTGACGTTACATACTTTAACGTCGTGACGTTGACATTTTGTATAAGAAAGTAACACATGTACGTTTATTAATGGAATAAAAATAACCAATATAGGCTCTTCTTTAAACTTTGGGGAAAATTTTACTAAGAATTTTTCAAGAAGTTCTGAAAACTTTTGGTTTATTTTTTAATTAAAGCTATTTGTACTCAAGAGAAATGCCAAATATTTGTTATATACAACGGTTGTCTGATATAATCGTAGATACATGTAACACTTCCGTAATCTATGGCATTTCCCGACATTTGAAATGAAATTGTAGTTCATACATGTAATACACGTAAAATAGTGACGTTTGACGGCATTCCTGCGCACCACAGATTGTCAGGAAAGAAGCCACTACAGACTTTTAAACAAGAGTGATGCAAAGCATCAAATTGGCCGCAAAAAAAATTAAGATTTTTTTTTTCAACAAGAAAGAGTCCAACGAAAACACAAGATTTCCAAAGTATTTGAATTTCAAAACGGAACCTGAAGTTTAAAAAAAAACAAGATAAACGGAACTGGCATGTATACCAATTTACTCAATGTAAATTACTTAATCGAAATAAAATTCACTAATTATGATAAATATAAAAAGAGATTTCAGATTGCAAAAGAATAACCTTTACATGTAAAAATAACTTGGATCATGCCCATGATTTTTGCAGACTATGCTGCTCATCACGATGACAGACAACGCAATAATGCGAAGTGTAGAAAAATAAAATACTGAGAATCCTTGCGTCAATTATAGCTACAGCATATGTATAGCAATTTTTTTAAATAGACTGGTTTTTATTTATGAATTTTAGCCCTATAATTCACATCCGCAACAATAAAAATATATCGCTTTCATAACTTACACACTCCCATGTTGGGGAGTACCTATTATAAACCCTTTTAATAAAATCATAAAGAAATGATTATCTGGTGAGAAGTGAAAATTAAATTGAAACATAACAACAACTAAGACATTCATATAGTTCTAAGCCAGTTTTAACATTTTACTCATAATTTTTCATATTTTTAAAATAACGTTTCGTTTCTCCATGTGTAATTTCTAACACAACCACAAATAGATAGGCGATAAGGAGTACAGAAGACGATAAAATAATCATAATTATTATGATTATATATCGTATACATATTGCATAAGAAATTTTTAACTTGGACTTTTTCGGATCGTTACTCTTGGTAATTAAACAAAAATATACGGAAAACAGCTGCTGGCAGCAGTAAATGGTTATCATATATTACAGACCGTCGAAAAAAAATTATAGACCACATGTCGAGCAACATGTTCAAACGCCCGATCTACGAAGTTATATCCCATATAGACATCCTTTCAAGAAAACAAATATGATAGACAGGCAAAATTAGTGCCCCCCCCCCCCTATAATTTTTCCGATACATAAAATACTATATAAAACAAAGCTACAATATGCCTGTGTCCGTCAATAAAAACGTCTGATGACCTTTTTTTGGCTTGTTGGTAACTACATACCATCCCGTCCTTAAGAACCTCAGCGGTATCCTTCAAAAGAACCTGCCAATTCTCCACTCAAATAAACGAATGGCAGAGGTCTTTAAGGAGCCCCCATTGGCTGCATACAGACGCCCGAGGAACCTAAAGGACATGGTAGTAAGAACCAGATTGGACAATCCATTACCTAACGGGGGTTTTAAAACTTGCTCTGACAGAAGATGTCTTCTCTGTAAGCACAGCTCTGACACTGACAGCTTTAACAGCCCCGTTACAGGCCGCAGCTACAAAATACTAGGAAATTTGTCCTGTCAAACAGACAACTGCATTTATCTCATCAGTTGCAAAGTTTGCTCCAAACAGTATGTTGGTGAAACAGGAGATCTCCGCAGGAGAGTCAATAATCACCGTTCTACCATTAGGACCAAAAAACTCAATGAATCCGTTGGGGAACATTTCAACCTTGAAGGTCACAAATGGGAGGACATGACAGTAGTGGTTATTGACCATAATCCAAGATGGACAGACGCTCAGAGAAAAGGCAAGGAAAAGTTCTGGATGCACAGGCTAAAGTCATTCCGCCCTAATGGAATTAACAAACTTAATGACTTCACCAGGATGAACGTGAACTAGACACAATCCCGGATTGTAACAAACAAGTTCATTCTCTCTATATAGTGTAAACTTTACCATTAATTCGCATTAGCAATTCTGGAACAACCTACCCAAATATTTACAGCTTACATTTTTGTTTATTTCTTTTATCAGATTTCCAAATTTACAATATATCCAAATTCATATTTTAAAATTGCCCTTCCATATTATCTTTAATTTCTTTTTATCATGTATAGTTACGCTATTTTGAGAGAATAAGACAATGTACGATTTACTGCTTGGTCGTAATTAATAAGCGATAATTAATTCGTTCAATTATGTAAATCGCACTTTACCAGAGTACACCCGATAGACCGGACGCAGTTCATAGCGCTCCGGATTTCTTTGTTCACAACTGTTTATAAACTTCAAATTAAACATGTAATACTGTAAATATTTAGCGTTTGGTAGTTTAGTAGTTGTTTTTGTTTCTCTATTTCCTTTGTTTTTATGACTTCTTAACTTTTTTCTTTGTCCTCAGGAAGGGACAGGTCGTCCCGAAAATTTGACAATTATTATAATTGTTCGTGTCGTTGGTCATTTTTAGTGCTTTATATAAATTTCCATCCGTGACCTTGTATCTACTTAGTAGATCCGACACTTAGGATATACAATGTTGTTGGTTTTTAGTGCTTTATATATATATATATATATATATATATATATATATATATATATATATATATATATATATATATATATATATATATATATATATATATATGTATGTATATATATATATATATATATATATATATATATATATATATATATATATATATATATATATATATATATATATATATATAAACAAGGACTAATATTATTGGCATTGTTATTTATTCACTTTCTACTTTCTTGTTTAAATGACAGTAGTGATTGGTCGAACTGTCCGACGTATTAAATGAGTGAGGGTTGGAATCCCCCCCCCCATTTTTTTCTTCTTTTTTATCTTTTTTTTTTCTTTTTTGTAAAAGTAATAGTTTTTTTTTTATGTCAGAGCTCTAATCCCCCATTATAAATTTACACTACTACATGTATAAACATTCTGGTTAATCTTGGTTGCCCTCTCTCCCTTGGGCCTGTTACATTTAAGAGGAGTAACTCACAATAGAAAGAGATAGCAATAGTCCCTTTGACTTTTTTCAGGTGTTGGCTAGGTCACAGCATGCAGGCGATACTGAAATTACATAAAAACCATAAAGAGTTGTCACTGCCATGGTAGTAAGTTATTCCTTTACACAATGCAGGGCATTTGTCTTATCAGGCCTATCACAAGAATTACGCGCGATCTGTAAAATCAATTTATTGTTTATTTGTTTCGTCAACTCGAATTTTCTAGGTTCAATATTTCGTAACATAATTTATGTTAAGAGGTCTCGGATCAGGAAAGGTTTTCACTAATAGATGTTAATTAATCTTTTGTCTTAAAATGTCAATGGCGATTTCTGAAATGCATGTTGGGTATCATAATAGTTATAATATATTATACTAGACTCTATTGCCGAACATTAACCATTTGTATGCTGTCGATGCAGACTTCACGACATACACAATTTATGTTTTATTAGGTGGCAAAACAATCATTATAAATACATCTTGGTAGTTGCATACGATGTAATCTGTTTAATCTTACTCGGCCACTCAGGAGAAAATCAAGATGTAGTTTACATGTTTCTCGGGTGATCTCCCTTTGATTACATAGTGACAATAGTGACGAGGAGCCGGGAGTTGAAAAACAAATTCAATGAAAGCATAAGTAAATAGGCTGTCAGGGGAAAAGAGTACACATTATTTTTTAAACATTTCAGCATAATGATGAGTTAAATATAGATCAGCTACTTGAAGGAGAAGTCTTGGGTCAGGACTGAGGCACGTAGTACACAAAATGTCGACATTATTGCATATACATGCAGTCATAATTAGCGAGAGTTTTTCGTACTTTTTTGCTCCACAACATAAAATAGCATATAATAAATAGAAAATTTGCATTTCAAAACTTTTTATTATTTTCAAAAGCAATATAGAATCTTCTTCTTTTCTATTAATGTAGCGCAATCCCCGTTATTTCCACTGTGTGAGTCGGTGCTAAGAGATTTGAATCGAACGAAAAGTATTAATTTCGATGTGGCCACACCCCCCGAACAAAAAAAAATGCTTTATTTATTCAAATTTTAAATCTTCTTTCAATGGTATAAATTTTATTTTGTTCGAAGGGTGTGGCCACGGCAAAAATTTGAACCAAAGACGAAAAAAAAATGCTTTATTTTGATGAAAAGTAGCAGAGTGCACGTGTTTAGGCGTTTTATGTACAAATATGACGTCATCAATAATATTATATATATATATATATATATATATATATATATATATATATATATATATATATATATATATATATATATATATATATATATATATATATATATATATATAATATATTATATTTATTAACAATAAATTAATTGGCATAAACTATTTAAGCTTGATACCCAAGGATAATATTTCTATTGTTAATTTTCTTCTTTCCCTCAGTTTAATTTTCCTGAAAAAATAGGCCGGTTTAGCCCCTTCGTGGATTTAGCTCTTTAAACATGAAGTCATTTACCATAAAGTACTGTATGACATGTTTGACACCTTCTTATTTAAATTTGTTATTGCGTACACACTTGTTAACATGGCGTAAATCTAGGAAGTCTTTTCTTACGTTGAGGATTTTGAGCTACAAAGAATTTACAACAGTGGGAGGGAAGCTGCATTTCCTGACAATACAATGTACCTTTGCGTAAAAAAGAATAAATTTCATGTTCGACAAAATTTTCATTTTCAGAAGCAGACTTATTGTTACACAAAAAAATAGACTTAGGAAGACATTCACAAGGAATAGAATAACCGTAAATTATAGTGTCCACAAAAAAAATGATCAGCATTCCATATTTTTTCCAAAATTAATGTTATTAGCTAACTTGCCTTTAACAATAATATCATCGCTTTTCTCAGGTCACAAATAAATGCATACCATGCTATAGTCTGTCTGACGTGGTACTTGGAGCAGTTTTTGTTGCTGTAGATTTTGTGATCCCCTGTGTCCTTATCTTGAGAGGGCAGTTAACGCTCCAGTGGCCGAATGCGTTACAGTAGAGGCACTGATCTGGCTGGACTTTGAAAGGGGAAAATTGTGCACCATTGGAATTGAAGTTCCTTTGGTAGGGTGGGTCTAGAGTGTTGAAATTTGCTGTAATAGCTGCAAAAAGGATTATTGTAATTGTTTTCAAACCTTTTGCGTTTAACCCTCTGCTGGGCCTGACGCAAACGTTGATTCGGAATTGTCAGTAATTCGGTCGTCTTTGTATTCTCTGGCAACTTCCCATCCATATTTGTCAGCAATAGTCGTATAACCTTTTTCTAATCTCTGATTTTACTTATAGAATCTGTATTCAATTTTTCTATACCAGCAAGATCACCACGTTCCGATAGAAAAAGAAATTCCTCTAAAGTTGTGATGATCCAACTTAAAATCAAGATTCTTATCTGCTATTGTTGAAATTGATGTCCTGGACTCCAGTAAAATGACCAATATACATGATATAGCCATAACTTTCATATCTTCTGATGAAATACTATGATACTCAGAATATAAAGATATATAATAGTGTAGACAAGATGACATGGTCAGAATGCACATGCATGCACGTGCGCGCATGCGCAATGATTGAAATAACCAATACAATGGATATAGACTTACCTTGTACATTTTTGATGAATTGCTTTGAAACTCAGAATATAAAGATATATTAGAAGTGTAGACAAGACGACATGGTCAGCGCACACATGCATGCACGTGTGTGCACGTGCGTGTGCGTGCAATGAGTAAAATGACCAATATACTTTCATATTTTTTTATGAAATACGTTGATACTCAGAATATAACGATATATTGATAGTGTAGACTAGGTGAGATGGTCAGCATCCACATGCCTGCACGTGCACGGATGTGCAATGAGTTTAGTAACCAATTGCAATATTCTTGATACAGGCTTAACTTTTACATTTTTTGATGAATTGCTTTGAAACTCAGAATATAAAGATATATTAGTAGGGCAGACAAGATGACATGGTCAGCGCACACATGCAGGAATGTGCGTGTGTGTGCATGCAATAAGTGGAAGGGCATTTACTTGATGCAGATGTTATATTTTTGATGAATTGCTTTGAAACTAAGAATATGAAGATATATTAATAGTTTAGACAGGATGATCTGGTCAGCACGCACATGCATGCCCGTGTGCGTTAGTGCAATGTGTGAAATGACCAATATATGTATTCTAGACAAGATGATATGATAATTTAGTAAGAACTCACGTGCATACATGAGCGCTTTGCTTTGATTGGCTGAATCAAAAATTTCAATAACTCACTTGTTTTTTGACAAATTACTTTGAAATTTAAAATATACGTATATCTTATAAGGTTCTACAATTTGCTATATACGGAATTTCTTGAAAACGTGCCTATGAAATGGTGCTGCAATTTGATTTTCTGAAACATAAAATGACTATACCTTCCTAACTTTTTAACAAATAAAGATGAAATTCAGTATATTAGATAGGTGGAATTGTTTCCAACATTATTTTATTATCAAAATTGAATGCAGAGATTTTGCCTAATCAAATGAAGCCTATAGAGAATGAAGCACCAAAACGGAGTTGGGGAGCGTTTGGGGAACATCTGTAACGGTCTCCGTTACAATTAGAACTAGTTTGATTTGTTTTAAGGAAAACACTAACCCTGTTGAGGCACTGGTAGCGATATATCTCAAGATAAGATTAAAGATCAAGATTTTCTTTTGAGATATGTCCACAAAATAGATTATTAAAAGTTGCACATAACTATTGGGAATGAGACTCTCATTTCATTGGACAAGGGGAAGTGTTGCAATGATGTGCAGAGTAACTATAAAAGAGACCATCACCATACGACCACGTTCGCAAATGCTAATCCCAGTTGAAATTCCGAACGCTTGCAGACTCTCTGAGACAGCCCTAATAGAACCATCAATAGAATTGATGGAAAGGAAGAGAGCTCTTTAAACTCTTGGAATTGTTGATACAAGTTATCAGAAAGTAAATAGTAGTAAGTAGTAGTCGTAGACTACCTATAGGTAAAAAGAAAACAGAACAAGAACAAATAAAGAAAATGCTGAATAAGGCATACATGAGCCATTTAAAAGTTTCTGGTCTGGTACAATTGTACTTGTTCCCAAGAAGGATGGTTCAAGTCTGCACGAGACAGGATAGAGACCTGGATGATCAATGCAATACTGTAAGAATAAACTAGGGAGGAAACAGAGGAAAATGAATTAAATTCTGGGTTGCGGGATGTTCAGTTTGTTTTAGAAGGCTGGGAACCAGCGGAAATAAGGCAAAATCAACTTGAAGACCTACCCTTGGTCCAATTCTGGTAACAAAGGAGGAAGAGACCAGACCAACTTGGCAATATATTTCTAATAAATCTGGAAAATTGAAAGCACTGTGGCGGCAACGGGACGGATAAAGAATCGTATCGGGCATTCTACACCGTATATGAGAAGAGGATTAGTGTACTTCCTGTTTAATTCAGCTCATTGTTCCTTAGTCCACTCAACAATAGGTTCTTCACTATCACTATGATATACCATCAGAAGGGCATCTGGGAGCTAAAAAGACATTGGAACAATCAAACAAGGATTCTACTTGCAATCAATGAAAGAAACAGTTTTATTCATTGATCACTGTGCTGCTTGGAAGCAATCCAGAAAGAAAAGTCATGCTCTGCTTGGCTCTTATCATTCAGATGAAACAATGGAGAGAGTAGCCCTCGACATTCTTGGACCGAAAAGGGAAATAAGTATATATTAGTAATGGTAGTCTGTTTTACAAAATGGACAGAAACTGTTGCTCTCTCAGATCAAGAAGCCAATTCAGTTGCTAAAGGTTTTGTTGACACCACAATTTGTTATTTTGGAACCCCTTTGCAAATTCATACTGACCAGGATAGGAACTTCGAATCATATGTGTTTAAAGAAATGTGTATTCTCTTTCAAATTGATAAAAATAGAGCCATTAGCTACCATTCTCAATCTAATGGAAATGTTGAAAAGTTCAACAGAACCTTAGGTGACATGTTGTCAACATTTTGCCATAAAATCAAGACCAGTGGGACGAATTTCTACCTCAGGCTCTTATGGCTTACCGTGCTTCAGTGAACTCTAGCACAGGACAGACACCAAATGCCATGGTGTTAGGGTGAGAAGTTATTCTTCCTATTACAGCAGATGAGGGAAACTACATTTTCAGTCTGAAAAAGAAATTGTATCCAATTCATAAATTGGGAGAAAAACTAAAAGATACTGTAACATATCAAAAGAAACAGTATGACATTAAAGCAAAGAAGAAGACTTAAAGGGAGGGACAAGGAGTCTGGTTGCATAATACAACTAGAAAAGTAGGAGTTTGTCAAAATCTAGCATAATGACGGAAGGGATCATATGTTGTCATCAAGAAAATTGATGACTTTACTTATCTTGTCAAAAGAACAAAAAAAACCAATGGCAATTTTTTTTCATTTTTACCGTCCTCTACCATACCATGGTAGAAAAGCAATAAAATGGTATAAACCTCAGTAACCTGTGTCTGTTATTACATTCAGTTCCAGTATGCAGAAACGTGTATGTCACTCTTATTTAGTTGTTATTGTTGAAATTCTGGATAGTACATGAAGATATAGGTCAGAGTGTAAGGATCTGATAATATCGTATTATTTCCAGGAAGTTAGATGTCAAGAAAGCCACATGTTACACTAATTTATCTAGTGAGCTTCATCAACCGACATGGTATGTGTGTGAGATTATATTACTTTAGTTTGGGTAGAGGACAAAAGTGATGAGGAACTGAGGTATGATAAACAAATCAGCAGCTTAAATTCTTATCAAAGCGCAGGTATTTCAAAATTACTATTTTTTTTTTTTTAAAAAAAAGGTAAATCAAGACCTTGTTCCTGACCTTATACTATCGACTGTTGAGTAGTCATACAAACAAATGATGCGCCACCATCAAAATGTCCATAGTGATATCATCAAGCGCAACACATGTGGTTATGACTTTCCAGTCTCTAGAAAGTACCTGATGGCTAATTTTTTTGAACAACGGCATCTGGGACTCAAGGTATGTTATACCACCCACCCCAAAAAGAAAAGCAGAGTTCCAGTAATCCATTCCTTTTCTACAAACCTCGATAAATTTCTAGAAACACTTTTCCAAAACAATAACCGAAGTCCACTCAATCTGCAAGGAAACCTTCGGTAAACATACTAAAGAATCAACAAGTAACAACAAAAGTAAAAGCACTGAAATCTAACTATTAGTCGTCATTATTTTATTCATATTTTGGCAGAACTGATATTGCATATCGCTGTAAATATCAATATATCGTACACCCGATTGTATAAAGATGGGCCTCTATGTACATTTACTTAAATGTATTCAGTGTATTATATGAAATGGTATTCTGAATAAAAATCGATTCCTTAATGTATATTTAGAGATACATATTGCATAAAACATATTGCAAGTTCAGTATACTATAAGTATAGAATATCATTTATATGAGGCGCCGTTTTGTTATTAACTGCCAAAAAGTGATATCACCTATTCGAATAAGTGATATCACCTATTCAGTTGGTGATATCACCTATTCGAATGAGTGATATCACCTACTCAGCTTCTGAAGAGGTGATATCACCTATTTGAATAGGTGATATCACTTTTTTTGAATAAGTGATATCACCTATTCGAATTGGTGATATCACTTATTCGAATATGTGATATCACCTTTTCAAACAGGTGATATCACCCATTCCTTTTGAATAGATGATATCACTTATTCGAATAGGTGATATCACCTATTCAAATTATTTATAAAATAACAACTGCTCCCAAGACCATAGTCTTTAAGTGTCATTTACTTTCATTTTCGTTTTATAACTTAGCGTTCTTTGAGACAATGGATTACAGCATCGCATTTAGTTATTAGCACCCCAGTAGAACTTGAAGTATGTTTTGCTACCAAAGTATATTTATTACATTATCCATTATGTATACTTTAGGAAAAATCGTGAAAAACGCATAATTAATAACTGTTCCATACGGAAAATGCCCCACTTTACATTATAAAGAGAGAAGGGTATGCCACTCTGTTGTACCCCAGCTGGGTATGATTTATAAAATTTATATAACTTTACATGGATCTATAACACTAGGTATTTATTTTTTATTGGACTAAAATACAGTGGAAAACCGGACGGCCCGAATTTGCTTGGTTCCAATGGAATTCTAGATAGTCTTGAGGAAGGAAGCATTCATTATTTATTGTTGTAAGAAATGCAGCTAGGTGATAACACCTATTCAGAACGAATTGGTGATATCATATATTGGAATAGATGATATCACCTACATTTGTATATCACATATTCATTTCCAATAGGTGATATTACCGATTCAAAAATGTGATATCACCTATTCAAATAAGTGGTATCACCTATTTGAATAGGTGATATCATCTATTCAAATTGAATGAGTGATATCATTTATTCGAATAGGTGATATCACCTATTCGAATAGGTGATATCACTAAATGGCAAAAAATACCAGAACGGCGCATCATACATTTAATAATCAAAGGGGGTCCAGTTCAGGCGCGCCCGTTCGGTTTTTGTACAATTTACCTGTATATATAATCTCAATTAATTCCACACGTAACTTTCAGGAACGTAGTTTCAGGGCTGATTCATAAATATATTCTTGCCGAAAAAGTCTGAACCTATCCCACCTCACCCCACCATCCCACCCCCTCCCCGCGTGACAATCTACCTTGTTTTTCCTTGTAAAAACAATACTTGAACTGACTTCGCCCTGTTTTTTTTTTTCATCCCATCGCAACGAAATTGTACGGGGTTATATATGCGCGCTTGTGAGTCAGAGTACGTGCGAATTAATAGAAGTAATAAATATTTATTTTCTGGCTTGCTTCTTAATTTTTTTCTTATTCCGACTTGCTTTCTTTATTAGTCCCCTTCCGGTGAAACCGGAGGGGACCATAGGCTTCCTCTGAGTCTGTCCGTCCGTCTGTCTAGCTGTCCGTCTAGCTGTCCCTCTGTCTGTCTGTCAGTCTGTCCCACTTGGTTTTCCGCACGTTTTTCTAAACGCTTGCAGATATTGAGCTGATATTTTGGTATGTGAGTGTATTTTGATAAGTTACAGATAAAGTTTGCATTTCGTTCCGCTTCAATGATTTTTGACAGAATTACGACCTTTTCAATTTTTCAGGGTTTTCCGCAATTTTTTTTTTTAAACGCTTGCAGATATTGAGCTGATATTTAGTATGTGACTTTACCTTGATGAGTTATAGATCAAGTGTTTGCATTTCGTTCCGGTTCATTGATTTTTTACGGAATTATGGCATTTTCAATTCTTAACAGGAACCAGATTACACTTGGCGGTAGGGGACAAGTATTGCTAATGCAATACTCTCAGAATGCTCGTTTTGCATAGCAGCCACATTTTAGCGTCATTTGAGTTGTGTAAAATCCGATTCGGAATTTTCTTTCGTCGACTCGAACCCAGACAAAGTGTCAGAGGTAAATTCATCAAAAATTCAATTTATAATAAAGAAAAGGCATAAAGTTCAAAGAATCTTTTCAAGAACCATAGGACGAGAAAAGATTTAACTTAATTCGTGTTGAGCATTGCGTTCCAACGCTAGCAGAAGCATGTACAATGTATACATATTATAGGCTTTTACTATCGACTGTCAGACCAAATAGGCCAAAGGCAGACTTCAGAATGCCATTAATCATGATGAATATATAACAGAATTAATTAAATTTTGTGAAAAAAAGGTACAGAGTGCGTTTTTTTTTCCTAACATCCTTTTCATAACATTGTATTTGCATTAATATATCGTGTTTTCTGATCGCTATGATAGGAGGACTATTATAGATATCTACTCGTACGGGCCGAGCATTTCATTCTCAAGGGGGGGGGGGGTTCTAGCAGATTTTTGAAGAAAAAAAACCTGTCCTTGACAATATTGCAAATAAATATTCTATCCTCCTCTGGGAAGAAAGTAAATAATTTGACCTTGACTGGCGGTACCTACACCAGCCCCTAATGCTGCGTAGTTTTGAGTTTGATTTTATTTTCATGCCTGTCAACTTTTTCAAGGAAAATAATATGTCTCTAATCATCTTGAAAATGCATATTCTGTCCTACAACGGCATGAAAGTAAATAACCTGACTCGACAAAATAAGCTACCCCCACTATACTAGAACATGTACTAATAATAAAACTGAAACAACACAATGAATAATGTCTTAGATTATTTAAAAAAAATCCCTTATAGGAAAAAATAAAGGAAGATGCTAGCATAAAAACTATGATATGTTGCACTCAAGATTTTATACACAGTACGAAACTCATCTTGCTTTTTCAATGGAAAGGATCACTTCTAGGTAAATATATGCCTTGACCTATAGGGCTGATATTGGTTTCAGTCTTTAGGAAAAACTTATCGATATCTGTTCCGGTCGCTGACTTTAGGCCACATGCGTGTGGTTTTTTGTTTCTCATGTATCGCTTTAGTTGTAGTCAACTTTGTGTTCATATGACCCTACCTCGGTATTTACAAACACATGTACATCCTTTGTATGAGGGTCCTTACTTGATGCTTGCACTGGGTAATGACAACTTGACATAAAACCTTAACTGACCTTACCACATTCTTTTCTAATCTGTAAGCCTCCCTCCTACATTTTTGACATAACATGGCGCCAATGCACACAGTTTTCTTGAGGAATGAACTGTATCTACTCTGCATAGCTCATTATCTCTCCCACTGGCACAACAGTACTATTACCCAGAGATGTTCTTGAGAAACAAACAAAGCAATTTTTGCTCGGCATGATTTTTTTTTTTCGTGACACCTGCAGTATCGAGTAACATAAAGTGAATGATTCGTGTCCTCGAACAAGATTGCTTACACTGAGGTATAGTTCCAGTTGATTGCGTTTAGTTAAAGAGAATTTATGATCTGCATTTCCATAAATGTCTTTTATATCCACAGCAAACATACATTTAAGGAAGAAAATAGAAGTAAAATGCATAAGCCTGTATAAAAAATATTAAATTCGTGTTTATACAGGTGAAAATTTGAAAAATAAAAGTGTGCCAACAGGTGGATTCGAACCTGGAGACTAAAAATGTCCATGGTGAGAGTCTGTGGTCTATCTCTCTGAGCTATACTATGAAGACATACGTCATAAATTTAATCCAGTATGATAGAAATAGGTTTTTGCATTTTTTTTTTTTTTTTTTTTTTTTGTAGGTTTTTTACGAATTTCGATCCTAGGGCAGGGGTGCCCCTAAAAGCATCTTGTTTTAAATCATTCTTTAGATCAAATTATATCAAAATTTCATAATTTAATTTAGGGGCAGGCCTACCAAAAAAAGTAGTGCTTTAACGGACAAAATACTGCTTTGACCAACTTTGGATGTTAATTTCAAAGTTGCAAATAAAAATATTTAGGTTCAAAATGCAAATTTGAAAAATTTAGACAAATATACGATAGAAAACAACTAAAGAACAATGATTTTTAAATGTAACTTTTCCGGAAATTTGTTCTCTCATATAGGTCAAATCTTTTGTTATAACGAATACATCCTAATATGTATGTAGATACTCGTATATACATGTACCTATTAAGTAAATAAATGTAAATAAAAGGTAAGCATGATTGTATGGTATATTTCAAACTTAAGCATTTTAATTCATATATTTTGAATGTTAGGGAAATGTAGAAGGAGAATGAATTCTTGCAATAAATATGTTCAATTTGATTTCTTAATTGAAAAGTTTTCTCGGAAAATTACAACCATGAATGACCTACGATAATTCTAAAATTAAATCAGAATTTTACAATATCAATTCATATTAAGAAAAAATACCCTGAAGGTTTACGATAGATCAATTAAAAAAAAAGAAAACTCATTAGAGTAAAAGAATATTATTATCATTTTTTTTTTTTTGAGTTAAGAAAACCTACTATAGACCGTTTCACGGTAAATGCGGTACTGCTCTTTTGCAGGGCAAAATGATATAATTTGGTGAAAAATGACGTAAAATTAATTGTTAAATATACGTCATTTAATTATCCGTAACAAAAACTTCGCCAAACGTTATTAATTTGCCCTGCAAAAGAGTAGTACCACAGTTACCGTAAAGGGGCTAATTCTTTACGCTGTACCGAAATCATTACGTTGAAATCTGATAACGCCTTGTTGACGTCAAGACGTCGTCAGTGATTTTTTTTTTATTAAAACATTGTATCTTTAGAGAGTTGTGTAAGGAAATTGGTTTGAGATATTTAAAAACAAAATTGATTTAGAACACGGGTATCTAAGACACATTACATAAATATAATCATCAAATTTGGGAAATTCACGGATTTTGGTGCATAACATACCTTGTTCTTTATTTTCCTCCAGAATGGTCAAGTGGATGCATGTAATTACGAGATAAAACGTAAAGGGTATTAGGAAGGAAGACAACTTTTATTATTCTTGAACTTTCTTCCTGTGCCGCATACAGTTTTGTCAAACTATCACTCCCTGGCCCCAGGATCATGAAACGTCTTAAGCCCTAGTCCAACTTTTTATATTATGCTTAAATGTAGTAGAAGTCAAACGAACCAAAATTAAAATATTCTTCTATATTTCTTACCAAAAGTGTTGAGATTAATTCAACAATGAATAAACATTTTACAGGCGATCGAAAATTTGACTCAACTTCATGATCCTGAGGCCTGGACTACAATACTTAAATATCTTCAGGAAATTACGAAAGACACAAAATGAAATTTATATGTTTACATGTAATCATTTCTCTGTAATTGTTGTTTGACACATCCAATTCTAAAACATGTAGCTTCTTGTATTTTGTTGACTGGTTTCTGTCTAAGCGATTCTTGGTAAGAGTGTAAGGCACCATGTAAGTCTCCTACAACATGCTGACAGATTCCTAGTACTTGCCAGGATATGTCTCTAGTTTTTAAAGGAACATATGTCCCATCATCATAGAGCACGAGTGTCTGTAGGTCTGTCAGTGACTGTAAACACTGAGATCTGCTACCTTGTCTATAGTGAGTTAACACAGACAACATTTCTACTACAAGAAATGGTGATAAATGTAACATTGGCTCTCCATTTTGTTGACTCGCTTTTTGTTCTAAACATAATTCTTCAATACATAGGATATTTTCCAATAATCGCACATTAATCATCCAAGCTCTCGTCATCCTCCTAGACAAAGAGAGACTACCTACAGTTTCATTGTACCTCTGCCTGTCAACAGTAACGTACATATTAAAGTCTTGCGATAATCTTTGTTTAGTGAGGTAAGTGATATGTAGTGTTTTCTCATATCTCCCTGTTCTGTAATAATACAATGCAAGATAAAGTAAATAAGAGACAGGACCTAGTCTTAATGCCAGTTTCAACATGTTACAAATAATTCTATCTAAAACGTAGAAATTTTTATATGTATAACATGGAGTACTGTTTGCTATTGTGAAAGCTAATTGAACAAGAGTCTGAGCAGTACAAAATTGTAACGTTAAAGACTGGTATGATGACAGTGATATCCATGAAAGTGTACTAAATGATTTTAAGTACAGATAAAAAACAGATATATTTTCAGCAGGAAACGATTCCTGAAATATTTCTAGCATAGCACTCATATCAACATCCGTATTATCGATAAATTCTCCCTCAGCGGAGGATAATACAAAGGACGGGCTACTGAGGGCTGGTTCAAGGATTGATCTGAGAGTCGGACTAAGCAGTAGACAGGACACACCCATTCTGTAATACTGATAAAGCTGCTGTAAAAGAGATTCACGTCCAATACCGACTACTTTGTTAATGAACATGTTGTTCTGGGCAATAAAAAAATTGGGAAACACTCCACGATAAACACAATGAATGAGATATTTAAAACATATCCAGAAGCAATCCAGTAAATTGTTCGGGCACCATATAACGTGTCCCAGTTGTATTATCCAGAACGTCGTGGTCTTCATGTAATATGAACACAATAATGGTTCCTTCCTGTAATTGATAACTTCCTTCAGAAATATTTTCAGAAGTCCATAACATAGAAATTGTGTATGATTCATGGCACACACTAGTTGTTGTTCGGCTTGAGAAAATGATAATCTCCATTCTAATTGGTTAAAAGGCGATATTTTGCTTCCAATAGGTACACAGTGACAACCTTTACTTAGAATTGTTTCCAACACAGGCATAGACGGCCAAATATGTCTCTGACATCTGTCAACCCAACCTCTTATTAGATTAGGCCAACATTTAGTGGCAAAACAAACAGCCTGATCTATTTCAATAGATTCATAGAAACTATTCGTACAAGGACCATGGATGGTGATGTTCCTGTTTGGATTACGTCTGTCGTTCGCTAGGGATTGAAAATATGTTTCTCTCCACAAAGAACTAGATATGTAAGCTCCACCATTAAAGGGTACGAGACTTGATATTGTGAAATCGTCTCTCGGGGATGTCAGAAGGCATAGTCTTACAAACCCTGGTGGTGTCCCAGAATCTTCCATTAATATAATATCGTGTTTTGATGGATTATAAACCCAGCACTGAGAGATGTCAGTTATTAGTTTATGGTTGTAAGTCCAGCACATTGTATCCCTGTCAGATGATCCAAACCGAAATCCTTCTCTATAACTACCACTAAACATCCATACGAATCCTCTATACATATGAATAGGTTTCTTTATCATGCCCTCCATGTCCAAAACGTCCCTTCTGATGGCCACTTCTGTCGGTGTCCCTATCTCATGACACAGACCAACATACAGGACCTCTGATAGACGGGGAATATGATCCATACTAAATATATAAATATATATTTATATATATAGTGAAACCTGTCTAACCCAATTCCAAAATTCTTCATATTCTTTGTTTGCGCCTTTGTTCAGTACATATAGTAATATATTTATTTCGAACTGTGCATCTATTCTAATCTAATAACACTACATAGTTAGAAAGTACTGAATTACTGTACCTGATTAAAGTCCTTCTGCAAATGGCGGTCAGTATCTATTAAGTTAAAAGGAAATTCCCAGCTCATCGAGAGTCTACTTTCATTTTCTTTTTAGTTTTCATAACACAGGTGTAATTTAAAGTCTATTTCTGAGTCAAATTCTAAGTGTTCTTTGTTTTAAACATATTTTATTGTATAAGTGAATGTGTTTTTTTCATTACATCTATAAAACGATGTATATGGGTCAAGAGAATTTTTTAGAAAAAATAAACCATTGATCTAGATTTGATATTAATAGGATACATGTAAACAAAGTTTATTTTCACATTTATGTTGTAACATCTAAAATATCGGAAAATCTACACAGGAACTTGCATTAGTTTTTTTTCTGCAATTAACAATTTGATATTACTGCATGTATATTATATATATGGTTTAGAATCGATAGATTATCATGCAAATGCATGTTAAGAACAAAACGGAAGTCTGACAAAACGTAACAGCCTTTTCAGAGATTTCAAAGCAGAAAGTTGCTACATAGAACTGTAAAGTAGCCAATGATAAGGATTATAAGAAGTGAATACAAGCAGTAAATATCTTGATAATGTAAACAAGGAGAGTTCGTGAATATATATATATATATATATATATATATATATATATATATATATATATATATATATATATATATATATATATATATATATATATATATATATATATATATATATATATATATAAGGTGAATATACAATCCTTTCCTTCCTTTTGTGTGTATATATACACGTATATGTTTCAGTATGTTCAGTGATGCATCTAGGTACGCCGTTATCTTGCTTAAAGACCATGTAATAGTAGATAAAATATTTATTTTTGGGGTTTAACAATGATTTAAGATATTGCCTTGTCCTTTGCAATCAGAGGTGAAACTATTTTAGTTTTTCCCATGAAAGAGTGGGGTTTTTTCCTTTTTATTTTTAGCAACTTAAATATATTTTTAATTTGAATGTATTTTCACTAAATTTAATTGGTGTCCTAACAGAAAGAAAGGATCCAATCTTACGGCATTTTTACAATAATAATAATAATAATAATAATAATAATAATAAACTCTTTTAATCTTGTTATCTCTTATAGATACAACAAAATATTTTCTGCGACCTTGTGATTATTTTATTAATGAATACCCCCATCCTAAAAAGTGGACCACACCAACGGGTACTGAGGGCAAGTTAGTTGATTAAAACAAAATGAATTTTAAAATAACATTACGTGAATACCTTGGTTAAATTTCTTCATCCATGCCCCTGTGGTAAAAATAAATCATAAAAAAATCACATATTTGGTTCTATAGGATATATGTTTCTTCTCCTAATAGATTGACAGTCGCCCGCGTGGTGCAGTGGTAGAGCGTCTGCTCTAGAGTCGCGGAGTAAGGAGTTGATCCTTACGTCGCGGGTTCGAATCCCACTGTGGGACGTGGAGACCGGCCCTTCGGGTGAGACCGTATAAACCGAGGTCCCATGTCGCAGTAGGAGTTGGCACGAAAAAGATCCCTCACTGCTCAACGGCCCTGAGTGCCGAGCATAGGTCAAAGTTTGCAGCTCTCCACCGGCAAGTGGTGGTGTCTCCATATGAGTGAAAATTCTCGAGAGGGACGTTAAACAACAGACAAACAAACAAACATTATAGATTGACACATCCGAAATGGAAGCATTGTGTTAAATCAAGGAATAATATTTCGTGCTTATCTGTACATCATATATATTTTCAAGTAAATATGTAAGGTACAATGATAACAGTTTTGATTCGTAATTGGTATTAAATTTACACTAAAGTCATTTGTTGTTTACTTATGGCATTCTGTTCATTTCAATTGAGGAAAAAATAACTTATTTGCATTCGTTTTTCAAATATTTTACAATATGCTTTGTTCAGGTGATAAGGTGTCAAATTGATTAAGTCATTGATTTGTAATCAATTTATATTAAATAAAACTGAATCAAAGGGAGTGAGATTTTAACTCCAAATGGTCTTTCTTTCTCCTGAAGATGATATAAGAATTTTTCTACAAGTTGCATTTTGAATATTATTGAAGTTGGGCGACTCTAGTAGATATTCATGTAATTTTGTTTTTAGCATCCATGCAAGAAAGAGATACATGTTATGTATACTCCTTTTTATGACTGAGAAACTCCTTCAAAAATTCAAAGAAGCATACGAAAGAATTATTTCATCAATTTCAATTTGCTTCTAGTTTCTCATCGAAAAGAATGCCATGCAAATTTATTGTTCACGTTATGTGCAAATAAATATTACTCAATATGCTTACATATACCGTTGCAGTTATGAGACTACATATTTCACAAAATAATAAATTAGTGCTTAAATGAATTTAAATACTGAAATGCTGAACACAAATAAAAAATATATAAATTTTTGTTATTATGAAGTAACGAAATTACCTTACAAAATCTCTGTACAAATGACGATCTGTAAGTGGAAAGGAAATATCTGACATATTCTCTTTCGTTGTCTTTAATGCGTGACTGTATATTATTTTTTATTTTAGGAACACTTTGTACTACAAAGCAAAGTCAAAACTACAAAATTTACACTTTAATTGAGGTTTAATTACAAAAGAGTTTCACGTATGAATACTATCAATATGAATTGAATGCCTTTTTAAGTCAAGAAATATCATTCAAAGCTTAAAAATATTCATCGTTCTAACATCTATATCCCCATTTCAGATGCTATGGGGTTTTAATTTGAAAATAATTTTTTTTAATAAGCATTTTTACCATGTTGAATCAGTTCATTTAATATTCATTCGTTTCATTACTGGTTTCTTGTAATGACTTCCCTGTATATTTGAAATGTTGTGGAAGATAAAGTAAAAAATATTGGATTTCTCGTATGTGTACAGATACAGTACCAACCAGACCCAACCTGACACAAAGCAGTCCCAGAGCAGTTCCGGGGATTGCTTTCTGGGACTGCTAAAGCAGTCCCAGAGCGGTCCCAGAGCAGTCCCAGAGCAGTCCCACAGCAGTCCCACAGCGGTCCCAGCAGTCACAGCGGTCCCAGAAAGCAGTCCCAGCAGTCCCAGAAAGCAGTCCCAGTGGGCGGGGTTAATTAATTTAATGGGCGGAGCTTACTCAGAATGAGATTACCAATAAACAATGCAACTATATAAAAGGCAGTTGAAATTGATGAGCAATTCTTTCTGAGTAGTATCAACAAATATTTACAATTCTTACGCGACAGTCATTTCTGAACTGTTAAGAAAATCACAGTACGCATATAGAAACAAATTATAATTATTGAACGAAGAAGACGTCCACACATATTAATAACATGAATATTTAAACACAATTATTTGGTATATTAATTTTTAACCTAAATAAACCAATGTCTTTATTTTTTGTGATTGATATTGGTTTTCATATTTATTTTTTTATATAGAAAATTAATCTTGAATTGTTTATTTTATACCAGAATTAGCTTTAAATAGATAATAATAATTATAGAGCAAGGCCGATTCCCATACTATACTCTGAATGCATTTTTCTTAAGTATTGCAGCTTTTGAAAAATTCTTTGTTAAACATTGCCGAGTATTATATTTCAGTCATGATTATTTTCAATGACTTCTTAATTAAATCATCTTTAGATTCTCATGCAGTTTTAAGTGTTTTATTATATAAATGTTCGAGTGTACATCTGTAAATCACGCAAATGGAACCCTCAGATTATGTTCAAAATTAATTAATCCCGAAATAAATTTATACACAATTACTGAAACTAAGATTTTTTGCAGGACATAGATTGAAATTAGTGTCAATGTTGACCAGCGTGTTCAATGATGTGTAACACTGATACCCAAATAACCTGCATTGACTTTCTGCTAATGCCCAAAGGTGATTGAAACCTCAGATGTTGACACCATTTTATACAATCCAGCTGTATTAACCGGCCAGGTAAACACAAACAAAGAAATAAGAAACAAGTCACAATTCCCGATATTTTCAAATGTTTATTTTTTAAATAAATGTACTCTTTTAATAACTTGTTTATAAATTAAAAACTAATTCATAAATAAATCCCCGAATAATTATTCACATTGTTTATGTGACAGAAGAATGGTAGAATAATTTTATTTCATGGTCATTAAATAAATTATTAGGTTTTATTTGAGGGTGGTAAAAAATAGCATGGAGTGCTCTTTTTTAAGCATGGTATTAGCTTTTTCAATTAAGAAAAAAAAATCCAGTACAGTACGTTCCTCTGAATACATGTATCTTACTGAAATGGCAAGTTTGTTTGTTTTTAAATAGTGCTAATGCAAACTTTGAGTACATATATAATTTGAAAGCATTAATTTATTAAATAGGCCTAGATAATTTTTTTTTCAAACACCTGTATTGAAGTTTTATTTAAGGGATAAAAATCATCCCCTGACTTCCCTTTTTAACTATTTTTATTTTCTTAAAATTAATTCTAGACTACAATTGTGTAAATTTACAGCCCTCTTAAGACATTTAGTAATTACATGTATAACTATCTCTATTTATTTGATTTTTGTAAGAAATTAATACTTGTTTTTTTAATATTTGTTTCTATCTTAAACACCTCTCTGCAGAAAGTAAACAAAACAACAACGAGGAGCTGGAAATTCAGAATACACAAGGGACGGAGCTATCATGTCACTCAGAACCTTTTTCACGCATGAGTGAACAAAGCAGTCCCAGAAAGCAGTCCCAGGGACTGCTGGGACTGCTGGGTCTGCTTTCTAGAGCAGTCCCACAGCAGTCCCAGAGCAGTCCCATAGCAGTCCCAGAGCAGTCCCACAGCAGTCCCAGAGCGGTCCCAAAGCAGTCCCGGGGACTGCTTTCTGGGACTGCTTTGGTGTCAGGTTGGGTCTGGTTGGTACTGTGCAAGCCAACTCAATGATAATAATCTGTATCTACATAAACCCTGTATACCTGAAATGAAAATAAGAGTTCCTCACTGGGTAATGATAGGCCAACTTCTGTTGTGATTGGCCAGATTCGTAAATAAAGTAGTTAGTCAGCCAATACTTTAAGTTTTGGAATTCCTTTGACGTGTCACTTTAAGTTGTCTATCAAACTGAAGAAAGACAATGATTTTGTATATTGGTCAAACCTTTCACTTACCTTTGTGAATCTAGATATGTATGATGCCTACCTTCCTGTATTGATAACATTGGGACACAGTGCTAAGAGTTGCTTTGGCATGGAAAAAAAGTAAAAAAAAAAAAATACATATACAGTACTTACAAAACAGTCTCAAGACCTCTCTGACTTTATATAATTTTAATTTCCATCGTCAATCTGCCAAAATGAATTTACATAATTGCCAAATATGGAAGGTGCGGGTATCAATGGACCATGGATATATACATTACAAAAATGGAATGGAGTGGAATAGAATATGTTGTATGATGTTATCTATCAGAACTATTCAAATGACACATTTCTGATTTTGAAAATTTTAAAACACAGCAATAAACGGTTTGCTGCCATGATCAGAATTTTAGGCATGAGGTTTAACTCTTTTTATAACAAAATGGACGTCATATAGCATACATAATGTTAAATAAAACTTTTTAAGATGGCTAAATCAAACGATTCATGAAAGAAAATTATGAATGCATTATACTAGAAAAGGAATGTTGAATTCATTAAATCCTGATGTATTTTTATACAAATTTGTAATGGGGACAGTTATTATGAAAAACTTTGTATGTTTCATTGATGAAAGAGAATCTGAGAATCTATACAGGTGGCTTGCCAAGCGGTGTTTAAGCACTGACAAACGACCAGAAATAAAGGAGATAATAGTCAGTGGATGTAAACAACATAAAGTAAAGGACATTTTTGACGAACTTTTTGAAAATATAATTCATTTTTACATTTATTTTCAGTATCGGTAACAGTTAAATTCTCATATGAGTGAAAAAAAGGGACTTAAAACAACAATAAATACTCCAAATTACTCATTCAATCAGTTTTGCTGTACGCAAAATGGAAATTTTTAAGTTTCACTTGTAATTTCCTCTAGAATTTCGTTCAGGATAGTCATAAAATGCTAGTTCCTGGTGATATAAAGTTTAAATACCTGGTCTACAGTTCTAAACTTCTTGAGTGCCTTAGGCCAAAGTAAAAAAATACCTTTGTTTCCCCTAACGCGACCGACCCACTTAAATCGCACCGACTGAAATGTTTTGTTTTTTTTTCAATAAGATTATTCAGATATTTTTTTCATTGTTTATCAACTTTATAAAATACAATTTCATCAAAATTCGTATTTATCAGAACGGCGGCTTTTTTTCTACTCTGATTTGGCGCCCACAACATGTGGACACAAATGGTTAGTTCGTTATATAAAATAACGGCGACGTATGAATCTTATTATATTTCCATTTCTATTTGTTTTCTCTGTGATAACTATTTGAAAGTTAGTTGACTTGATATCTTGATCATTCTACCGGAATGCAAATTTCGCCTAGCGATAGGCCAGGAGTTAAGGAGGCCTAATATACATGTAAATCTCGTGCGGCTTTGTGTTTGACGTCACTGGGCGGGAACTCTTAAATGGACATGGGAGACCTCGTGTAATTTAAATCTATTAGTCTGTACATTTTTAAAATCTAAAGAGGGTGTTGCAATTCTTTTGTTGTTTTCCCTAAAGTTGTAGCAGTTTAAAAGAAAAAAATTAATTAATAGAAAATGGTCCTCAATTTTTTCAGATACAACAGTATATACAGCACAATGTAGAGCAATATTTAGAAACTGCATATCGACCTCCAATTTGCCATTAAATGAAGTGTAAATTAGTCATATAGCAAAATAAGTCAAGTTTTCTGTTTTTCAAATAGGGAATCCCCATTGTTCTGAAAATTGCGTCCTTGAAACAGAATGAATTTGATATACAAATAAAGAGACGTTTTTTTTCTTCAAAAGTGCCATTTCCGAGTTTTGTTTCAAAGAGGCATATTTTTGAAAATCACAAAAATCGAGTAAAAATTATTATCCATCCGAACTGCAAAATGTGCACTTAAGGTAGCAGATGATAGTTCAGTGTCGGAGATGGCCTAGTGGTAAAGCGTGTGGTCTCGATTCAAAGGTTCTTTTACCTGAGAATGGGTTTGAATCCTGGAATGGCTGGTATATATACTGGTATACATATTTTTTTTATATAATGGAAGTACAATGTAACATCTCTCTTGAGAAAGAAAGAGAAAGGAAGAGAATGTCAGATGGGTAATATTAATTAAATAATGGGTAATATTTTAGATACATGCAGAAGTAAATTGTTTTCCTTGATATTGTGATCTAAAACTAATAAGACATATATATAATGTTATCATTTAGTGGCGATGTCTTAAAAAATAAAGTACTATCATCTTAAATAATTCATTTTTTCATACACATTTCGTTACATCATTGTTCTTGAATTAGTGGCTCAGATTTGACTTGAAACAACTAAACTGAAATGACTCAATGGAATTTCTTGGATATTGCATCAACAGCGTGATTATTGGACACATTTTTATATATATATTGAAAAAATATTAACGCACGCTGTCTATAGTACATCTTTCAAAATGATGTGCTATGTGCACTTGCCATTAATTGTGCTTTCTATCGTTCTTCTCCTGCAATATGGCGACAGTGACCATAGATGTGAAAAAAGTTTACTTACAGGTCGTCAGTCTATGTTAGGAGAAAAAAAACTATGCATGAAATAAACATTAAATGTGAAATGTTTTGTAATAACAAGCTGGACTACCAGCCGTATAAATAGTCATCTACGTAGCATTATCTATATTTAGAGATAACTCTTTGTGTGTCGTGGGTATTTAAATGTCCTTCTCGATTTAGGGAATAGTCACGAGTTTCTGCAACACCCTCTTTACAATTTTATTTCACAATACAATGGAAATATAAGGAATTCGCCCGTTATGCAAATTATCCCACGTTTCCAACTATCGTTGATGCCCTGGCATAGTCCACTAACTAGACAGTGATCCCTTAAATATATCTTTAACTTATTAGAATCCTACACTCTTGAAACATTTCGTGAATTGAATACACCATGACTACAGAGTGTTTCGATGTTATTTACAAATGTGTCTTCTAAAATTAACGTTCATGTACGTACAAGCATGGCAAAGCCTGCCTCATGAGCAGTTGAGGAACTCACCTTATGTATACATATCAATAAATTTCACTGGATTTCATTCGTTTCGATCTAATAAAACAGTTCATGTATGATCCTAGTTTTACTATATTGAACCATAGGAGTTGTAGATATGTCTTTGTATAATTATTTCATCTTGATAAATATAATTCAGATGTCGTTTCTTCATTCCTTTTATTCATGGGTTAAACTTAGAAACGTTTAACATTAGACATATGACATTTTAATCATTTTTAGATATGATTTGGTTGAATTAAATATTGTATTTACATGTACACTTTTTCCAAATCGTGTAGAAATCTTTAAATTTGGCTTATGGTACATCCTCCTGAGAGGTCCAACACATTTTTCTTTAGCTAGGCCCTTGAAAATAGGTTGTTTCTTTGCTTTAAAATTCCTTTCAAAATTGTTTGGCCAACAACATTTGAGCATCTACCTGGTGGAGGGCTCCACATTTAGACTTTTTCTCGGCACTTATGGCCATTGATCATTAAGCATCAGTAAGGGATCTTTTTGATGCCAACATCTATACTGCAACACTGGACGTTTTTACAGTCTCATTCAACTGACCGGTCTCCATGACACACATCGGGACCTGTGACTTAGAATAAGCACCTAAATTACGCCCTTACTCTAAAACGAAACACTCTATAATCACTGCGTCACGCAAACCCCTTGACATTTTGCCTGTGTAAGCACTTGAAGATGAAATTAAAGTAGGTTTGAAAATATATACTCGGATGTCCGATGGTTGAATATTTGTTTTGTTTTTTTTTTGTAAATATGAAATATATAGAGATAACTACGAAAGCCCAGAAGGCTCATTCAAGATTCGAGTTTCGAAATACGAGATTCGAAATTCGAGTTTCGAGATTCAAGATCCAAACTAACCAATCAAAAGGCGGATTCAATATTTGATTACTTCCCTATATTAAGTTTTTATAATCAAAAAATCACTGAATATATTTATAACAAATTGGTCATTTGCTTAAATAAAATGCAAGAAAAAATGTTATATGTATCAAAACAATATAAAAATGAATTTTGGGTCACGTTTTGAAAAATGTATATAAAATCTTATTTTCCTCATTAAACAAAACAAAAGATACATCTATAGAATATCATATGGTCTTATAGTTGAATTGCGAAATTATGTAACTAGCACATGGATGAGGGAGAAAATTATTATTGATATGAAATACTAAGGATCGTCTTTACACTGCACAGTAATTTAATTAAGGATATCATTACTTTTAAGGGTATATTTGTGCAATTAGACTGATCTACTATTTGATATGGAATAAAATAAATTCCAGTCTGTATTGTACATATAATTTTTAATTAATTCAAGTATTCAAAAGCTTAGACCAAGATAATTAATTGAAAACTTTAATTTTTTTATGTATTTCTCCTATTGGGAAACAGTGGTGTATATTCCTTTCTGCTAATGTGTAGGCTAATGTGAAGTCACAGATTTCACCTAAAGCGCATCATTGCCGAGTTGCGGATAGGCAAGGAGGGAGTCGCCTCCTCTCAATGGGGGGGGGGGGGTCGGAGGACCACTTTCTGTGATCTTGGAGACATCTACCATTGTCATTTTTGAAGTGAATATAATTATAAATCATTTAATTAAACATATTTTTATGATACAGAAATTAGAATCTTCATGACCTCTCTTAATAAAATTGATAAGTTTTAAAATCCTTACACAGTACCTGGAAATTATAGAAACTTCTTTACTGAATAATCTAAATATATGTTTGCCTTCCTACTAACCCAAACATATTTTTCTTAATTTCTATTCCCTGTCCTAATCTTAGACTCCTGCTGCTATCATTTTTTAATAGTCTGATATCAACTTCAAGGTAACATTTCAATTTTAGATTTAACCAGCTATAAAAATCAAAAGTTGTGTATACTGTAAAACTTGGATAGGCGTAAAAGTGTGGATTGCTAAAAATACTTTTATTGCATTTGATAAAAAATATTCTAGTAACTGGTAAATAAATAATTTTTATTATCAACTTTACCCCATTTTTCAACCAAATACATGTATAAATAAATATTTTTTTTTTTTACATCAAGAAAATGATGTAAAGGCTACAGCCTTTTCGCTTATATGGAATATACTCCACTGGGAAGGCGATTTTTCTTTATCACTACTACGATGTCTTTAAGATTTCCTGTGTACACTAAAAGGCATACATGAACTTAAGTAATTTTGATACGATCTGCTTTAGGCCTTAGGTTTTTTTATAATTGTTTTGTTAAAATAATTATGATTTTTTTATCATTATCAAATACTTTTATATCTTTTTTTTCCTATGCCCATTACATCATGTATTGAAACTTGTGTATTGATTGGTTATGTATCTTGCGAGACCCGAGGGTTTCCTTATAAATAATTATCGAATATATAATTATTTTACCCATGCATTGCAAGATTGACACTGAATGTTGATAACCGAACATTTGTCTACCGTTGTAATAAAATAAACAACATAGCCATAGGACCCCGGGCACGTGTCTCTACTCCCCCCCCCCCCCCCCCCACACACACACAAACATTCCCCTTATGTTGTTTACCGATATAATATACTATAGAAAACATAGCAACTTTATGCTTGTGTCCTCTCAAAAATAACGTCTAATAACCGTGATAACCCCCTGTTGCTTTTTTTGGAGGGGGAGGGGGTGGGGGGGGGGCTTTACAGTGATTTATTGAAATTATTTCCTACGGGCCTGAACAAAGAGAAATCATTATTTTTATTAAGCATGTATATTTCAGCCATCCCTACTTAAGGGACTGTCTCTTGGTTTCACAAACTTGGTCACTGGTCACTTTCTAATACCTTGTCACAAACTAGATCCACTTTGAAACATGTATTGGTCACTGGTCACTTTCTTATACCTTGTCACAAACTATATCCACTTTGAAACCCATATTTACTAATTATTATTAATCGCTAGTCACTTGTTTTATTGCACACTTAACTTTGAAACCCGTATTAGTCACTGGTCACTTTCTATTACCTTGTCACAAACTATATCCACTTTGAAACCCGTATTACTATTTATTATTTAATAATCGCTAGTCACTTATTTTATTGCACACAAATGAATAATTCCGATCGACTACAATACGCCCCCCCCCCCCCTTTGCTCTTTGAATCCGATTAACAATATTTATTATTTTGACATCAAACTTGTAAACAAAGTGGATAATACTGTATAGATATTCTTGATATAAATCTATTATAATATTTAAGAAGTTATGACAAATTTAAGCATATTTTGCAGACCCAAAACCCAATATTTTTTTTCTAATTTCGTTCTGATATATATAACACTCTTCTTGCATTGTAATATAATCAAATGACCTCTTCGGCTTGGATATATTCAACGATTTCAAGAAGGTCAAAACTTAGCAAAGGGGAGTAATTGAATCTTAAACCGCCTTTTGATTGGTTAGTTTGGATCTTGAATCTCGAAACTCGAATTTCGAATCTCGTATTTCGAAACTCGAATCTCGAATGAGCCTTCTGGGCTTTCGTAGATAACGAACAGTATTCAAGCTCAAAAGTCCATTAAACGATACAAAATAGGAGCAGAGCAAACACGGACCTCTAAACATAAGAGGTGGGATCAGGTGCCATGGAGGAGTGAGCATCCCGTGCCGACCGGTCACACCCGCCGTGTGCTCCTTGTCATGATCGGGAAATAACGGAAAAATCCGTCGACAATTCAGTATGTAAATAATGGACTAACAATTAGTATGAAAAACGTCAGTCAGCAATTGACTCAATGATGAATTGTATTTGCTGACAAGGTCATTGTATCGACCATAGAACTTACGAAATGATGACTTTAAACGAGACAGCTGATATTCTTGTGTCATCAACTTGTTTGTCAATAATTTACCTCGTTTTAGAAATTGTACATACGTAGAGCATGTTCTTGCGTATCGAATCAACTGAGAGATATATACTCCGTATGCAGGTGATGAAGGTATATTGCTGCATAAGTAAGGGAAGTTGATTGAAAAGTTAAAGTCATCACGTTTATCATAAAGCTTGGTTGTTAGATTACCATTAACGTCTTTTTCAAGTAAAATATCCAAATATGAAACAGATGTGTCAGACTCTGTGGTATCTTTTATTTCAAGCTCACCAGGATATATCGTATCGACATAACGCTGTACAGTTAAGGCAACGTTTTCTATCAAAAGGCACCAAAATCGAGACACTTAAAGTTCAACCGTCTTATTTTTTAGCATGAAACTCTATTTGAAATATCTTAATGGCATTTCGAAGAGTATGTTCATCGCTTTTCATATCGGTATTTTTTTGTCATCATGTGATCCTATACAGTCACGTAGGATCCGATTTTGGGTCAAAATATGAAATGTCAAATTTAACCAAAAAGTGCAAGGGCAAGGCAAACAAAAAATAAACTGCACAATGTTTCAGTGTGTCCCTTTATATCTATCCTATCTCAAAACTGATGCTCATTCAGTTAGATTTCTGAGAAATTTTAGTTATTATTTGAAAACAAACACCAGTATTCAAAAAATAGGGTATTTTCATAATTTCATCGGAAATTATAAATTACCTAATGAATTACAAAGAAATGAGCATCACTTTTCAAAAACTATACAGTAAAATAAAGAATATAAAATAAAATCCTACCTCTTGGATTATCGCCTTGCCCTTGCACTTTTTGATTAAAAAAAAAACACGTATAGAGGGGGTATATATATAT
This sequence comes from Saccostrea echinata, assembly GCF_033153115.1. Taxonomy (NCBI): domain Eukaryota; kingdom Metazoa; phylum Mollusca; class Bivalvia; order Ostreida; family Ostreidae; genus Saccostrea; species Saccostrea echinata. The sequence goes on along the minus strand of NW_026889765.1, from coordinate 27,459,327 downwards.
ATATATATATATATATATATATATATATATATATATATATATATATATATATATCATATAACGGCTTATTGAGAGAAATTCAGAGGCCTGGTTCACAATAGGTCTAAAATTTGACGCAACATCCATCATGTATGCCCATGGTTAAAAATATGGAAAGATTCATTCATTTCAAATAAACAATAGACAACCCCCTATCAATTATTTGAATATTTATAACACCACCCCACCCCCCCTCCCCGTACACACACACAAATAAAAAAAATCTCCAAAAGAATTAATTTTTTCACATACAATCTATGTGATTCTCGTAGTAGCTATCAAAGATGAACCTTCTACCGTTCAGGGATTCTTTACTAGGTTAAAAGTTTTGTTGAACTGGGAAGAAGGGATAGGAGTGCTTACAGACCTACTTCTGTAATTAATAACCTATTTTCCTTTCTATAGATCTAACCCACCCCCCACCACACACCCCCACCTCCCAACCACCACCAGTTTGCTTCTGGCTCCTTTCATACCATAAACCGTACTTGACTGTTAAGAATAGATTATTATACCCTGTTTACATCAGATTTTACTTCTTTGAGTACTTTAAAACAAATCACATTGGGGTGGGGGGAGGGGGGGGTAGTCTCCTTTTTTGAGTTTCTATCAATCCATGCACACACAAGATAATCATATGAAAAACTTTGTAATCAAGAAACAGATACTTTGTTAAAACACAAGTGAACACAATATACCTTCTGAAATATAGATCTTTTTGATAAACCAAACAACACAAACAACAAAATTAAATGCACATTTTAACAGCCTTCAAACATTCCACCACTGTATAGTTAAAAAGTTAAAGTATTATTTTTCTAGAAAATATATTTAATAAATACAGCTCTTCAAATTCAAAGGCAGGTTGTAAAAGGAATTCTGAGCAGGTGCAAAATATTTCCGTTCATGTTCCTTTGGATGAAATCAATTTTGAAAACAAAATGAAATACCATTATGGAAAGTTCATTGGTGTTGAGAAACATAGAAAGCATATTACATGTATATATTTTAATTCTACTGTTTTTATTATCAAAATATTTCAATAATCTTGCCTGGAATATGTATAATATGTTCATACATATTTAGTTGGGGGGGGGGGGGCACTATCAACTACCAAAAATTCCTAGACAAGTAAAATAAATAAATAAATAAAAAGAAATTAAAAAGAAAAGGTCATCAGCGTTTTATTATTGAGGGTGCACAAGCATATTGAAGCTATGCTTTTTATAGTATTCTATATGTCGTCGAAATTATTGGGAGGCACCCCCAGGTTCCTACGGCCATGAGGAGCATACCTTTTTACTTGATTGGTGAATACATGTGCTGCTTGAATGAATGAATTGTTTAAATTGTTTGGGAGTAGTTACAACACAATATATACATTTGTATGTAATGAGTGAAATACATTATGATATATATTGTAGAATGAAATGACATTGTATTGTGCAAAACAAGCCATGATGATATACTATATTTTCTGAAATTCATAAAATAAATGGAAACAAACTTTTATACATAAATTTTCTAGGAAATTGAAAACTATAACATTGGCAAGAGCAGATTGGTAGCTATGGTTAAAGTAAAAAAAACAATATTCTAGAGGTAACATTTAATTCTTTCACCTATATAAAATTGAAAAAAAAAAAATTAAACTGGCATATTATAAAATTAATGTGAAATGCTTTTTATAATTAGTAATGTTCATACCCAGTGGAGAATTTGATAATTCTGGATTTTGTAAATGCCAGTTTTATTTATTCTGTCAGCCTACAACACCTGGCAGCTACAATGATAAAAAATGTACATATAAACAGTTTATAAATACATGTATTTACATAATTACGTGCAGTCAGACGAATGAAAATTCAAATATTCTATCTTCATTAATATAGAAATTCTATAAATTTACTGCCTAGTGATACAGATAGATAAAAGTTGAAAAAATACATAGTAAATATGAAGCACTGGTAAAAACCTGAAATCTTAAATTTCATTTATTTTTGATTGGACAGGTATTTTTGATTCCCAGAGGTATTAATTAAAATTAATAGGCTCTTTTACTCTTGTATTTAGAGTGACATACATTGTGCACTATGTAGCAGTTTGACTTCACATATACACTCCAAGTGTGACTGCATCTAAATTATTATTTGATATCATGTCATGCTGTGCATTTTATATTATGTAACATTTTATATGCCGAAAGACAACATCATTGTATGTTAAATGAATCAATGATTGAAACTGTACATGTAAGAAATGAATTATTAAAGTATTCCACAGTAATATAGTAATTATAAATGAATTAAATTGTTAAGGCATTAAATAACTTTTGTATCATTGCAGATTTCCATTGCTACACATATTGTTTCAAAAATAAGCCAAATGACAAGAATTCTGTATATTCGCAAATTATATTGTTAAAAATGTGCAACTTTTATAGGGCCTAATGTGTGTCAATCTAATTAAAATTAAATGTTAGATTCGCTCGCATACTCGCTACACTAACTGTTATAGTCTGTCCCACCAAGCTATTGTAACCACTTTTTGCAACATATCTCAAAATATATAAATACCTTGGCCTTCAACTTAGGTCCGATCGATAGATCATTTTTTTTCCAATTTTCCTGCATTTATCCGAACCCTCGAGTTCAACCGGTGTATTGACACGGCGGCAAATTCAAAGTCTACGGGGATTTAACATGGTAAACTCGTCCATTAGCGTCAAGATCACGGGGCAGGAAACCAGTTTATCGAGGGAGTAGTCGTTCTTTCCAAATTAAAATTACAAAAAATCCTAAAAATTCAACGAAAGTAATTCAGTGTGTTTTGGTAAAAAATATAAGTATTGTTTTGCATTCAAATATATTTTGACGAGTTTTCTCATAAACTGAGAGAGAATAATCCAAATTCAATGCAGTACAAGTTGTGGATAACGCACTGCTCTAGAAACGGGATGTTGACATGATGTGTAATTTACAGCTTCCTTCGATGAAAACGTAAGTTGTTTTTTGTTGTTTTTTTTTTTTTTTTTTTTTTTCTTCTTCTGAAAGTACACCCACAAAAGAAGTGTTTTCAAGTGCTAATGATTTGTCAAAATCAAGCATTATTCGGCGAAAGCGTCCAGTGCATATCTGCGCAGTAGTGGGAAAACGGATATGTGTATTATTATGAACCAATTTCAAAAATATAGCGAAAGAGTTTTAAAAACAAAAACTTTCAGTAGCTCTATAATGGTAATGACTTTTATTTTTGTAAGAAGCTTAAGATTTTTAATATTGTATATGATATAGGTCTACTTTCTCTTTCAGCTGTTCAGTCACAGGGAACATATCTAAAATGCAACAGTTGGCCCACAGAATTTATTATAACTGTAAACAATCCTTTCACCTTCTGAATAAAATGTCAAATTTCCCCTTTTAGTTACAGAAAATTTCCTGATTAAATATACATTAAGTTGAGGATAAAATAAGCATGCTGTATTTTATTATAATAAAAATAAATGAACTTATATTAGCTCTCAGAATGCAAATTATTACATTAATCCTAAAATTTCCAGGGGAGGGGGCATGCCCCAAATACTCCCATTTTGAAATATTCACTTCCAGTACTACCGTTGCAGTTACATTTCATCCCTTCAGTGTGATTTTTTTTTTATTGTTCCTCAGCCCCCCCCCCCCTTTTCACTAACAATTTTTTGTTAAGTTGGAATTCATAATATGGTAATGCTGCAAGTTTCCCTGATATACAACCCTTGATATTTCTTTTTTCTTTCACCAGTATTGTAAAAAAAATCTATATTTTTTTTTTTGGGGGGGGGGGGATATTTTTTTAAAGTTCATAATTTGAAATTCATTGACTTACATCTACTCCATAGTTAACCCATTTTGTTCAAACAATAAAGAACAAACTTTAATCCCCTTCACCCAAGGATGCTTTGTCACATTTCCAAGTTTGTTTTAAATTGGCCCAGCAGTTCTTGAGAAGAAGTCGAAAAAGTTTATAGATGGCAGAATAGGGACACCTGATCAGAAAAGCTCACTTGAGCCTTCGGCTTTTTTTTCACATACCTTCATAATTGAAAATAAAAAATACTTATCAATAAGTTATTCAATTAAATAAAAGAAGCAAATGTGTAAAAGATGATATACTGACAATACAATTTTTGTGAAATATAACATCACGAACTTAAGAATTAAGAATTGTCTTTTCTCAGAGTGGGGGATTGTCCTCGTCTTGTACGCCTCCATTCTTTATGTCCAAAAGAAAAATTTGCAAAACATTCATTTGTAAAATTAAAGTTATGTACAGTATTCTAGCATACATGTACTAAATAAAAGGCCAGAAAACTGAGATCATGCATATTTTATACAGTGTATGAGCACATTGTAATAAAGAAGTAAAGTACACTTGATTATGCCTTTATTTATTTACATATTTTTTTTTTATTTTGAAGGTTAAAAAAATTGGAGTACATTGTTATGATGACCAGACTCGAAGGCATTCATGTAATTAGGTGAATCACAGAGTTTCAGGAATCTTCTGAACTAGTAAGTTATACATGTATATATAAAATATTAAAATGTCTTTACTCTGTCTAAATTAAAGGCTGGAATCTGAAAATAAAAAATGTATTTTCCATAATTCATACTATCTTGGTAAATGTAGAATTGAAATTCATTCCTTAATTTCACTTTAATTACTTAACCATAAATTTTCATTCTCAAGAATTTTTATAACATTTAACATATGTGTTTTATCATCTATTTCAGACCAAAGTGATGGCTGAAAGAAATATTAACTGGTAGTCTAACTTAGTGATATGGACACTGGAAAAGCCAGAAACCATTTTCAACAGAACTGTTAAGAGTGTAAATAAAAAAAAAACAAACAAGATACCCACTCTCCAACTCATTCATAGCTTCATTCTTGGTTTCATTGTGTCGAATACGAGTCAAGACTTTTCTATTGTACCAAGGCTGAAAGGACTTTCAAACCATAAACAACAGCACCACAGAGCAGTTGACTTTCATTTCTACTTCTGAATTTGTATGTTATATCCTTAAATATTTACATTTCCAATGTCTTTGTCCGAGATAAAATTACAAATTGTAAAAATACTTTATTTCTACTTTCTACATAAATCTACTGGTTCATCGATAGGCGCGGTAAAAAAAAAATCACGTGCGGGGCGGGACAAATAGAGACAGAAGCGGGGCTATTAGCAGGGGAATTTGCAGAATCAGGAGCATGTAAATATAAGGAATAACTGTCAGATTTTTTGGATTCATGACGATGTTCAATCGATTGGCTTGCGTGATAATTTTATGCATAAACGCCTTCGGCGTTTATGCAAATTATCACGCAAGCCACTCGATTGATCACATCAAGAATCCAAAATATTAGACAGTTATTCCTTAATTATTACATATTGAATTTACTTTGCACAGAAGATGTAAATTATCATAACTTCAACAAGTATTTACTTTGTCGGTTTCAGACACATAACTCAATTTATATTTGGTATTTTAAAAAAAAAAGTAATTGGCAGCATTTACTGTGGAATCATCATTGTTCTTGGGGGAGGATATAGGTGGGTCAAACACAAATACTTATTTTTTCAACTTGTCAATTCATTGAATCTTTAACTTAATGTATTTCAAAGTTAACCTTATGAATTATGTGTCCACAAACCAGCTGAATTAAATGCCTGCCCACTAACAGCTGACTAATGCCCCCCCCCCCCCCCAATAAAATGATTCCACAGTTTTTCAATTTTCAAAAAAATATAGAAGGCCATATACATGTACCGGTATCTGCAGGTACTTTGGGTGGTTTAATCATCTTTGCTTGTGCTGGTCTGTCTGATGTCTTCATCAGCTAGCTATTCTGTATCCTACAATTAAATTCTTGTTTCCAAATAAAACAGCTTTAAAATGCTTTGTATTATTTATGCTTATTTAATTTTGTCTATAGTTTTTAATTATTTTTTTTTTACTTAATGTTTGGAAAAAATAATATGAGAGGGATTTGACAAGAATTTATATTTCCTGCATATATACATTTTAAAAAAAAAAGAAAAAAAAAGTGTGTGTTATATATCAGGGACCTATATACTTTAATAGTTAGTATATAGGTCCCTGGTTACATTTTAAAAGTTCATATTCCTGCAAAATCTACAGACATAATAAAAAATATATAAAATGTATTCCATGAGTACATGTTTGAGTGTGGTATTCTGGCATTTATTAATGGAAAGACTTGATATAAAATGTTTAAAATCTCAGGGCCCGAATTTACCCAATGCCGATACAGGAAGTTTTCGAAGGGCAAGGTCAAAATCCACTGGTGACGTAGTTTGATGCAGACTACAAGTCTTGTTTTGTACAAAGATTCAAAAAGTATTAACAAAGGGGGATATATGGTGTGATAAGTGTTATAAGTAAAACGAATCCAGGAAGTGCATTCACGGGACATGTATAGAAGTGACAAGATGTTTAATCGTGTTTACATTGAACTATATATATAAATATTGTGTTTGGGATTTACTCAATGCAAGGTAAAGTTGTAGATTTTGTTTACATTTACACTATAGAACGTATTCGCTTACATGTTTTGGCAAAGCAGTCATGGCACTCTTGCTTGGTTGATATTTTGCAGCCTCCAATGTTTTTAACATTCAAACTTACGAATCCTTGAGTATATGAATTCAATGGGTCGCAGTGTTTAGCTCCTTTAATCCTCATCTGTCAATTGATATGCAATGTATGCTGAAAACTCCGTATCTTATCACTAATTTTAAAATACACATGTGTATTAGGTGCTTGGTAAGTCTCGGGCAGTATGCTTTTCCGCACGTCCGTAAGTACAGAGCATTTCCGAAAGCGTATTACGTCATTACGTCAATGACGGTAAAGTACGGAAATTCACGAATAATGATGGATCCCCTTCCGAAATGACGGCCATTTTGGCAATGTTAAATCCCCGTAGACTTTGAATTTGCCGCCGTGTCAATACACCGGTTGAACTCGAGGGTTTGGATAAATGCAGGAAAATTGGAAAAAAAAATGATCTATCGATCGGACCTAAGTTGAAGGCCACGGTATTTATATATTTTGAGATATGTTGCAAAAAGTGATGACAATAGCTTGGTGGGACAGACTATAGTGTAGCGGATCTAACATCTAATTTTAGTTAGATTGAATGTGCGTGGGAGGGGGATGGGATGTCATACACACAAGGCACTGCATTACAGTTTGTGATGGACTGTAATAATACATTTTATTGTACATGTACACGGTTATTTTACATTGATATAAACAATAGTATGTCTACAAGTTGATACATATGCGCATACACACCTACATAAATGAGCAGAAAGGGACTTAGGGAGGTGGTGCAGATCGTCCCGATTTTCCTTGATTTCCCGAAATAACGTCACCATCTTCTTATCAAAGAGATAAATAAGGCTTAGGTCTCTTATTTTATCCATATTCTCTTTAAAGATTGCCTGCTTGTTGCATTTATCCACTGCATATCTCAGCTGCTGTTGCCACGTTTTTAGATGTAAACAACATTCCGTGTCACCGAGTGCAAGCGCTTGGATGAAGCCGAATGCAGCCAAACGACACAAAAAAAGAGAATTATTTCGAAGACGTTTTGGTTTTATATAAAAGAAAATCACTAATGTTTATTTATTTAAACATGAAAATACAGACATTCATTACAATTTCTCGCAATCATCGTTAAATGACTTTTTTGAGCTCTATTTCCTTATATAGATCTATCAGGGCGGAGCAACTGTCATGACGTCAAACCTCATTATGACCTCATTACCATATTATCTTCATGTGTAGCCTTAACTGTACTGCGAAGAATGGAAATAGCCATTGTTAATTGGCAATACATCGTCGATATATCTAAATGTCGAGTTGAAGGCCACAGAAAGTGTTTTCTTCTTTTCACGTACAAGATTTTGGACAAATTCTGCTTCATATGAATACAAAAAAAGGTCTGCTAATAACGGGGCGCAATGGGTACCCATGGGAATTTCAATAGATTGTTGGAAGACCTATTCGAAATATTCGATTTCAATAAATCTACACTGGCCTGAGATATTTTACAAGTTCAAATGAATATTATTTGTGAATAACTTGCCATACATGTTACTTTTGAATTTCATTTGTATGATATTTTGTTTAAAAATCGGTTTCTTTTGGGTTTTTTTTTTCGTTTTTATAAAGATATTATTCAATTTTTCAGAATGTATTTTTCATAACTGCTGGCAGAAAACAAATAATTTACCTACCCACCCAACTTGAGATTTTGGGGTCAGGTTAGGGGAAACAAAGATATTTTTAATGATGGCCTTATGAAAGAAACTTGTTAAAACATATACTGTGGAATCATTTAAATTCGTGGGGGTTAAAGTTCGTGGGCAAGCAAAATTTTATTGGTTCGTGGGGATGTAATTTCGTAGGCAGCTCGTTTATTTTGTAGATTTAATTAATCAGTACGTTGACAAAAAAATTGTTCGTGGGGATGTATATTCGTGGGTAAGGGTGACATACGAAATCCACGAACATTGATCCCCCACGAACAATGATGATTCCACAGTATAACTATGCTTCTGTATTTCTGTATAATTGTTGTTTCACATGTCTTATTCTTATATCTGTAGCCTCTTTTATTTTGTGGAATGCTTCATGCTTAAGCGACTCTTAAAGCTTGATAAGACCGTAAAGCCCAGTGTAAGTCTTCCACAGTATGCTGACAGATCCCTAGTATCTGACAGGATATGTCTCTGAATAGTACAGGAAAATGTCTCCAATCATCATACAGCAGCTGTAGTTCTGTCAGTAACTGTAAATACTGAGATCTATGACCTAGTCTATAGTGTGATAACACTAACAGCATATATACTATAAGATACGGCGATACATTTAAAAGTGGCTCTCCATTTTGTTGACTCACATTCTGTTCTAAACTTAATTCTTCAATATAGAATTCGTCATTTTCTAAATGTACAGTATTTACCCAGGCTATATTCATCTTTTTAAACAAAGAGAGATTACGCAGAGATTCACTGTAAAACCTTTTATCTATCGGTTTTTCATAGATGGCATAGGGCTGAGATAGTCTTTGTTTAGTGAGATACGTGATTTGTAATGTACTATCATATCTCCCGGTTCTTTAGTAATACAATGCTAGAAAAAGTAAATTAGACACGGGACCTAATCGTTATGCCAGTTTCAGCATATTACAAATCATTCTGTCTAAGTTGTACACATCTTTATGTGTGAAATATGAAGCACTGTGTTCCATTGCGCGGGTTAAATTAACGAGAGTTTCAGCTGTACAAAACTGTACTGTTAATAATTGGTCAGGTGAGAGCCATAAATGTGATACCTTTTCAATGCATTTCAAGAAGAGATAAGAATCTGATAAGAATCTGAAATATTTCGAGCATTCCCGAAATATCTTTATCGGCAATAGCCATAGATTCTCCCTCAGCAGATGACATTTCAAAGGAGGGGCTACTGAGGGCTGGTTCTAGGATTGATCTGAGAGTTGGACTAAGCAGTAGACAGGACACACCCATTCTGTAATACCGATAAAGCTGTTGTAAAAGGGATTCACGTACAGCACCGACTACTTTGTTTATGAACATGTTATTAAGTGAAATAAAAAAAAAATTGGAAACACTCCTCGATGAACACAATGAATGAGATATTTAAAACACTTCCAGAAACAATCTAGTAAATTGTTTTGGCACCATTTTAAGTTTCCTAATTGTATATCCAGAAAACTGTGGTCTTTATGAAATATGAATACAGTACTGTTTCCTTTCTGTGATTGATAACTTCTTTCAAAAATATTTTCAGAAGTCCGTAATACAGAAATTGTGTATGATTCATGGTAAACACGAGGTGTTTTTCGGCTTGAGAAAACGATAATCTCCATTCCAGTTCGTTAGAAGTCGATTCAGTTTTACTTCCAATAGGCACACAGTGACAGTTATTTCTTAGAATTTTTTCCAACAGCAGTACAGGTGGCCATGTATGGCTTCGGCATCTGTCTATCCAACCTCTTAATAACTTAGGCCAACATAATGTGGCAAAACAAAGAGCATGGTCGAATTCAATAGGCCCTATGTAACCCCTCGCAAAAGGACCATGAATGACCATATTCGTTCCTCGGAATTGTCTACTATCCGCAAATAACTGAAAAGATTTTTTGCTCTCTATAGATAACTAGATATATAAGCTCCGCCATTAAATGGACAAAGACATGGTATCGTAAAAAAGTGACTCGGGGATGTTAGAAGGCTTAGTTTGGTAAATCCTGGTGGTATGTCAGAATCTTCCATTAGTATAATATCATGTGTTGATTTATTGTAAACATAATACTGAGAGATGTCAGTTATAAGTTTATAATTACAAAACCAATACATTGTATCCTTGTCAGATGATGTAAATCTAAAACACTCTCTACAACTACCGCTCTCCATTAATCCCAAATTTCTATACTCATAAAAAGGTTCCCTGATCATCTCAAATATGTCCCTTACGTCCCTTCTGACGACCACTTCTGACGGTGTGCCGATCTCACCACACAGTCCAGCATAAAGAACTTCTGATACACGAGGAATGTGGTCCATTCTGAATATAAAATTATTGAAATAAATAATGAATCCTTTCTTAGAAAACTAGATTATATGTTTTAGAAAAGCAGCGTTTCAGAACAATACATATAATTTGAGATTACACCAATTGATTAAGGATGGATTCTTGTCAGCATTTTACGTCGTCAATGGGTCTCCATATATTATGCAAGTCGTAAAATGCAAAATTCATATTTGATTATACTGAAGGAAAACTATTAGTTAATTTGTCAGTTTAAGGACATACGCAACGTACCTTACCTACTGATAATTTTTCGAGATATTTTTAATTTAAGATTATAGTGCCATCAGATGTTCGTAGACAAAAAATCAGCATGCAATACCAGGGCTTTTGAAAAGATATCAATTGATGAAAATTCTTGTATAATTCAAACAAAAATATACAAAAATAACTGAACATATATTCTAGATGTTTTGTTTATCCAAACTTGTTTTAGAAGAAGTGTACAATAGCATATATAGACATTAAAATGTAGCACACAGTTCCTTTAAGTATTGGAACTCTTCAACTCCAGGGAAAAAGACAATAATGTTCAAACTACGTTGCTTATGTCCTTAAGTAATGTTGAATCTATTTCTTTTGAAATAAATAAATTTTTCGTAATATTTTCTTTAATTTGCGACAATTGCCATAATATTCGCAGTTCAGTAGCGAATGTCAACATGTCCAAATCATTTCCCGTAGAAAACCCTGCGAGGGTCGTTTTGTAAAATCTACAAACTGTGAACATTATCGAAGCATTGCAGAAGCCCAGGGACAGTAATCATATTAGTTATTTATGCCCGAGGCATTCCGATCAGCCAAAGGGAAGCTTGAACTTGAAGGTCACAAACACGTGCAAGATTGCAGATCCACGTTGCCTCGTCTGATGTTATGTCGCGTGCAGTGAGCATGTAAGTTAGATATATATGTCTGAAGATTTTTATAATTATGAAATTAAATTACATGCTGGTTTGTATTGATTTATTGGAATTCGCACGGAAATTATAGATCTGTTATCAATATTTCGTCTGCTTATTCCCGCGACTTGTCAACATTTGAAGAGGATATATTTCGTGTGTTCGTCAGGTTTATGAATAATAATTCACAAAAATAGCATTTCTTGTATATGATTACAACAAATTATATATTTTTAACTAGCCTACTTTGTTTAAGACAACAATCATCAAGTTATTAGAAAAGTAAGGTGTTCCGCTTGGGTACAAATCAAACGGAAAAATGACTTGATATTGTATGTGGAAATATCAATAATATTGAAACACACAATTGTCTAATGAATAAAGCAAAATGAAACATTATTGTTAAAAAACTATTTATATTATTGTTTTTTACTTTTCTGTACTTTTAGGATAAAAAATATTTATTTATTTATATCTAATACACTATAATATGAGACATTATATTATACATGTGGTAGAATCTATTAAAATATCTTCATTCATTTAAATCAATAAATGAAATACAGATGAGATTAGTTGTTTAATCTTATAATCAATTTCCATTAATTTAAAAAAATAGTCTAAGGGATGTTCATGTTTAATTCTTAGACTAGAAAAAAAGACTGGAGGTCAGAATGCAGGATGATTGAGCAAGGGGTGCTGGCAGATGGACTATTGAGGTACATGTATAAGAAATATGGACACAACTTTATCTAACTGTCATGTAATGCAGCATCTGTGCTGCAATGTAAAATATATTAGTTTTTTTTTTTTTAAATTATAGGTCAACAAAAAATTTGGACTTTCACCAGGTGGACACATGTTCAGCAAGAAATTCTCACATCAAATGAATGATGGCTGTCTGTGGAAAAGAGATTTTCTCAGAATACATCACGTCAGAAGCAGGAACTACATATTTATCTGATCAAAGAAATTTTTTGTAGCAATATGGAAGTCAATGCATGTTATCAAAGTCACTGCTGCTTGTTGCATGATTCCATTCTTGATTTTTTTTCAGAAACTTTCCGTCAAAAGCAGTTTTATTTATAATCATATAATGTTTAATTATTTGATTCCCAAGTACCCGATACAGTGCACGCTTTGTAGAATATGATTACTTTACAAAATCTTTGATTCAAATTTGAAATCTTACTCCCAGAGTGAATTTTTGAAGCATTATCTTTCATTAGATTACAGTGTGAAGATTTACATGTACTGGCATTACAACAACTTGTAAATGATATACACCTAGCTCTATGTATTCAGTTGCTTTACAGTTTCAAATACAGTTAAAATCTTAAAATACACTTCTGAAAAGCATAAAAATGTGCCTGCCTTAGATCATTTAGTTAAAGGGTAATTTTTAGCAAGAGCATGCTGAACAAAATTACTGGTAGTGGCCGGGTTAAAATTTAGATTTTTACAAATGAACTACATATACATGTACTTGCAGTAGAAACCCTTAAGAGGTAATTTTTTATTCAATTTCAGTACAAGTTATTGACACTGATAAATAAATGTTTGTGTTACAAATTCTCAAAAAGAAATTTCATCCTTGAATAAGTATTTTGCATCTAAATGTGAAATTAAGTTTGATAGCTGCATGCATATTATTGTTACAAAGTTCAAAGGATGTCATTTTCAGGCAAAGATGTCAAAGGGCATTTGATTGTCATAGATGGCTTTTTTGTTATCTTAAAACTCCAGAAAATTTTATGCAATATATGATCACATTGAGGAGTAATATTTATTGGTGCTGAACAAACTATATACTTATAAATGTGTGTAGGTATTTATTGTCCCTCGCTTTTGTGAAAACGAGGGGACATTAAATCTCATTCGTCTGTCCATCTGTTTGACACAAAAACTTTAATCTTGGCCATAACTTTTGAGTGAGAAGAGATTGGGCTTTTGTACTTCACATGTACATTACCTGTAACAAGACCTTTCCAAATATACTGTGAATTTTGACCCTGTGACCTTGGCCTTGAAGCTTGACCTACTTTTAAAAAAAAATTAACATTACCTTAAATTGGTCATAACTTTTGAATGAGAAAAGATAGGACTCTCTTATTATACCTGCTCATTACCTGTGACAAGACCTTTCGAAAATATACTATGACTTTTGACCCCATGACCTTGACCTTGAAGTTTGACATACTTTTAGAAAAATTAACATCTCTTTAAATTGGTCATTAAATTTAAACGAGAAAAGATAGGGCTTTCATATTAAATATGTACATTACCTGTAAAAATACCTTTCAAAATGTACTATGACTTTTGACCCCATGACCTTGACCTTGAAGTTTGACCTACTTTTCAAAATTTTTATCTTTGCTGATAACTTTTGATTGAGAATAGTTAGGGCTTTCATAGTTGACATATGCATTAGTAGTGACAAGGTGTTTCGGAGCATGCTGTAATTTTTTACCCCTTTACCTTGACCTTCATGTTTGACCTAAATTTCAAAAATTTTAACTTCGGTGATTACTTTTGAATGACATATGATAGGGTGTTTCTGAATATGCTATGATATTTGACTCTGTGACCTTGACCTTCCAGTTTGACCTAATTTTCAAACATTTCCTCAGTTTGCTAACTTTTGAAGGAGCAAAGATAGGGCATTCATATTTGACAAGTACATTACCTGTGACAAGCATTTCCGAATGTACTATGATTTTTAATCCCATGACCTTGACCTTGAAGTTTGACCTAATGTTTAAAAAGTTATTGCATTGCTAATAACGTTTGATTGAGAGAAGATATGGTATTTCCATTTGACATGTGCATTACCTGTTTCAAGACCTTTCCGATTGTATACTCTGGTTTCTGATATTTTTTTTTTTACACGTGCATCACTTGTGGGAAGATCTTTTGGATTTTATTGTGATGTTTCACCTCATGACCTTGATCTTGAAGTTTGATGTAATTTTGAGAAGCTATAGTCTTTGCCATAACTGTTATTAATTCAATAATTTATGTCTTTTTTGTATGATGCACAGACAAGACAGGACAAACAAACAAGACAGTTACAATATGCCATAAATAATGGCATCCCATCCACTAAGACAAGTGGGGGACCACAATTCTTTGAATTTGCATGTCGTTTTCAAAACTCAGTCGACAAATGTGAAATATCCAATAATAACATAATACCAGGGACCTTTATGTATATAACTACATATACATGTATAGGCATGTATATTAGTCCCTCTGATATTCATATATTAAGCATTGAATGTCTAGATTCATATGGCATGTTCACTATACATGTATATTGATTTCATGTTTATATCATAAATAATGTATTGAAATCTTTTCTAGTCTATGAAATTTTTTTGTATGATTTTTATCATATTTTTTTTGGAAGGTTTATTAATTATTCCTGGCTATATTGATGGTTAAGTTGCTTTGAATTAGTCCTGTTCATGTGAAGAATGTATGTGATAATTTTTCTGTAATTGCCACTAGAAAATTGATGTATTTTATAAAATTGTCAAACATAACTTATTCATAAGAATAAAATGACAGAGGAAATTCGAAATGAATATTTTGAATATCATTAGTGTAAAATACCATAAAAATAGAATGTAAACATGTAACTGGTAGAAATGAATGTATTTATGTCACAATTACACCAAACTGATATATTTTTGGGGATTAAAAATCTTTCTTATAGACATTAAAAACACTATGTTAATTGACAATTTCGGAAAGTATACATGTGTAGAGAAAATTCGGGCTAATTTTTCCCCGTAATTTGCCTGATTACTGTATCTTTTTTACCTTGTAAATTAATCTTGAACCTTGGAATATTCATTACACAAAAATCTAAATATTTGACATTATATGGTCAATTGTAAAAATTGAGATGAAATTTCATGTAAATTCATGAAAACTGAGAATTTTGAAAAAAAAATATCGAGGAAATTCGGATGAAATGTATTTATTGAATATAAAGGATTTCATGTTATCTTTTCACCAGCTCATTTCATATGAATTAGTCATTAAAAATAAGTAACAACTTTAATTTTATGGTGAAAGATATTTTTTCAGTCAGCAAAATTTATTCATATGCATAAATTTCAAAACTTCTCTGTGTATAAATACTGTTTTTAGGACTGACTTTCAAATGACCTTGACTGAAAATCAAGGCCGATGACACCAAAGTTTTTGGATGTTAAAATAGTGTAAACAGTCTGAGTATTGAGTATTCAGAAAATCAAGATTCTGCCATTATAAGAAATATGAGAAGAATCCATCCTTAAGAGGTTTATATGCTTGCTTAGGATAAACTTAGTGCTGGTGAATTTAAAGGATTATCCTACTTTAATATTTAAATAATTTGTAAAATAAAGTTTTCAAAAAAATGCTGAACACACATAAGTAATTATGACGTACAGAATACCTGATTAATGTCTTTATGCAAATGGCGGCTTGTACATAATAAATTAAACGGGAAATTCCATTTGGCAATTTATATCAGTTTTTCGTTTAGCTTTAAAGCACATCAAATTCCAGTTCTTCCTTTATTACTTTTATGAGACATGTGTGTCAAAGGATAGAGAATACAAAAACAGAGATATAACTGACCAAACTTGGGACAGAGTATTCTAGGGAAAAGGAATCTGAGTCTTTCAAATGAAGGGCACTACATCATTGAAAGGGGCAAAAAAAAAAATAGAAAAAGCAAAAATGGGGTGGAAGATTTCAAAATCTTCTTAGGAACCAATGAGCAAGACAATGGGCAAAACACATGAAAGTAATTTGAAATAATTATATACTGATGAAAGATTTACATCGAAAATAAAAGAAAATTCTTTCTCAAGAACACAGGGCCTTGATTAGTTTTTTTTTTATACACATGCATCCTCAGATAATGAAGATAAAACTTTTTTAATTATGTTAATCTTATTAATCAAGTATTTAAATATAATGCAGATTTAAATTTGTTATAATCAGGTACCTGGGGCCAGGATGGAATAATATAGGTATATAATATCATAAATTAAAAATATTTTCAAAAATTTTTTTAATCAAGAATAGAAGCGCAACACTAAATCATGATCATTTACATATATTCCTAGATTGTTCGGATTCACGTTTGTGCAAATTTTAGACTCTATCTAGACTAACTTTTTGAGTGTGTGTAGGGGAAAATCTTTTTTTAAAATCGCCTTTGAAGCAGCAAGGCCACAGTTATTATATTTGTAATCAGATTTCTAGTGTTTTTGGATTCAAGTCTTGATCCCTTAGGGTAGGACCACAATATGGGATCAAAATTTACATGGCATCGTAGAGGGAAAAAATCCTATGATGGAAACCAGGGCAAAGGTAATTCAGGTAAGCATTATGGCCCTTGGGTCTCGTACTTGTTTTAATCAATATATCAGAAAAATGATTATCTTCTTCAGTGATCTTCACAGCTTTTCATTCAATTTTTTTTCTACCAAACATGCACTCAGTTGTATATATTTTTTAATATAGACTATTACCTTATTTTGAATAAAGAATTGTGTAGTTCATACGCAAGTTGTAGTTAATTAAAGGCTCAAATAAAACAATCATGTAATTTTCGTTTTTAATTGGTTATGAAAAATTAATTCAAAAAAAAATAATTGAATTGATAATTCATTATTGTGTTTTTAATTTTTAAAAAAATACATTTTTCCTTTAATCTAAAAAAATATCAAATTTCCTTCTTTCAATCATTTCCTTCTTATTAGAGGAAGGGAACTTAAAAGTCGTGAAGTCGGCTCTCTAATTGATCTATATTTTAATTTTTTTATCTATCAATCTCGAACATTCAATTTGGCTTCAACTGAAAATTGGAGGTTTCCTTCAGTGCTGTTTTTGAAAGGAATGTAAAAGTGTTTTAAAAGACAAGACATAAATTAAACAAAACCAACACATATAGACTTGCTTAGGTTGAATCAACTTGTTTTAATGCTATTATATCAACACACATATTTGGTTTACACTCAGGCGTCTATTTATAAAATAATAGCTAATATAGTGTATCTAAAATCAATTCATAGAATATTTAAAGAAAAGGGGGAATATTAGCCAGCCTTATTAAAATTCTTTTAAAAAAGATTTATTTATTTCTGAGAGAAGGGGAATGTGATCCATTCTGTATATATTAAGATTGGTTTGTAGATTATATTAGTGCTTTTAAAGACAAAATGCTTAAGTAACAATGTAAAGTTTCAATACAAATTGCTGGACAAAAATAAAAATACATATGTATTTTTATAGTCTGAACATTTTCGCTTATGGCATAGCTTCACCCCCGTTCTATGAGAACGTTAACAATCTGATATTATACTAGATATCTGGAAAAATGGGGGAGGGGGCCCGTTCCCCGTGTTCCTATGGTAATGTTCAGTAAATATTTTAAAATTAGAACTTAGACAAAATTATGCATGTATACAAGATCGAACAGCAAAATTCAATCAATCAATAACTTATCTTTCTGTACGGACCTGAGACCATATGCATATTCCAAGTCTATTACAGGTACTGTATTTCGACACTGGTTACACCTTATCATAAAAGGAAAAACATAAAACGAAAGAAGATAAATTCCGTATTTCCTTTAAAATTTTTACATACAGACTGCCATTTTCTGAAAGACAACTATGATGATTAGGCTACTGCATAAAAGGTAAGGGGAGTTCTGGTAACCAGGCTTTTGACCCTCCGTTTTCCCCCAGGGTTAAATTGAAAATTCCAAAAATTATTGCACATCTATAGGACACCACCTATCATATTCTAAAAGATTAATTGAATTCTGCTTAAAATGAAAGAGAAGTTAGATTAAGAAGAAAGTGTGACAGACGGACGGACGGACCAGGATAACAACAATATACCAGAACTTTCTTTAGAAAATGCGGGTATAATAATTAAAAACCATGACATGCGTTGTGCAGCTCATTGAATGGTTTTTTGGTGGACTGCCTCTTAAATGCACTATCACCCGAAGGGTTTGCGAAAGCGACTTTTCACCAAAAATGTATTACCTTAATGAACCTTGAAATAAACATTAGCATGAACATTGGAAAGAACAAATCAGCATCATCGATATATTTGATTACTATGATGCATGTCTTTAATGACCCTTGTGTATAATGTATACTTTTTAAAAATATGGATCCTTTTTAGAGAGTACATGATTAAAATCATTAATTGCGCCCCGTTATAATCATACCTATTTTTCTATTGTATCCATTTTTATTATATACCCAACTGTTTGTCATTCAGTTTTACTGCTAAATTTATGCAATCACGTGACGGTGTGATCTGACGTTCCGGATCACCACACTGTGGTTTTCTGAATCCATATCATCCCTCTCTGAAACTGATGACGTAGTACACAGATAAATGACGTTTTTATTCTCGTGCATCAAAAAGTTCTTTGACAAAATGGTTTGTTTAATGGATAAAAGTTATGTAATCGATCCAAAAAGTTTCCTTTTATTATATTTTGCTAGTTGTAGAGGGGTATATAATAAATTTATCATTATAACAGTAACTTGATCCGAAGAGTCGTATCACGTCAAGTTGACAGTCGCAGATCATCAGATCAAACGAGACGCGAAGCGTCGAGTTTGATTTGATGATCCGCGCCTGTCAACGAGTGTTATAATAATATATATGTATTTATTCAAAACTTGTACATAAGAAGAAAAAACATTTACTGTGACCTTCAACTCGACATTTAGATATATCGACCACTTATTATCAATTATCAATAGTTACTTCCATTCATTTGTCGACTCGATATATCCCTGTGAGCTTGCAATAAAAGATACCACAGAGTCTGGCATATCTGTTTCATATTTAGATATTTTACTAGAAAAGGCCTTAATGGTAACCTAACAACAAAACTTTATGATAAACGTGATGACTTCAACTTTTCTATCGTCAACTTCCCTTACTTATGTACAATATACCTTTATCGCCTGCATATGGGGTTTATATCTTCCAGTTGATTCGATACGCAAAAGCATGCTCCACGTACGAACAATTTCTTAAACGAGGCAAGCTATTGACAATCAAGTTGATGAAACAAGAATATCAACATTTTTGTTTAAGTTCATCATTTCGCAAGTTCTATGGTCGATACAATGACCTTTTGAGCAAA
The DNA here is from genome assembly GCF_033153115.1 of Saccostrea echinata. Taxonomy (NCBI): domain Eukaryota; kingdom Metazoa; phylum Mollusca; class Bivalvia; order Ostreida; family Ostreidae; genus Saccostrea; species Saccostrea echinata. Next base: position 27,439,519 of record NW_026889765.1, on the reverse strand, counting down.
TACAATCCCTCATTAACTAGAATGCTGACTGACGTTTTTCATACTAATTGTAAGGCCATTATTTAAACACTGAATTGTCTACAGATTTTTTCGTTTGCCCGATCATGACAATGAGCACACGGCAGATGTGACCTTTTGACAGGGGATGCTTACTCCTTCATGGAACCGGATCCCGCCTCTGATGTTTATAGAGGTCCGTATTTGTTCTGCTCCCGATTTGTATTGCTTCAATGGACTATTGAGCTTGATTTCTGTTCGTTTTCTCCATATTTTATCATTGTTGATATTGAAGTTTGTTTTGATTTATTCGTTAAGTCGAGTTCACACTTCTTGAGAATTACAAATGAAATATTTAATATTATTCAATATTACTAAGCGTTACTATAGATAACAACGCCAATAAAATTCCATTGGCACTCTGAAACAAACGTACGTGTAGTGTATCGTAATCATAATCAGGGATCTGAAACATCAGAGATAGGATCAGGTGCCATGAAGGAGTAAGCATCCCCTGTTGACTGGTCACACCAGCCGTGTGCTCTTTGTTCATGATTGGGTAGAAAATCTGCGGACAATTCATGATGAAAAGAATGGCTTAACAATTTGTATGAAAAAGTCAGTCATCATTTGATTTAATGATACATGTAGATTGTATTTGCTGACAAGGTTATTGTATCAACCATAGAATTTGCGAAAATGTTGACTTTAAACGAGACTGTTGATATTCTTATATAATGATTTGGATGAAAAAATCAGTCAACGTTCGACTTGACGATAGATTGTATCTGCTTACAAGATCATTCTATCGATCATATAATTTACCAAAATTGATTTTGATCGAGACTCATGATATTGATTTATCATCAACATATTTGTAAATCTCTCCCCATTTTAGGCCTCGTACAAATTGTTTAAACGTAGAACATGATCTTGCGTACAAAATCAAATGGGAGACATAAACTCAATATGCAGATGATAATAGTATATTGCTGCATAAATAAAGGTAGTAGGCGATAAAAATGTTTAGTTGTCAGTTTGCCATCATTGTATTTCTCTTATTAAACATCCAAATATGAAACAGACTTATCAGTCACTATGGTGTCTTTAATTTCGAGTTCAATAAGATATATCGAATCAAGGTTACTAAGTGATAGAACGTATTCGATATATCTAAATGTCGAATTGAAGGCCACAGCAAGAGGATTTGAATAAATCCTAATTCATACTATTTACAGGGTTATCCCCCCCCCCGTTATTTTCACCCTTTTACACTTGCAAACAATTTGCCCCGTTTTAAATTTGTCCAGTAACAGTTCTGTTTAAGAAATTATACTATGTTCTTTGAATTAGCCCCGTTTTAATTTCGCCCGCTTATGAGTAGGGCGAAAAGGGCGAAAATAAAAAGAGGGTGAAAATTTCTCGGTATACAGTATGTATATAAAACAGGTCTGCTTATAAAGGGGGACAATTAAAACATGGGAATTCCAACAAATTGTTGGAAGACCTGGTCTCCAAAAACTATATAGATAATGTCAATGATAAACCCAGGCATCTTTTTAATATCAACCTTGGAGTACATGTGTTTAGAGTCAGAATAAGTTTTAAACAAAAATAGTTTAAAGATGACCAATGTAACGGTGAATAAATTTATGGGGCCCATTTTTATTGAGAAACAGTTGTCTTTGATATCAAAAAGTCTGGTCTTTCATTTATCGTAGTGATTGGAATTATGCAGGTAGGTTAAGGCTTCCCGTAGAATATCAAAGTGCACTCTGTGCCTTCACATCTCTGAACTACCAAAATATGACGTCATAATAGAAAATGACGTCAAGTCACTGCAAACTTGAGGTGTTAAGACGGGGAGAGTGTCATGAACTTTACACTTTATTTCAAACTACATGTAAAGTGTTAGATAGCTATTGCAAAATTCACAGGTCGTTAAAGGTTTTTTTAAGTCTTATATGTCCGAATGTTTTAAAAATACACCGCCTACCTACCCTTGATTGAAATTCAGCATGTTCAAAATGCTTATGAAAAATATACTTTTGAAATGTACTCTGTTTTATACCAGTGGTTGGAGGTAGAATTTATTTTGTGTGTATAAAAGAGTCTGGCGCAGGTGATTAATGAGGATTAATCTGAGAATTTTTGTGGAAATCTGTAAGAGGTTGTTCTCTAACTGAATCTTGCTTGGGACAAATGTGTGTTGGCTTTGTTTTGATACAGATTACGATATTGTGTGGAAAACACCCTCGAATTTGTAGGTAAGTTGAATTTCTCAGGCAATATTTTGTATCTAAGCAATACTATGACTTTTCCCAAACACATTTCTGATACACAAGGATACGATGAGTTAATTTATATAACAAAATGTTAATAATTATTGTGTTAATCAGCTGCGCCGAAGCGATTTATATGAAACACTTCAAAAAATTATAAATGACCGTCACGTGATCAACAAAGTCAAGTGATATCATAACAAATATGTTAATATATAGCCGAGGAAACCCTCTATATAAATTGGAAATTCAATACTTATAAATTAAAACCAAAACCGACCTCGCAATGACATATTATGTTTTGAGCGCATTTTAAAGCTTCGGGAAGCCTTAACATAGCTGCGTAAGAATTGAAAAGTCGTACTTTTGATTTTATTAATTTACTAGTAGGTAAAATTTATACCTGAGTCACATTTTAGCCGATGGTCGTGCGATAAAACTTTTCTGGTATCTTCGGCTGAAAAAAAAACATGATCGGGCTAAATTGTTATCGGGCGACTCGGAGCATTCACATCATTTCCTAGGATCACCGATGACTTAAAAAGTTTAAATATTTGAATTTTGTTTGATTTTGACCATCGGCCGACATTTTGCAAAATCCTAAATGTCCACCGACCAAATACCGACTTAATAAACTGTCGGACGATGATCGAGAGTATTCAGTGGCTGTGAATGGGGAGTGAATTGGATTTTGTGATTTTATAGATTGTAAAATTTCCTTGGACTTTTTGAGTATAAACATTTGATCATGATTTATACCATTTCTCGAATATGTTGTTGAACAGAACTCCTGGAGTTTCTCCTTCACTGCTGTTGCTGCTATATTTTCATGAGGAGCAAAGAAAGACACTTGCTAGAACATTCACTAGAATATGCTATGTATTTTTGCTTGGAAGGATTATTGTGGAGTTATGGAATCAAGTATAGGTATAATAAATGGAATTTTTAGAATATTAAAGATATTTAAAACTGATGTATGATTATGAAGAAACTTGTCCTTAGAAAGCTAACTAAAGGGACCTGTTGATATAATTTGGATTACCACTTGTAGAACTAAATCCAAGTACTTCTAAAATGCAATTGAAAAAATTAACCTTACAAACAAAAATTATGTTGTTACCTGCTCTGTCACCTGGGACCAGTAAATATAAATATTGTAAAAAATTAAAATCAAAATCAATGTTCTTACGATTTATGTGATAAAGCCAACCAGCTTTCTTTATCTTCCAGGCATATATTAGCCACCTTTCATAATTTCTCACTTCCCATTTTATGCTACTGTAATCGAAGATTCATGGACCATAAAATTTAAATCACTTTTTAAATCACTTTTTATTCGCGACTATTTTATTTTCGCTTAATTACGCAAGGCGGTATACTCGCGAAATATTCATTCTCGCGCATATTTTTAGGAGTAAAGATTACATAAAACAGTGACCTAGAGTTGTGAAAATTTTGTCTCACTTACGAGGGTTGTCCCAGCGTCGTTTTGTAGTAACCCAGTGTCATACATTAAAGAAACTTTCAAAATAACTAAAACTACTAACAACTAATATTTTTAATGTAAAACATTGCGTAATTACAAAGATTTATCCTAATTAAATGAAATAATTCAATGTTTGATGTAAAGAGGCGGCGCAATCTCAAAATTTGCTATAAAAATCGGTATATAACATGTAAAATCTCGCAAAAAAGAAATTTCTTGTCAAAATTTTCTGGGATAAAAATGATAGTTTCTCAAATGATATAATTAACTATCTTTATTCCAGTTTTAACACATATGCCTTCATTAATAAGAATTTTATAACGTTTATTTGCACTGCTTAGACACTCTATAACAACAAAGATGCAAAAGTTCAACACTACGCCGCATACTGTGAAACATAATTTTCGTATGTATCGAAAGCTTATATTCTATAGTACTTGGAAAGTGCTGCTAGAATCGTGTGGTTAACATAAATTGATGACAATTCCTTGATCGTATGTATAAAATGTATAATTCTGGTAAGGTTTCATGCGAAACTTTGGAATATTTTTTTCTGTGTTTGGAGAGTAGGATTCTAGCAGCACTTTTCATGGTCCAGTGATGTTTTTACATAATCATTTTCACAAAAAGAAATGAATTATTCCCGGGGTAGTGTTGAACTTTTCACTTTTTCATTAAGGCAATTTTTTCTATTTATAGACATCACGTGATGACGTCGTAGTGGGGTGCTTCTTTTAGCCTAAGACTCAATGACTTCTATACAATGGATAATAATAGTAAATGTTTTATCTATGGCTTTTCCGATTTATCAATGTTAAATTTTACGAAAAAAGTCTAAATTCGCCGAAATATGATCTGTGTACTGCTTTAAGGTACCCGCGTGACGTTTACGTATTTTTTGACGTCGAAGACTGCGCCGGGTGGTAGGGCAAGGTAACATTAAAATTCTAATTAAACGTACGTTTTTCAAGTAATGATGTTAAAACTTCGTAATTTATCAGCTATAAACACACTTTATACACCCACAAAATTATACTAAGATACGTTGATTTCTGCAATAGATATGAACTCAGTTTACGGAATTTTGGGACAACCCTCGTATATATACCAAACATGCACCTATCTCGCGAAAATAAGATGTCTCGAAAATTTGGTATTCTTCAGTCTCTTTCGTCTGTTCGTTCGTCTGTTTGTCTGTTGTCTGTTATTTTTCACCAGCATCTGTTTCTCTGCCAACCTTAACTTTGAATGGTTGCCACTAAGGCTTTCTAAATTTCACGTATTTGTATTCCCAATGACAAGACCTTTTTGGGGGCAACATTTTTTAATCTTTACCTTGAATTTGACCTACTTTTGGCAAAATGTTACCAAACTTTAACCATGGTCATACTTTCGTAATAACTGGAAGCTATATTTCATATGTGAACTCCTTGTGACATGACCTTTCTGAAATTGACCTATGAATTTGACAGACGTTTGAAAAACTTAAACATTGGACATAACTTTCGAAATGTGGTGCTAGGGCTTCTTTTAATTTCACAAGTGCATTTCTTATGAAAAGATTTTTCTTTGTGTATTCACATATTTGAACTTTGAACTTGACCTTGTAGTTTTTACTTTTACAAAATTTTACTAAACTTTAAACTTTTTTCCTACTGCATTTTTCGCGGACTGCTCCCCGTACCCCAGTACTAAAAATAGCGCCACGCGACATTTCATAAAAACGGGTGGTAACTTTGAATTCTTTCTGACCACAGTAGCTTGATTCAGATGCTTGTCGATTATTACGTTGGGCATCATTACTGACAGCTTTGTCTTTTTTTGTAAATCTTTTCTTTTATAGTGAACACGTTGGAATTCACCCAAATTATATGTGTACACGAAAATTAACACTCATGATAATGATCATCAGCTGATTGACTCTCAATTGTCACGCTTATTATATTCGCTGATCAACGGCCGTCGTGTTTGTTTAGCACAGTCCGCTTTCTCCCAATAGGGAGGTACATGCCAGTCGTAGTATAAACTCAATTAACTAATCAAGTCATTTAAAAGTAGGTATCAATACTGAATTGCAATAAAAATTGAATCGTTGCGGCCGCTGATTTTGACAATGGCGCCACTCGTTTAACCATGACGCACATAAATTTAACCATTGCGGGCCGCCATGGAAAAACCCCTTGTGGAGAACCTTTTTCCTTTCTTTTACATGAGGAATTTATTTCAGTTTTATTTAGAATTAAACAATCTTGAGAAAGAGCTATTTTTCAAAATAAATAATCACGCTCTTAGTGACACATTTTTCTTTAAAATGCATTGGAACTTAATCTATGTTAGCTACATTTAATTCAACCCCCAGAGACCCTTGTTTTAATGTTACCTATTGTCAATCGCAACTTCTTAGCCTTTTACGACAAGTTCAGAAAAACAACCTCGAATATGTAACGTAGGCGCCCATAACAACCTCTCTTATCATAAACATTTTAAAAAAATGTAGGGACACATTAATGTCTGGCGCTAAACTTCATTACATTAAATGATACCACCTCAAATATAGTTCAGAATGGACAATCAATCCTGTCTATCCAATACTCTATGACTGGAAGCGACTCCATTTTGTATAAAAATTTTACATCCGGTGATGTAAATACATTCGAGGTGTTTTTCCGAGCTTCCCGGAACGACCCGAGAAAATGTGATTGACCTATTATTTCCAGTTTTTTTCCAACCCAACCTTTTTTCCCTTTTTTACATATACTCCCGCAACTGTAGTTCTAATGTACCTCATGGGCTATTAACTGATTATTTTAATTTATTCAAAACATAAAACAACACAAGTGAGAAGGTCATCAGAAAATCGACATTTTATTATGCACAAATCATGATGTATTTCAAAGCTATTTTCTACTACATACCACAAAAGACTGGATGCCCTACAATACTTTTTGACCAAAGAACCATGCAGCTCAATCGGATAACACTGAGTGTTTTAATAATTTCAATTTTATTTATGAATAATTTCTTCACATAAAAACGATAAATATTAACAATAAAAGTTTTCAGAAGACCCAGTTTCAAACAAAAATACTATACCATGTCATGTGATTTAAATTAGTAATAAAACTGTATAATTACGTAGTCAGATAAAGCAAATCCATATATTCCTGGTTATTATTGATACATCTTTTATATGATCTTACGAGCATAATCTCTTTTGGTAAGATGTGCTTTATTTTGACAGAAAAATAATTTTTAACAGGTTGAATTCCAAATTTAGGTGCGAAGAAAAGGACATCAAACAGCAAAACTCGTCCATGAAATCTATAGGGACCTGACACTCTAAATCAGACTTTGTGACATTTTTTTCCATATTGATACATAATTCTTGATAGAGTGAAAAAGTGAAGAGTGTTTCGGTGGCTTTATAATGGGTACTTGATCTAAGGCCCGATTCATCAGGGGTTCAACTTAGCAGTGTATTATTATAATGGTAAATATGATCTAATAATTATATCGCTAAACGAAAACCTGCTCAAAAGCTCAAGATCGAATCTCTTAAAGACAACTTACAATGCATGGTTGCAATATTTACAAGTTTACTAGCTTAAGTTTTAACTCGACTATTTGATTTTATGGTGCAGGAGTCTTTGCCCCCCTCCCCCTTTGGATTTGCAACTGATATATATTTAAAAAAGCCAAATATTGCAGCTTTCAAATATATTAACAATGAACATCATCCGAATAAAATCGCCAAATACGCGTACATGTACCTTTATATTTCATAGGGTAATCTGAAGACATTTATACTAACAACTTCACAATGCTAAAAATTTTGAAATAAAAAATAACTAGAATATCACCAAGAGGAAAATTAACAAAACATCCCTGATACCGTATACAGGATTTCTTTAGCAGTTGTAAAATTTGCCAATTTTAGCTTTCTCAAAGGCATGCCAATAATTTTTGTGGAAATACGTTTGGCGGACACAATGTTCCATGTAGAAGCGAGGACATTTATCTTCCAGTTGAGTTTTTAGCACTTGTATGTTTGTACATTTCAGTTCCGATATATGCAAGACATTGATTAAAACCAGAGGAAAGATATATTGATAACAGACTGACCAAAGTTATCCTTCTTGTGTTCAGTACTTTTAGGTTACAAATTAAGCGATTAAAATTCTAGCGGGTTACTACCAAACCGCTAAAATAAGCAAAAGCAAGGACCCCGCTAAAAAAATCTCGTTAATAGGTATTTTTAAGAATGATTGTAACCTGTGCCGAATACACATAATCAATTTTTAGCTCCCTGAAGACTTACTAAAAATAATACTAGTCAAAAAGATTTAATTGTTTCAATTTTTTTATTATTTTATTATTTAAGTACAAAGTACACAATACAAATAGATCTGCACTCAATTCAAAGTCTTTATATAACTTGTCACAGATCTTCGGCTAATCTGCGATGTCCGATATCAGCCTCTTGAATAAAAATATATGGCCTTCAATTTTACTTCTTATACAGGGATATTTCTTTTAATTTATACAAGTAAAAAATATGTGATCCTTTCGCGAAAAAAATAAAACGCATGTCATGTAAAATTCATAAGTGCTGAACATGTACAGAAAATAAAATTCATAGCAGCATATTAAACAACTGTCACTGTAATAATTGTACATACAAAATCTTACAATTAAAATTTAAAAAAAGCACTTGCTTTTGGATACCCAGCAAACAATAAATCACAAAATTATTAACTTTACCGGAAGATGCATGTGACAGTTAATTCAAAGGTGAAAACGTCCGAAAACTACAAAATGAAAAAAAGAACGTAGTGTAAAACAACGGCATCCTAACAAAGAGATAAGTCTTAAACTTATAATAACCCAACACTTGATCAATTGCTTACATATCACAACTAATAATTACTAAGAGTGTTTTGGAGGTATTATTAGTGTGTAGTATTTTGGTAGTAACCACTGGAGGAGTTAGCAGCCCCCTAAACTTCCAAAGATTAGGTTACATGTGCACTAAGATATAATTATTCATAAATAAAAGGAAAGAATTAAGGAGAAAATATAATTATATTTAAAATGTGCCCATCAAAAGACGTTGAAATAGATAAATTCAAAAAATATCAGCTTTGATACCCTTGGTTATCATCGTGAAGTGGCTTACACTTAATTTCAACCATCATTATTATGAAAGAAATTGTTTTCCCAGTCGGCGACATCCACATTACAAATTTATTATTGACTACTTGATAGCAAAAATTTTTTGGACATATAAAGATACTTAACATGGCTCTTTTTTTTTTAAAGAAAAAATCTCATTAATCTCGGAAATGAAGAAGAATGGTTTTATTTATAGGTAAAAATGGTAATTTTTGATCGCTAAGATCGAATTAAAAATACACTTTATTTTTTCCTGCTAAAATTTCCTGAACATATTTGCAATGGGGGCTTATTATTAGACAACACATTACTCTTATTTCTCTAAAATTGAGGAGTTTCCTGGGGCTTCTCCCCCTGGACAGCACCTAGACATATTAGAGACCTCAAGGCAGCCTCTAGACCCCAGCCTCAGAAAATATTTTTCAACTCCCCGCCCCCATCCAAAATTTCTGGATTCGCCTCCTGGATACGTTGTAAGGCCAATCTTATCAGATGTCCACCTTATGCACTCATCAATCAATCTTTTTATATTTAAATTTCCTTTGGGTTTAATTTTGATCTTAAAATCCGATCACGTATTTTACTGTATGTAATCGTCTTTAGATACATTAGGAACAGTGTTTATATCATTTTCCTTTGGTTTTATGAGAAGACTTTTTCTATTTGCAGATATAGTTTCTTGCATTAGTTGGTTCGGTTTCTTATTGTTTATATCTCTTTTTAGCTCTACTGGTCAGAGACCAGAAAAGCTTATGCGATAATTAGTTGTCCGTCTGTCTGTCTGTAAACAATTTTTCAAAATGCTACTCCTCCTACAGTTTTGGTCCGAATTCAATATAACTTTGCACACAAGTAGACTACACTAAGATACATGATTCTGTGTATCTGTTTTTGATTTCGATGAACGGTGTTGCCATGGTTACTAAAAATAGAAATTTCCCCCGACTTACCCCTCCCCTTTTATGTTGTGACATTAGCGCACGTCACAATATAAAAGGGAGGTTAAATGTCAGAGGAATCGCGGATTAATCAGCGAACTCTTAGCTCACATATAGTGGAATAAATAGGTCTTCAGGCACTTCCATAGAATCATGGCCGAATTAGAAAGCGCATCTGGGGCCCGTTTTACAAAAGGTCGTAAGTCATAGATTTGGTCGTACGACCGACCTTACGACATACGACCGTTTTACAAAGATTTGAGACTTGCGAGTTACGACGAAATTCGGTCGTAAGTCTACGACCACCAAGAGGTTGTCGCAAGTCCTAAGTTTCGTCTCAAAGTTGTTCTGTAAGTCGTTGTTACTATGGTAAATAAAAATATTCATCATGGCTGCCTTTCTTGTTCTTGATGTTATTAACAAAATGCACAAAAAGAGAGGTTTGAGGGTGTTTAGAGACAGAAACAACCCCATGGACTATTTGTCCGATGCCGAGTTAATGGAGCGGTACAGATTGCCGAGGCAATACCTCTATGAAATCACAGATTTAGTGCGGGGTGATGTAGAAAGACCAACAAGAAGAAGTCATGCTGTTCCCGCAGAAATACAAGTACGTACCTTATTTACTGTCTGCATTTTATTGTCCATTCATTCATTACACTACACAGAACGTGCGTCACTTCCTGGTTATTTCGTCATAATTTTGTGTGAATGCCACAAAGGCACGGATCAAACAATTTACAAGTGGCAGGTGCGTGTCAAATTACACTCCGAGACTTTTCTTAATATTTACCACTGGTTACCAGTTTTAATACATTTAAAAAAAAAGGTACACACGGTCACGATTTGATACATTCTGTTGTAAATAATATCCAATAAAATTATAATAAGAACCAACCTGAAAATATTTTTTTTCTTTTATACTTACAGACTTATCTATAAGTATATTAATGTCCTCAATGTCGCCTAAAATTATCTTTTCACTCCATCATCGCAAAATTTTAAACAACTGTAAATATCTATCAAAACAAGAGGCTCATTTTCTACATAGCTCACCTGAGTATGCCTTGTTAGTACATGAATTAAGAAAAGTATCAATTTTTAAACAAGCAAACTGAGGAAAATATTGTATGATTGCTGATCTTCATATAAAAATTTTAAAGAAAAGATCTTATAATTTTATGTCTCTATAATTATTTTAAATACATGTATACTTCACGGAGTGGACAACAGATTTAGCCTAAAACTGCCCTTCACATACATGCGTTTAGGTAAAAGTGTGAGAATTTCATAATAGTGGATTCCATCTTTGCATTGTGGGGTTTGGTCTGCTTCTTTGTGGGGAGTACAGCAAACCAAAAACCCCTCTGACTGTTGAGATGTTTAAAATATCCTAAAAGAAGAAATAATCAAAAATCTTGGAGAAATCATAGTCTTCACAATTCAAAATTAAAATCAAATGAATTTACTATAGGCAGTGTTAAACCAAGATATACAGAGAGAAAGAGAGAGAGAGTTTCCTTACAAGAATTACCCCTGGATGTTGAGCCATTTCTTAGCTCCAAAATGTGCATTAAAATCAGTGTACTGAAATACTATACAAAACTTTCTTTGTTTTCATAAACTTTCATAGGTATTAGTTTTTGTAGATCAAGTAAAATATGTTTCAGAGATGTTTGTAATTTTGAATACTCGTTTAGAAAATACATGAACTCTTTCTTCTTAATGTTTGTTATTCCACTGAACAATCTATTTTGTGCATCACCCAACAATTTACATGTGATCCAAGATTATCATAATACATGTAACTATATATATAACTTTTATCCCATGTTTACCCCTTTATCCCGTGGATATGACTCATTGAATATTTTTTTCATATCCCACAGTTAAGTGCAGTTGTGACGTCACAATGGTATTTGCATTAGCGTGATGAAGTAAAATAAAGTGGAGTTCCTATATAAAACAGTGTAAAACATTGTTTGTGAAGTATTAAACATGGGATAAAAAGAATCTCCCATGATTTGTAGTTGGATATGACTTTTATCTAACTCGTTGTGTGTTTTTATCCCCTCACCAAGGCTCGGGGATAAAAAAACACACAACTCGTTGGATAAAAATCATATCCAACTACAAATCATGGGAGATCCTATATATACACCACATTAATTTTACATTTATACTTTTTACATAGTGACTTCTGCGTTGAATAAAATAAGGTCTTGTCACAGGTAATGTACATGCGAAGTATGATAGCCCTATCTCTTCTCATTCAAAAGTTATGACCAAGGTTAAAGTTTTTATGACTGACAGACTGCTGAATGAGATTTAATGTCCCATCACTTTCGCTAAAATGGGGAAAAAATTAATAATATAGAATTTGTGTTAAGTAATGTCAGTAATGAATGACAAGTTATGGAGGTCAACAATTTGCTATTTTATTGACAGGTTCTAGCTACAATAAGATGCCTCACAAAGGGAATATTCTATTCAGAGTGTGGGGACCTGCATGGAATTTCTAAATCGAGTGTATGTGTTTCCATGGACAGAGTTTTGACGTCCCTCTGCCACCGCATGCAGAATATCTCATTTCCTTCATCTGATGAAGATGTACGAAGAACAAAGACAAATTTTTTTTCAAAGGCCAGATTCCCAAACGTGCTAGGCACAGTAGATGGCACTTAGATCAAAATTCAGGCTCCTACCGAAAATGAACCAAGCTACATCTGTAGGAAAGGATTCCATGCTCTAAATGTCCAGGCTGTTTCTGATGCCTCCCTTAGGTATGATTTCAATAAACTAAATCAAAAGAACAATGACCCATATTATTTTCCATAGTACAAGCTGAAAAACATTTGAAAAAGATTCAAAAAGAAAAAAATGAATTTGAAATTTTATATTATGATTAAACCAATGGGTATTTTCTCCTTCTTACTGGTCCATCTTCTTTAAGATTCACAGATTTGGTTTGCAAGTGGCCTGGTGCTGTTCATGACAGCTTTGTGTTTGAAAATTCAAACTTAAACTACATCTTGGGTCAAGGGTGCAACGGATGGCTTCTAGGTGATTCAGGTATGAATTGGGTAAAATTAAATGCAATATAAATATACTGAGCATTCTACACATGAACTTATCAGTAAATCACTACATACATGTAACTGCATTCTAGGCTATCCCCTGAAGTCTTATTTGATGACACCAATAAATATCCCTAGTAATCAAAAGGAAGTGAACTACAACAGCACTCACTGCAGAACTCGTGTTGTGGTGGAGAGGGCATTTGGTGTGCTCAAGTCAAGATTTCGGTGAGTTGAAGTGAAACGACAATGTTCCTGAAATTCATTTCTCTGATGTCATTAAACATCTTCTTTAATACTGTAAAGAAATAATGCTTATATTAAATCCTTTATTTCTTTCAGATGCTTACATCCAACTGGAGGTGTATTACCTTTTTCCACTCAAAAGGCTATAAAGACTGTTGTAGCATGCTTTAAGCTGCACAACAAGTGCATCAAGGACAGACTGCCAATGCCAGAGGTGGACTTTGATATTCGGGCCCAAGGTGAGGAGGAGATCAACAATATCCAAGCAAACGGTGCTGCTCAACAGATCAGAAAGAGGCTGGTTCAATGCTTTTAACATAGTAAGTTTAATGAACTTGCAAGTCAAGGTTTATAAAGGTTTCAAATATAATTGTAATCATGCCATTTTATTTTGTCTGTTAAACATATCAGGCCCATTTTACAAAAAAACTACCAACTAGAGGCCCATGGGCCACATCGCTCACCTGAGTAACTTTGGCCATGCTCTTTTTTACCAGATTTCTCCCTCTTGTAATACCTTTTGTGGCCCCGCCCTTCCCCCGGGGGTCATGATTTGAACAATTTAAAATCTACACTACCCCGGGATGCTTCCACATAAGTTTCAGCTTTTTTGGTCCAGTGGTTCTTGAGAAGAAGATTTTTTAATGACCCCACCCTATTTTTGTCTTTTGTTGATTATCTCCCCTTGTAAGGGGACTTCGCCCTTTATTTTAACAATTTAAACACCCCTTTGCCCAAGGATACTTTGTACCAAGTTTGGTTAAAATTGGACCAGTGGTTCTTGAGAAGAAGTTGAAAATGTGAAAAGTTTATAGACGGACAGATGGACGGACAGACGGACGACGGACAACGGGTGATCAGAAAAGCTCACTTGAGCTTTCAGCTCAGGTGAGCTAAAAACTTTAGTTCATTGTAAAAATTTGCAAAATTAATGATTCTGTTTAAAATTGCTGACGTAAAATTATCTTACTACATTCCCTTTAAAAAGATTAAAACCATATTCAATACAATGTAAATTAGGAAGTTATACACAGAAATAAATTTTGGTCTTAGTCGCAAGTTCTTTTGTAAAACAGGCCCATGATAACTATTGAAAGAAATGTAAAAATAATTATAGGATATGATAATAAATAAACAAATTTTCACAAAGGATTTATGCCCATTTCATTTAATTAAATGTCTTAAACAACAAGACCTTTGATAGTAGGTGACACTGAACAAGATACTGGTTCCAGCTCAACTAAGGGATCAAGAGTTTGAAAAGAATATGAGCAGCAACAGTTTTTTTCTTTTTAATTCAAAACAAATCTCCTTCAGCACATCTAACTTCTTCTTTTCTATCTCAAGTAGCTCTTTCTTCAGCTCCAGTTTCTCTTTCTGAATCTTAAGCAAATTATCTGCCTTGGGGTTATCTAAGAAATAAAATTACAAATGTTCCCATTTAATTTGTATAATAGTTTAATTCTTTAATCTATATTACATTATACATCTGGAGCATTTCAATTTCTGTTGTATAATTCCAAACTTTTGTGAAGAAAAGTTATTCAATTTCAAACTTAAAAATGAACAGTTACATTTTAAATTCCCAAATAATTAATTGATCTACTTATGGATTGACGGAACAAGAGGCCAAAGGGCCTTGACTCGCTCTTCAGATAAATTATACAACCTTCTATTTGAACTTCTAAGTATCCTATATATTTAGATAAAGCCGTAAATTTCCAAAAGTAGATCATCATGACCTATATTTTGGTTAAAAGACTCTGAGAACACAAGATGAATCAACTGACAAAGTGTGATGATTCAAAGCCACTTATCATCTTAAATATTCAGATATAGCCATGAGATTTCAAGAGTAGGTCACAGTGACCTACTTTTTGGAAAACATACTCTGAGACCCCAAAATGCCTCTACTGACAAAGTTCGGTGATTTCAAGTCTTTTATTATTTGAACAATTTTTAATCTACAACATATCCTCATCCTTTTGTGTAAGTTTGGTGATAATCTGCCCAGCAGTTCTTGAGAAGAAGATTTTTAGCAAACCAGTACTTTGTTTTTATTTTTCTAATTATCTCCCCTTGATTAAAGGTCATATCCCTAGTTTTGGTATAACGAGAGCCCTTGGGCTAAGGATTCTCTGTGACAAATTTGATAGAAATTGGCCAAAGGGTTCTTGAGATATGGTTCAAAATCTAAAAGGTTTACACACACCACACAAAATGGCCATAGCATTAGCTTTTTCAGCCTTTGGCTCAGAAGAGCTAAAAATGTGTCACCTGATGTATATGTATGTACCTGCTGTCTCCATAGTGATCTTCCTTTTTCTTGACTTTGTGGAGCAGTCAGGAGGCATACTAGTATCTTTAAGAAATAAATGGTTTAAATTTATAATTTTTGTACTGATTGAATATTTCACATATCAATATGATAAATATTATTCTGTTTTTTTCAGGACTACACCATTTTACAAGGTCATTTTGATACCTATTCCAGGGACTAGTTTCATTTGCAGATGGACAGATATGCTCTTCTTCAATCAATAAACCATCAAAGAAATATTTTTAAACTTTTATATATATTGTTTGTTTTTCATGTTTGTTACCTATTGAATATCACAGTGCTGTTTTGATCACAGCCTGAGCAGTTGGTTAAATTACATGTGAATAGTTATGATACACACACAGAATGGAATAATATACAGTTATGGAATGGGTACTCGGGAAAAAGCAAATTTATGGTTCCCCAAGGGAGGAAACTATTTCTCGAGGCGGCGAAGCCGCCGAAGGAAATAGTTTCCTGCCGAGGTGAACCATAAATTTGCTATTTCCCGAGTACCCATTCCATAACTGTTTTATCATACCGAAACAATCATGGGAGATTTATTAAACTAGAGACTCAAACATTTTTAAAACAACAAAGAGGCATTTAAATAATCACAAATACATGACATCGCATGTCGAAAAGTTTTGACGTCATAGTTACATTGCTAACAACATTATGTCACAGACTCGAGATTCCTTGAACGCTCTGCCCACTGTTCATTTTAATTGGTTAAAATAATTAATAAATATTCATGAGGGAGTAGTCCCAGGGAGTAGCTCCGATTTTTCAGGGAGTAGTCCTCAGATGAGGGAAATTGTATCTTCTCAGGGAAATAGACAGTTTTATGGTATTAATTTTATACAGAATAATAACAATAGAGGTATAATAACAGTATCTAAAATCTTTAGTTGGCTTACCTCCAGCAAATGAGGGAGGAATAGTCTCTGGAACTAGTTCCTTGGTTTTGGAGGCATGTGCAGATATGTAGTTGGAGACATCTACAAACATTTTAGACATCATATCAAGCTTATCAACTCTTAATCATTGATGTGACAAATCCATTTATAATTTGTACAATGTAAAGGAGCTAGTTTGAAATGCTTTGGGAAAAGTTCCAGTATAAACCCAAAGCATTATCAGAATTTGAACAAATAATTTTTTATTATTAAGTTAAGGTTCATAGATACTCTGATAAGAGAGATAACTCTTAATGACATAAAGGTATATTATTCCTTTATAAATTTTCAAATTAAAATGTGTTTTAAAATGTAAAATGGGGGCCCTCAGATATAGCAAGTTAACAATTGAATATGGCAGACAAGTTCCTTTTACAAATGGTGTTCAGCTTTAAGTAATGTGTATTAATGCATTTGTTTGTTCAATTCATTTTAAAGAAAATCATGAAACCACAGTTTACCATGAGATGTGGCTCTAGGAAATTCATTATTTCCACATTCACTAGTGTCAAAACCACCTTCTATCCCAACCACCATGCTATCATCCAGGACAGAAATTATCTACAAAAAGGCTAATGAGCAGTGACAGGTTTCATGTACACCTTTGTTAATTCAAACAATACTTACATGTTATATCTAGAACAGAAAGAATATGTAAAAATTGTACACTAAATTCAAATCAAAAATATAAAGCAGTTTCTAATTTAATGTAGCAAATTCACTAAAGAGAGGAACTTTTTGATTTATTATCTGAATTTCATCTAAAGTTAAACAGTTTACTAATTTGATTGGCAAAAATTATTTTAGGAATGACTCTAATTCTTGGCCAAATTATTCAAGTATAACCTGGTTTGGGTCAGTTTACGCTTTTTAATCCGCAAAGCGGATTATAAAACAGCGTAAACTGACCCAAACCAGGTTATACTTGAATAATTTGGCCAAGAATTAGAGTCATTCCTTATAATTTAATTTTAAAATCATTAATTAACTATGGGTGTAAAATTTTGTTGCTTTTTATTAGTTCAAATTTGCGGCTCAATAATACAACCGTAGTAACGGAAGTACCGGAAGTGAGGGGAAATAAAAACTGATACATAGGCCTAGCAGCCTTGTTGTTTGTTTACATGTGGTAAGATAGAATTATTGTTTGGTACATCTATTAAATCTGGAATTTTCCATGAACCCGAGAACTGGAAATGAGAGGATTGTATGGATACAGATGATTCAGCTGGTTGTCAGGGGGGTATGTCCCCATTACAATTTATACCTT
This sequence comes from Saccostrea echinata, assembly GCF_033153115.1. NCBI lineage: Eukaryota > Metazoa > Mollusca > Bivalvia > Ostreida > Ostreidae > Saccostrea > Saccostrea echinata. The sequence goes on along the minus strand of NW_026889765.1, from coordinate 27,421,772 downwards.
ATCTTCCCATGGTTTTAAGTCTGCTGGTGGTGGACCTCCCCCAGTTTTCTTCTGGTCTCTTCTCCTCTCTGCCTCTCTTTTTCTGGTTTTGCTTTGAATGTCTATCCACTTCTTTTTAATGCTTTTCACATCTCGCTGCGTAAAGCTGCAGGCATTTACACTGAAAGAGAGTAACAAAGAGCACGCTTTAAATATGATCAATGATACCACGCTAAACACTTGCCTCTATCAGCCAGGTCCAGTACAATCAGTACATTTACCTACGTAGCTAAAATTACCTACCATAGCTTTATTTACTTACCTCGGGTAGCTTTATTTAGCTATTTCAAGGCAACTTTTCCCAATTTTGCTTTTTATTTTTAAAGACAAAAAGTCGCAAGTAACTGTCTACTAATATTTATTCTAGGTATTATTTAAAAAGCAATCTAAAGCAGGGATAGTTTTAACATTGCTGCGTTTGAACACTTTTAAGGAAGATAATGTATTTCCATTGTTTGAGTAACTGCACAACCTTGTGTGCGATGAGGCGTGGATAAGTATGATTACTTCACATTGTGTTAATGTTAACCAAAACTGGTTTTCTTTATGTCACTCAAGAAGTAACTGTTAGATCACAAATTAACTGTTGTATATAGCCCCAAAACTTTTAGAACTTTGATTGCAATTGCGCAGAAAAAGACACATCTCCAAGAGTGATTTTTCATGAATTGTTTTCAAATGAGTTCAAAGTTGAAAATTTAAATATCACTGCATCTAAGTGCAATTTTCTGCACTTTCTGGGAAAAATGCTAATTTTAAGAAATAAGTTTGAATTAGTAGCTAAATAAAGCTACTTCAGGTAGGTAAATAAAGCTATGTAGGTAATTCAAGCTACGTAGCTAAATCTAGTGATTGTACCAGACCTGTCAGGTGTCTATTTGCATGATTCGATAATTCATCCAGCGATCCAAAAAAGATCTAAATCTTCGGGGGCATCATAAATCGCTATATCATAGATGCAAAAAATTGCACGCATTTCAGACCAATTTCAGTTTTACAAGACTTCTATAAATATATCGTATTCTTATCTTCAAAAGCGCGACCCGATCCCAATTTGATGCAAACCACCATTTTGTGTGAAGGGAGATTCCCCGATTCTATTGGTCGATATATTTATCGTAATATTATAAATTCCAAAATAATGCCGACGGCTATACAGCCGAAAACCAAAAAGTATCTTTTAAAAAAATCATTATTGAAACACTTACAGAGTGAATTTTATTTACTGTCATGTTTAATATCTCGAGGAAATATTCATAGGTCAGTATGATGTTATTTAATGCAAATATGTATATCTTTTCTTAAGCCCCCCCCCCCTCCCCAAATTAAAATATTCAAGAATATTTTTTAAAAATGATATAAATAAAATATTTCAAATCATAACAAATTTCAATATGTCTATTCGTACAATTATCAAGTTCAATTTTGGTAAAGACTACCATGACATTACACTTATAACATATAACGTTAAAAAGAAGGATTTATTTTTAATATATATATATATATATATATAAATAATTACATGGGGAGGGGGGCAATTTTTTTTCTTTTAATTTCTGATAGAACAATACAAAGTTCTTTTGATCTATTTGGGCATGAGATCAACTATAGTATCTCTTTAACATCAATTCCAAATAATATAACATATACCTCTCCAACACTTCATCCCAGGCTTTAGCCTTTTTGTCTGTCGTCAGAAATGGGGAAAATTTTCCTTTTATTATATCAATGCGATCTGCCACGCAATCAACAAGGGCAGAGATCTCTTCTTGTCGCCAATTTTCTTTTCTAGCCATTTGGGAAATAAATCGTCTGCGCGTCATCGCGTCTTGGTTCGCGCGGTATCCAAGGTATTTTCATACCTTTACACGCTAGAGAGTTCCGTTATGACTTGCGAGGAAAGTTACGATTTAGGAGTTACGACATGCGATTACGACACGTTTCGTAAAACGGTCCTACGATATGTCGTACGATCGGAAAATTTAAGACTTAGGACTTACGATTTACGACTTTTTGTAAAACGAGCCCCTGGAGCTCTCTCTCTCTCTCTCTCTCTCTCTCTCTCTCTCTCTCTCTCTCTTGTTCTTCCTCCTTTATGCGACACCACATCCTTCAACGAAGATCACAAGTGACGTCACACATAACACAAAAAGATAAATATAGCGGATTTAATGATACTATCAGTATCTTGTATATAGAGAATAATACATACCCTTATTCATATCACATCCTGTATCAGCCCGAGACATCAATATCAGCCATAGGGTCTAAGTTGTTCGTCGGCTGGTACAAGATGTTATAAGGAAAAAGATATTTTTGTGTTTATTACAAACTTAGTTATAAAATTCAGCACACATCTACTTCAGCAAATACAATTAAATAAATAATCATTGACTAGCTTTAGTATACCAAATAATATTAATTTAAAATTAAGAAAAATCTGACCCCCAAAAGTAGTTGTATTTTTACAATTACTATTTTATCTTCAAAGGGTTTGATATAAGTCTTTATCATATACATGTACTTAGTAGTAAATACATCGATTCTGCACTGTGCGATACGGGTGACGTCACAATACCCCATATCAAGGACCGGTCCGAAAATCCATATCACGTATCGGACCGGCGGGCAAAAATCCATATAAAACCGGAAGTAACGTTTGTTTAAAGTTTTAAAAGTTAATTAACTTAAATATACATTTAAAATTATTCTTTACTAACGTCTGTGGACTTAATTTGTTTTCAAAGACCTAAAATTTGCTTTATTAGATTTTAAAGAAAAAGGTCATAAACATGCACGAAACATTCTTCAATGATTTTATGTGAACTCGCATATTAAGTATTTTAAATATATGATAAATAGAATAATTCTTACTGAAATCCATCATATGTCATATCAGCCCTCTGGCCCCATATCAGCCCTCGGGCCTTCGGTCCTCGGGCTGATATGACCTATGATATGGATTTTAGTATGTAATATTCTCTATGTATCAGTCCTGTAAATCCATATCAGCCCTACAGATGATCCATATCAGCCCTGCTGGATCCGTATCAGCCCTGGAAGCTTTTGTAACATCAGGCATATCACTTATGCAAAATATCTGTATATATTGCTAAGTATGTAATTGAAACGATAATCGTAACATGATGAAGTATAAATACATAAAAGATATACTAACATCATGTTCTGCGTTGGATTTTATTGAACTCCATGAAAAAAAAATTAAAATACGATTTTTTTCCCAAAGTATTTTAACGTTCATCAGCGGCACAATAATTCTCAATCCTACATAAAGTGCGAGACTGAAAGTAAATGTTTTATGGACGGACCGGTAAAATATCTTTTATCAATATTGTCTCCACACATCAGCACGTCTCCCTTGCAAAGAAATTGTCAATTCAGAGCCACTTCCTGGTCTACACAAATTTTAATATCTTTATCTAACATTTAAGTTATGACTCTGCCTATATTATTCTGTGTAATTGTTGTTTAACGTTTTTCGTCTTGTAGATTCATTTCGAATTTTTAACAACAGACCATTAAGTATTCATACTTTTCACTGTTGAAATCTTCAGAGCACAATGTTAAATGCATTATAAAATTTATATGGCTATGTTTGCATATTTCTTCGTAATTGTTGTTTAACAAATCCTATTCTAATGTGTGTAGCTTCTTGTATATTGTAATATTGTTCCTGTCTGAGTGACTCCTGATAAGACTGTAAAGCCCCGTGTAAGTCTCCAACAACTTGCTGACAGATTTCTAGTATCTGCCAGGATATGTTTCTGGAATCTAAGGAAACATATGTCCCATTATCATCAAGCAGCAGTGAATGTAGATCTGTCAGTGACTCTAAATACTGCGATCTATAACTTAGTCTATAGTGAGATAACAATAATAACATTTCTACCATAAGAAACGGTGATAAATATAAAATTGGAACTCCATTTTGTTGACTCACATTTTGTTCCAAACATACTTCCTCAATACATGGAATATCAAATAAACGTACATGGCTTACACAGGCGATTTTCATCCTGCTAGACAAACAGAGATTACCTACAGTTTCATTGTACCTCTGCCTATCAACAGTTATGTACATATTTGAGGCCTGCCACAGTCTTCGTTTAGTGAGATTTGTGACATGTATTGTTTTATCATATCGCCCCGTTCTGTAATAGTATAATGCTAGATCAAGTAAATAAGACACAGAGCCTAATCTTCCTGCTAATTTCAGCATATTACAAAACATTCTATCTAATCTGTAGATATTTTTTATGTGTGCAACATGAGCTAATGTGAAGGCTAGACAAACAAAAGATTCAGCTGTACTATACTGAAGTGTTAAGGATTGGCATGGTGAGAGGGATAAGTTGAAAGGTTTTCAATAGACTTCAAGATGAGGCAACAATTCCATAGCTGTTCAAAAGAAAAAGGGAGCCCGAATATTTCCGTCATGCCACACATATCCATTTTTGCAAAAGAAAAAAATTCTCCCTCAGTAGTTTAATCTCACATTAAAACAAAGAAAGACATTCTTTTTTTAATATTTATGTCTGTACAATTAATCATACAAAGTAGGTTAAATTTAAGCACGTAACATGCTGTATTATTGATCTCTTAAGTCATGGTACATTGTTGGAAGAGCCCATTGCTTAAGAAATCGTTCATAAAAAACGGGTTCTAATTAGTTCAGCATTAACGGAATTATTAAAGGAAGTGGTTTTCATGAAAAAATGAAAAAATTCACTGGATGTAGATATAGTATATATTGCTTTACAAGTTTCTAGCTTTTCAAAGACGTATACCTAAAATTTGTTCTCAAAATATAAGCACATATAAAGATATCCAGTCTACTTTAATTTAAAGGCGTATTATGACATCAAGTTAACTTACAACTTTATTAAGATTTTGAAATTAAAAAGAGTAATACAGTTGTTACTTTGCAGGTAAAATTAACAAGGCAATAGAGTTTCATCCTGTGCCCATTACAGATGCCAAATAAGTGCCCCTCCTGGTCTATAATTGTTTGAATTACCATGGAAACATTGTGAAACATATATTTACATGTTTACATTTCTCCGTAATTGTTGTTTAACACATCCTATTCTAAAAACTGTAGCTTCTTTTATTTTGTTGTGTGGTTCCTGTGTAAGAGACTCCTGATAAGACTGTAAAGCCCCGTGTAAGTCTCCAACAACATGCTGACAAATTCCTAGTATCTGCCAGGATATTTTACTTGCCTATTTTGAGTATTTAAAAGAAAAATAAACATAAAAATAAAGAATTTTTATAACCAGCAACATTTTAAGACATGAAAAATTACATATGATTGGTACAAAAAAATAAAAATTGAGATGGGGCGGCTAACGTTAGAAGAAAGGATTCTCTGCAACCTGCTGCATGAACAAGGAAACACGATATCGGAGATTGCCAGAAGACTTGGAACTACAAGGTAAGTGATCAGTTTTGTTTGAATTTGAATTTTTTTCTTCAACATATTGCTTAAAAGATAAAAATAAACTTAGTTAATTTCCTTTCCTTTCACAGAAAGACGATTCGGAAAACAATCGAGAGACGACAAACAACTGGATCCAATGCAGATGCTGCACGACCAGGGCGACCCCGGGTATAAACAGTCTGAGAAGACAGAATCCTTGTGAGACAATCTCTGCAGAACAGAAGAGAAACTGTTCCACAGCTAAGGACTGAGTGGTTGCAGAATGGAGTCAAGGCGTCCAACACCACAGTATGACGGAGACTGAAGGAAGCTGGTCTTTTAGCGCATGTGGCTTTAAAAAAACTTCTTCTCACAGCTGTTCATCGCAGGAATAGGTTGCAATTTGCACTGGCTCATGTGAATTTGACTTGGGTTGACTGGTCAGCAGTACTTTGGACTGATGAATCAAGATTTACCCTTTTTCAAAATGATGGCCGTGTGTTCGTCAGAAGGAGGTCTCATGAGGCATACAGAAACAACTGTATTTTACCAACAGTAAAGTTTGGTGGGGGGTGGTGTTACTGTCTAAGAAGCCATGTCCTACAGGGAAACTGGATTCTTAACTCCTCTCAGAGGTAACCTCAACAAAGATGGATATTTGGACATCCTCAGTAACTCGGCAATCCCTTCTGCACATCTTCTTGGATATGGTGATAATTATTTTTTTCCAAGATGACGGCGCTCCATGTCACAGGGCAAATGCAGTAAAGAAATGGAAAGCTGAGCAAAACATGCGTTGCCTTGAATGACCACCACAAAGCCCAGACCTCAACCCAGTAGAAAATTTGTTGAGAGGCCAAAGATGCCATAATCTCAGGGATTTGGAACAAGCCCTAGGTATTGAATGGAGTCGTATTCCAGTAAGAAGATGTCAGCAACTTATTCGAAGCATGCCCAATCGAATAAAGGCTGTCATACGCGCTAGAGGGGGATACACAAAGTACTGATATTCCTAATTTGAAATGATAAATTGATATGTTATTTATGCAATGAAATTCCTTTAAGTAAATTTATTTTTAAAAAGTGAAAAAATCTTACGTTTTTATTGATATTTAATCATATTTTATTCATATAATATTAAAATATATGAAAATTACTTAAATTTACTTCAAATATGAGCCTGGTGTAGAAAAATAAATCAATAAAAACTGTTTTTGGTTGGTGGATACTTATTTATGGAAGGTAGTGTATTAAAGGGGACAAGTGAAGAAGCAGATTCTATTATTCAAGCAGAATATTTTTTCTTAAGTATCCGCTTGAAAATCTAGCTGTTGCCATACAAGCATATCGTATATCGATATCTATTTGCTCATTCTTTCCAGAAATAAACACCTCGCAGTACAGTTAAGGTGCCAAATGGAAATATCGGCAAATTTTTTAGATAGAAAATACATTGTTTACAAGGATCGGAATTTCTTTTTAGGACTTTACTATTATCGGACAAATTGAAATTGGATGAAAACTTTAGCTGAGGACGATTAGATTTCTTGTTTAGACTTGTCACGTGATGTGGCAGTCACGTGATTTTAGCAAATATACCTGAAGTATTGAGGTCATCTATAAATTCTAATATTGCAAGGGCATAACGAAGTTAAAAATCTAAGTTTAACATTTGATTATTTTCAACACTCTTTGTAGTTTGTGAAAAGTGCTGCGAACCTCTATAGATTCTACTATCTAATTGCTAAAATTACATTTGTTAGACCGTATGTTGAATATTTTGCTGGTCAAGTACATTAAATATAGATATAATTAACTCATTTGCAAGATTTCAACAGGTTCGCAGCACTTTTCAAATATCTTCATACTTCTTGAGTTTATGTGTAAAAGCTTGTCATAATTCATTAACGGTATGCCCTTGCAATATATCGATTTATTACGACCTTTCTATTACACTTCAATGAATCTGCATACAAATATACGGCAGTATCGCTTGTCTAGGGAATGTACGGGAAGTATATGAATAAAATCATAAAACAGACAACGCATCCAAGTTAATGGCCTCTTATATATCTACAATTTATATTTTATTTAATTACAAAATACATTTTTCATTGTATAAATATAACTTGATCCGCCTCTCACTGCATAAAAACTGCGTCAAATTTTACAATATGACGTCACATTGACAAGTGCATTGCGATCAGTGAATTGTTTATATATTACTGTGTGTGATTAAATCAACGACAATAATGCATGCACTAATTAGAATTGATGTAGTTTAAAGCTATTCAACAGTTTAAAATAGCAAATCATTTCATTTTGTGGGAATTTGAAGAACTTATATTTTTTGTGTGATGTCATAGTAAGCATTTCCCGTATAAATAAGGCCCCGCCTCCTTACTGCAGCCTTAACTGTGCTGCGCTGTAGATGGCGGCTGGAACCTTTCTAGAGCCTGCAGGTATTCCTGTTTATATTGTTTTGGCGATAAATTGTCTTTTCCACAGCTTCGGAAACATTTATTTAATACACTTCACTTGACTTGATGTAGTACATATAAATGAAATCTTCCATGAAGGTGCACAGACACAACCATGAGCTTTAAAAAGCTTGAGTCTTTAAGTTGTGTAACAAAGACACGGTGTCCACTAGCATGCTTCGAAAAATATTTAGGAATAATGCCTCCAATTCCTTTCATATGCATAAAAAGCGAGGACAATGCCAAGCAGTAGTATAAAGACAAATAGTGGTAGGCCCACGTACCTAAGTCACTCTGATGAGATAGGATGAATGTACGTAGTTGTTTCCTGCAAACTTATGGCTGGGCCATATTGCAGAGATTTTACCTAAATTTTATAAGTTGCAGATGCACCATCAGTTGTAAAATAGTGAGATGTGGAGGAAAGCATACAAATCTGCAGTGTACGAATGTTTGCAAATGTAAAACTCTGAAAAAGGAGAACGTTAAAAAAGTTGGAAAAAAATCAAAGAAAATTTAAGGTAAATGTTTAAACGGCTAGATTCTATGAATTAAAGTGATTTTGTTCTATTGCCGATATTATAGTTACACTCTCAGTAAGATATCCACATATTCTTTTTCCTAATTGACCGACATTAAGAGATAAGAAGAAAACTTAAACATCCGCCATTTTGAATCGCCATTTTGACTTCTCTAACACAATTTTGATGAAGGTTAGCATACTCAGCATACCCAAATTAGTTAAAAGGAAACTTGCTGGACCAAAAGATAATGTTTTGAGTTAGATGTTTTTTTCTATAAATCGGACCAAAGTAAAGTTTTAAAACCAGTTTTTATAATATTATTATCTATTAAAAAAATTGTACATAATAATCGGAGAAATTCGCAACAATAGTAATGGTGTCATTATAGTGTGTAAAATTACAGTAATTTACAAGTGAACGTAAAGATTTACGCTTAAAGAGAAACCCTTTTATATAAAATTGTCGTATATTGAACACAGCGCAATATATACTGCATAATAAAGGAATATTAATTGAATTCTTTCTGCAAAGACATACAAATATAAAGTTCACTAATTCCCTGATACTTAACTCAATAAATGAGTGTCAAGTGATATAATTACAAGTAAAAGGAAATAACAATTTCCATTGAAAAGAGTTTATTCTTCACTTTTTCGAACAGACAGCACAAACTAGTTCTCTTCCTTGAATATATGGTGGACATTCCAATGAACCACAACGACCTTCTACAAAATAAAATAGGAAGCCATCTTTACCAGCATGGCCGCCATGCAAGGTATCTGGACTTTTGTCTACACACGTGTATTTTGTTCCAGCTGCATGAATATATTTTCCAGCCATTAAGTAACCCTGGTACTCGAGGTTCCAGCCTTTATAACAGGTTTTTCTTGCTAAACAGAATATTACATTTTAAGTACAATAAGATTTTTTTTTATATCTGAGATTCAAATTATATATATTTGAATGAACAACAAAAGCACATGTACTCACCAGGAAATATTTTGACAACGGATCTATTTTGAAGAAGGCAAACTGCACACGGTACATCATTATCATGTAAAGAATTAAAGTAACCCGTGAATGTATTCGTTTCATATTCTGCTCCGTATACGAAAGCCCTTTCGTCATCATTTCCATCTTTGTAGACCCCCCATTCTGGATCCTTTGGTAAGCAAAGAGGATCTACAGCTCCTCTTTATGAGAATGATACGATCCTCCAACGAATCCTACATAATTTAGTTTGTTGTTTAGATATGGAAATTAACAATAACTTATTTCAGACAATTTGCAATGTTAGCTATCTGTGGCAAACATGTACATAGGACATAACCTTCCATGTCAACAACACTCAAGCTCTGAAGAAAATATTACCTTAAAACCTTACGTCAAATGGATAAAATAAAAATACTATTTAATACACTTTTTTTAATGTAGAAATAAATTACCAGAATAAACTAAATCTGCGTTTGATGGACAAGCCTTCTTTCCCCATCTTGTGTGTACAATGCTACTGCTTCCTATCCCTATCAAAAACATTTCATTTTTCGAAGTTACAATAAATAATTATATTTTATTGTTAAGAATTACAAAAAATCACATATTAGATATGTTTTTTCTCATACCATCTTCCTGCATGCTAGCATTCACCTGCTCTTTGAGGTTTTTCATTGATTTCTCAATGACATCAGTGAAGCTTTTGAATTCCCGCCTTAAAGTTTCTACCTGATATGTTCCTAGAGCAGACGAGAGTTGTCCTGTAAGGTAGCCCTGTAACATGTCCTTACAACTTCCGGTGTGTGTGTCTCCTTGTGTCGTGAGAATTAAAAAAACCAGGAATATATAAAACTCCATCCATGAAAAAAATACTTATGATATAAATTGTCTACAGTGTACTGATCATTAAAAAGGAATATTGCTCTACAATGTACTGATCTATGACAAATTCATATTTTCCTACACATTGACTCACTTCTCTCCAAAAAGATGTCAACATCTTGAAATTAAAAAAATAAATGAAATAAAATTCATATCCTTACATCCTACCTTAAAATTGTATGGATTGATACATTAATAAAAGAAAATACATTTTTATATTCATATGTCAAATAATTTTCAAGTAATAGATTGACATTTGATATCAACCTACATTGTTTGTTTTCAAGATTAGACACGAACAAAATAGATTAAAATGATTAAATTGTAATATAACTTCGACGAAATATCTCGAAATAAATTATCGCGTAGAAGATAGACTCATCTGAAGGAAATAAAAAAGAATTTTTAAGTAAAAATCTTGATGACACAATTATATGTCAAAACATGGATGAATTTTTTGGTTATTTTTTTTTAAAATATGATAAATGATGTTCAGATGGTATCCCCATTCACAATACATGCCTATTGTAAAAGCTGTTTAATGCAGTATCCACAGATGATATAAGCCTAGTGTTCCTAGTTTCATTCTTTGGAATAGAGTTTTATAATGAGCAAGGGTACCTCTTCCATTTTTTTAATTTCTTGGCCTCTGGTCATTGGTTTTAGTCTTCGGACTCTATTTCTTTATACAAAAAAATGTAAAAAAAAATTCTCTGAATATCTTCTTCTCTTCTCCTGGATACTTAGTAGAAAAAATTAAGTATATGGTTATAATGAGGAAGGTGACTCTTTTAAAATTGTGAATTTTGTGACCCCTGGGTCAGAAGATTTGGTATTGAGAGGCGAGGGGCTCTGTTAATTATCTGGTGACAATGCATAAATTCTTTGAAATTCGTTTCTTCTGCTCCTGAATATTTAGCAGATAAACTAACTGCATAATTATGGTGAGCAAGGGTGCCTCCTCCTAAATTTTGCAATTGGTTGCCATGGAGTCAGGGGTCAAGTAGACCACTATTCCAAGTGTACTGATGCTGGGCAAGGCTCTGTTAATTTATATTCTAGCAGTTATTCCCCTTTATTATTTACCTGTGATAATTAATCATTGTGAATAATGTAATTTGAGAGGTCAAATTTAATAAGAGATTTATACAAGGAATTTTCTAATACATAATATAAAAAGTACTTTCATTATTCTTAATGGTTAGACTTTTTAATTATAGACAAATTAAAATGAGACAAAACTATCTTTTATTTTTCTTTATTAAATGTTCTTCATAGACCAAAAGAGGCCAATGTAAGAGGGAATTAGATGGGTTTACCAATAGTGCTCAAAATAATAGTGACAAATTGGGGCAGGTATAGTTAAGTAAATAGATCTAATTTAAGATTTATTACAGAGTACTATACTTTTTTTTTTTTTGGTTGATCCCTGATCATAATATTTGTTTTGTTTTTGGGCAACATCATTCCATCTATCAGTTTGTTGTACTTCATACTTCAAGGGATTATCCTCAGGAGACCGTTAAGGCCCTTGGGCCTCTTGTTTTTTATTATCAAAAAATCAAAATCCTATCTAATGAGAGCGAATACCTCTTGACTTCATTCGTAAAATACTTTTATACACTTAATGGATATTTACAATTTCCGGAGTTGATACAAGTTTGCTAGCATATGTACGTGTGATCACGCATTTCTGATGTGAACTTATTTAAAAAACATAGGTAATCAGAGATTACAGAACTCACCTCAACGAATGTTGTCTTTAAGTAAATCAAAGTCCCACACTAAACTAATAATCTAGTAGTGTGCATCCCTAGATGCATCATACATGGAAGTTTGGTTCAGTTAGGTCTTAAAGCTACTTGGATAGGACCTGCTCTAAACAAATTATTCTGGTCATACATTAGGAAAATGTAGGTCAGATCCAGAATCTGAAGCAAGTCTGATTGTGTTCATCCCCAGATGCATTATCCATGCAATATTGGTCCAGGTAGGTCTAATAGTTGCTTGGGAATGGACCTGTTTCAAAAACTTTAACCTGAAAACTTTTCTGGAAAAGGTAGGTCAGATCCAGCATTCAAAGCAAGCCTGGTAGTGTACATCCTTAGATGTATCATACATTCAAATTACATCAATATAAGCTGTATAGTTATTTTGAAATGAGACCTGCTCCAAAAACTTTTACCTGCTCCAAAAATCTTAACCTACTCCAAAAACATTAACTTGGCAATTCTTTAGCTGAAATTGCAGCATCTGAAACCTTGACTGTTACAATGTAACATACTAAAAGCATCTTCAATGCATCTCTGATTAATGTAGGGCATAGAAGTACTTGGAAAAAAAATCTGCTCCAAAAACTTTAACTTGGGACATCGACACCAACGCCGACGTTGAGGTTAGCTAAAAATGATAATTAGTTTTAAAATTACACACTTTATACCACTATTATATGGTGTGCTAATAGGTACATTCACTCCCTTACATCCTTGCATTAAAAGAAACATAACGATTGCCCTACTAATCTCTCTGTTTTTTTTTCCTTTGTTCGTCGCTCCCTCACCCTCAGAAACAACAAAATGAGCACTTAGACTGTCACACTTCAAAGGAAAGCAGACTGTTAATTGTTTTTATAGCAGTTTATCTTTATTAAATATTGAATAAACTGTTATTTTTCTAACTGTTAGGAAAAGCTCTGTAAGATTACATTGGTTCATAGAGAATAGCCAGAATCCTCACACCCAGTTTCAGAGATGCAGATTAAACTGTGAATGAGGACCATTTAATTTTGGTTTATGTGACCTAGTGTTGAATTAACTTAATTCTCCACAGAACAGCATGCATGTATTAAGATCATTGCATGCTTAAGGAGTTTATATAAATATTATCATCCCATAACTGCCATCACAGTGCATTCGTTTCCATTCTTTCCATTAACTTCTTAATTGATACAATTGTGAGTCATCAATAAAGTGTATGCATTTCACAGTATCAAAATATTTAATTATTTAAGTAAATGTATGTGAATTATTGATAATCTTTTTAAAAGTCACATTTTAAGAAAATTCAGTTGAAGGTTGCAAATCTGAAGTTATTTGTAATAATTACATAGAGAGAAAAGTCGTTGAATAATCTTATTCTAACATGGATTACATGGAACTACATATACACCATGGAAGTAACTATGAACAAATGTTAAAAATCAAACAACCTTGTAACAATTTATTAACGTATATTGTTCCACTGTGTGGTCAAAAACCTATAAAAGTTTTAGCAGACGTATCAAAGATGTCACAAAAAGATAAAATCTAGTTCAGGGAGTTTTATCACCTTCTAATTATGTGTTGAAAGCAATGGTGGCCATTATTTATGTAACAGTCAAATTTGATTAAAACATGGAATAAACTGTCACTGTTTTAGAAAATACACTAATTGACCAATACCCGTGACCCAATTTGAAAGAATTTGCGGAAGTTTGATGCAGCCACTATGTCCAACATACTCAGTTTATCAGAATCTATCAAGATTTATTCATACAAGAGCATGCAGGCAGTGTTTTGTGATTAGAACAGACGCATTTATTCACATCAGCATGTTATTAAAGTACAATAATTATGGGTAATCCATTTTTTAGGAAAAAGAGTAACTTGAAGAATTTGACCAGAAGATTAACATGTCAAAAAAATGTATAATATCAATCCTGAGAATTAATTAATAAATAATGTGATCTTCACATGACTTGTTCAATTGCAAACAATCAACATTTTAAATGAATATTTATTTTATCTCAACTCCTGGACCATAATATCAAATATTTCAAATATGACCTATCAGGCCTCTAAGTGACCTCTAAAATTTAGGCGCCATCTAGCTCCTAATCAAAACAATTTAGTCGCCAATGCAAATTTTTTGTCACCAGGCAAATTTTTCTAAGGCGCCAATTCGAAAACTGACATTAGTCAATATACCCTTACATAACTTTAAGACTTCTTTTCTCCTCTTTAGAAAAAAATATAGAAAAATATTTATAGTTCCGGAATTTGACGATCCCCAAATCAATTTGAAATGGTCGCCAATTTCCAGACTTACAGAAAACAATTAGGCGCAAATCAAAATTTTTTAGCGCCATGGCGACTAAATTAGTCGCCAATTAGAGCCCTGCTGATACAATCTCTTTTATAAGTATAGATTTATTTGTCTGTTTTTGAGCAGATTTAAAGGTGATTCAACAAGATTGCGTGCGTAGATTTAGCCACAGGAGTTCACATTGAACACTGCACTAGCTGGTACTTGATAGCAAAACTCAAGCTAAAAAAATCAGACTCCAAAATTTGACTCCAAACTCCACTCCATAACTCCAATCCATGAATTACACGGTGCCCTAAATTTATATACTTTGCTCACATGTTTAAATTTCTGTGTTCATGTAAATATTGTTTAACACTTCGTATTCTAATATTTGTAGCTTCCTGTATTCTGTGAAATGGCTCCTGTCTAAGCGATTCTTCATAAGACTGTAAAGCCCCGTGTAAGTCTCCCACCATGTGCTGACAGATTCCTAGTATCTGCCAGGATATGTCTCGGAAATGTAAGGAAACATATGTCCCATCATCATAGAGCAGCAGTGTGTGTAGGTCTGTCAGTGACTGTAAACACTGATATTTATTACGTAGTCTATAGTGAGATAATACTGACAACATCTCTACTGTAACAAAAGGTGATAAATATAAATATGACTCTCCATTGTGTTGGCTTGCTTTTTGTTCTAAACATAATTCTGTAATACAGGGAATATTTTCAAATAAAAGCACATTATTCACCCAAGCCATCTTCATCCTTCTTGTTTTTGATAAATGACTTAAAGTTTCATTGTATCTCTGCCTGTCAATAGTATCTCTATACATATTAACGGACTGTGACATTCTTTGTTTAGTGAGAACAGTGATATATAGTGCCTTATCATATCTCCCTAATCTGTAGTAATACAATGCAAGATACAGTAAACAAGACACAGGCCCTTACCTTGATGCAAGTTTCAATATGTTACAAACCATTCTATCTAAAATGTAAATACTTTTATGTTTGGAACATGAAGAACTGTTTGCAATTGTGAAAGCTGATCGAACGAGAATGTCAGCAGCACAATAATGTAAGGTAAATGATTGATTTTGCGAGAGTGACAGCCGTGATAAGGTATCAACTGATTTCAAGAAGAGATAGGAATGCGATATATGTTCAATAGGATACGTTATTTCAGATAGTTCAAACTTGCAACACATATCTATCGTTGCAATATCTATCATTTCTCCCACATCAGAGGATAATACAAATATCGGGCTACTGAGAGCTAGTTCCAGAATTGACCTAAGCGTCGGACTAAGCAGAAGACAGGATACACCCATTCTGTAATACTGATAAAACTGTTGTAAAAGAGATTCTCGTGCGTCAACTACTTTGTTTATGAACATATTGTTCTGTGGAATAAAAAAATTAGAAAACATTCCACGATAAACGCAGAGAATAAGATATTTAAAACACTTCCAGAAGCAATCCAATAAATTATTCGGGCACCATCTTAAATGTCCAAGTTGCATCATCCAGAACATCGTGGTCTTCATGTAATATGAGCACAGTAATGGTTCCCTCCTGTCATTGATAACTTCCTTTGAAAATATTTTCAGAAGTCCATAACATAAAAATTGTGTATGATTCATGGTACACACTAATTGTTGTTCGGCTTGAGAAAACGATAATCTCCATTCTAATTCGTTAGAAGTCGATTCAATTTTACTTCCAATCGGCACACAGTGACATCCATTTCTTAGAATTGTTTCCATCACAGGTGCAGACGGCCAAATATATCTCAGACATCTGTCAATCCAAACATTGAATGTATTTGGCCAGAATAAAGTGGAAAAACAAATAGCATGATCGAATTCAATAGGACCATAGAAACCGCTGGTGCAAGGACCATGAATGGTAAAATTCTGTCTTTGGTTACGTTTGACATTCGAAAAGACCTGAAAATGTCTTTCTGTCCACAAAGAACTAGATATATAAGCTCCGCCATTAAAGGAAGCAAGACACAATATCACGAAATCGTTCCGTGGGGATGTCAGAAGCTGCAGTCTGACAAATCCTGGTGGTGTGTCTGAATCTTCGATTAATATGATATCATGTTTTGATGAACTGTAAACTTCAGCTTGAGAGATGGCAGCTATTAATTTATATTTACACCACCAGAACATTGTATCCCTATCAGATGATGTAAATCTAAATCCCTCTCTATAACTACCACTATCCATTACAACACAGCCTTTATTATTATAAAAAGGTTTCATTATCATCTCCTCCATGTCCTTGACGTCCCTCCTGATGGCCACTTCTGTCGGTGTCCCTATCTTCCGACACAGACCAACATACAGGACCTCTGATAGACGGGGGATATGATCCATTCTGTATATAAAGATTGGTTTATAGATTACATTCAACCCTCATAAAGACAATAAATGTATAAACATCATGTTTGAGATATGTAACATTTTAGCAAGTTTACTTGAGAACAGACTTATTCAAACAAAAAAGTGCTGTATAGCTTTGAATATTGTTCTTTGTGCAATTAAGTCCCACTTCTGGATTTTTCAGGGTTCAGTGTTTATACCATCTTCACAGATTGTATTGTTTAAAAATTATTTTGAAATTGATCAATTTTTTTTTTATCTTCACCCTTTTCATTTTAAGCATTTATTTAAAAGTAAAATGCTGTACACACGGGATAAATAACCCCAGGTTGTTTCTAAGTACTATTTTACCTTGTTGATGCCTCTCTGCAAATAGCGGTTTCTTCGTTATGAGTTGAAAGGAAATACCCGGCACATCTTCTTCTGTTTTCTGTTTAGGTTTATTCACATATGTGAGATCCAAGTAATTTCTACACTCTTGTTCATTACTATTGTTAGATATTTTATAGGTAAAAGAAAAGAGAAAGAACAAAAAATATCTACACTCTCGATCACCTCCCAATACATGTTGTAAAATCTTCAAGTGCACAAAATTGGCGCTGTTCCAGGAACTTAGATTATTTTTAGATTTTTCTGCAGAGAATAGTAACAGTCTTTTGGTTGAGAATTAAGTTTTAACAATGCTTGTGAGGACAAATAACAAAAATGTTTTATAGTATAATAAGATTTTGACGATGCCTAAATTACTTTGTAAATTTGAAATTTACTAGGGGGAGGTAAATGCAAAATTTACAACGTGATAGTACCTGTTTGATACAGAGGGCTCAGATTGGGTATAGAGGAGATGTTTTTTCCTCCTGATTACATTATCCAACCTCTAGTTCTTAGGGGTTCCTGTTTTTACCCTCTCCTCCGTTTTATTGTCTATTGGATTTTTGAGACTGATCATTGTTCATTGTCTTCACTTTTGACAGTATCTCCGCTTTGTGTGAATATCTCAACAAAAGATTGGTTATCTAACATGATAATCTCAAGAAAACCATCCCATTTGAAAGAAATTTTTCATTCGGTTTGCCTTTCACTAAAATTTCAAAATCTTTACAACGGACTCTCACATATGCGTTATACTAGTATGTGTGATGTAAATGAACATGAGGACGACAGTACTGCATAATATCAATTTCGCTTACATACATTTTTATTTATGGAATGAGTGATTAGATCGAAAGTCGATTTTATTTCCGCTAAATACCATCATATTTCATCTCGGGAAAAATATTTATGAATTCTTGTACCGATCTTTTCATGTACATAAAAACTATTTTAAAAAATCAAACTCTGCATATCAGTTTCTTTCTTCCGGGTATTTATTTTTTCATGTAGTGTATTTATCGACAGTGTATTTATTTATTTATTTCTGCTTTATACATCGTTATGGAATGTGACACTTATAGATTCTTTGATAATGAAAAATTGTCTAATGACTACGGACTTATTATTTTGTAGACGTCGAGGATTTTTTTTAGTCTTTTTCCTCTAATTTTTTAGATATATAAATCTTGCACAAAAGAGATGCTTTAGGATTGTAATTTGAATACAGTTATTAAAAGATGTACTTTTAGCTTTCGACAATCATGCGGAATCATTCTATTTAGAATTTTACTTGATATTATCAGAAAATGGGAGAAGATCCCCCTTGTTTATCTTTGTTAAATGAATAGATTTTAGAAGATCATGTACATATTAGGTACAAAACTATTATCCCCCTTCACACACACACTCTCACTCAAAACGGTATTATTATGGTTGTATATTAATCGCATTAAGTATGGAGTCGTGTAAAAGCTTTAAATGATCTCAATATATGTATAATAAATATTTAATTCAGAGGCACGATTTATATGATATGTTACTGTGTCTCTTCAATACTAGCAAAATCAGCTTCAATAACATCAATAACCCACTTTGTCAAAATCCTAGCAAGAACTCTGTATTTCAAGTATAACGTTCAGTTTGAATGTCCTAAAGAAGAAGCCATTATAAATGTGTGATTAAACATCAAATGTATATTTTAATCGGTTTAATGCAAATTGATCTGCTGTGTAATACAGTGTTTGTATCTTGTGTGACCCTTAGGTTCATAAGCACGTCTTTCGTTAATCAAAACGCTGTCAAATAATATTGATTTAGTTGGACAACAGTCATGTTGGAAATTGATGGAAAAATTGCACTGATTAAGTAAGAAAATGTATACATGACACTTTCCATACTTAAAATGAATTAAACTTTCTAAATCGTGAGGAGAAAAAATTTTTTTACTTGGTTACTTTTCATCCGAAACTCTCCCTAAAACCATTTATTCATTGTATGACTTTTTTTCATTAATTTATTTTTATATTATCTCCTATATGTTCAACAAGCTCCTTCTGACCTTTGGAGTGCTTCTAATATACGTGAGAAATATTGATCACACTCTTACATAAGTGATTCTGAACGGAATACACATAAAACATGATGACATTTAAAGTAAGTAATTATAAATTCATCGACAACTTTTAAATTTACAGTTTTATTCTGCAAATTTCTTTTCACAAAGAACGATTTACATTTTTCTATTTTTTTTTTTCAGGAGACAATTTTTTTTCATTGTATTTTATATTAGGCAAGTTCCACTTTATTGTCAGACATTCAAAGAAAACTCTGAATAATCAAAGTAAAGCATTATTCCAAAAACATCTGAAAATCAAGAAAAATTCAAGAAGAACTAAGATTAATCTGTGTAAAATCTGTTCTTTTTATATGCTGCTGAGATCCTGATTTTAGAGAGGTAGAAATCTTCGCATATTTGTTGACTGATGCTTATGGTGGATAATGAAAATATTTAATGGATATATGGGATTAGTAACAAGGAAATGGCAGAAATCACAGGTGTAATGGATTTTAATTTAGAAATCACAAAGTGATACTGAGAATTTTTGGATCATGTTCTTAGAAGGTGGTGACAGCATAACGAGAAGAGCTATGAAATGGACATCAACTTGAAAGAGAAAACCTGGAAATTCAAAATGAACATGGATGAGGACCAAAAGTGAAAAAGATAGACGACGGCTGGAACACCAACACCAGACCAGAGAAACCTGTCACAGGAGTATTCTGTGCAGTAATGCCTGAAGAGGATCAATTAAGTAAATTCCTAACCTGATGTTGTTTTCTTAAATATAATTTTATACTATTTTTGATAAATGTATTAATTATTGAGAAATGTTAATGAAAGGCCAAGAACTGTATTTCTCTCATCATCAATATAATCTAAATAAATTATTTACCAATAGTATATCTAGGCCAGTCGGTCCAAACTGTTCAAATATTTTATGTTAGTGTTCAGTGCTGTTCTGAAAAATTGATGCTAAATATGTTTAATAAACATGACTTCGAATGCACATTAATAGTAAAACAGTCATTGGAACTTGAAATGTCGATCAAAATTTTGCAAAGTGAATTATGGATGAATTAATTATTTATTCTCAAACATCGATTGAGTTTTAATATGAAATTTGTGTCTTAGCCCTATGTTTTTTTAAACTTAATTTTTCTATACATGACAATTAGGTTCGTTGCTGTAAGCCATTTTTATTTTTCTTGACACATAGATACATGCATATTTACATGTATATACATATATATCATCACGTCACTGTATCTCTCTTTGTTGTTAGACGTGGTACACGATGTAGTGTTGAAATTATACAGAGTCCAATTACCTACTTCTTCTGTATCGATAAAACTCGTAAATTGACATATAACTTATTCTTGCCTCAAGTTTCAATATATTTTTTTTTTTGGAAAAAAAAGGTGTTTACACCCCTTCATTTGTACGATGGTATGTTTTATTGCCTACCATGAACCTAAATGAAAAATCACAATTATGAAGTAATACTGTTGGATATGATATCCTATGTCTGTAACAATTATTAATTCACGGTCTAAATAATAACAATGAAATATTTGTTTACTTTTGAAATTTTAATTAGAGTAGCTGGTATCATTATATTTATATATATATTTGACTTAATAACGGCAATAGAGAATTTTTTTTTTTAGAATTCTTACCACTGTTTACTGGTAGCTCTGATACACTGTTTAACAAATCTTATTGTTCAAAGAGAGACAAAAACACATACAAAATAGCATTTAATATGGAAATGGAATTCAAATTTTAGAATTCTTCAATGACAACAATCTGATATCCACATGAACCCTGTTTACTTGAAAAGAAATAATTTTTGACGGAATTACGACCTTCAATTTTTCAGGGTTTTCCGCAATTTTTTTTCTAAACGCTTGCAGATATTGAGCTGATTTTTGGTATGTGTCTTTACCTTGATGAGTTATAGATCAATTTTGCATTTCGTTCATTGATTTTTGACGGAATTATGGCATTTTCATTTCTTAACGGGAACAAGATTACACTTGCTGGTAGGGGACTAGTATTGCTAATGCAATACTCTCAGATGTTTGTTTTTTTTTTAAACAATGTTAAATATTATCACAGCATGGAGTATACTATTTCCAGAAATTGACTTGACAAAAACTCGAAATCCTAAGGACCAGTGACCCAAGGCTAAGCAGATTTATTTATAACAGAAGACACTGTTTATTCCCGAAAAGAGTGCAACGTAAAACTGATTAGATTTACTGACCTATAGATTCGTGTAACAGGGTATAGACGAAAATTCGAAACCAATATTTTATTTACCAGTATTTTATGTACATCTATGTCCTAAAATACGTATGAAGCAATTTAAGGTAAACATGGTATATGTTTATGTAATATTTATAGGAATGTATTAACGTAGGCTCATTTTTCCGGCAAACTGTAACGCACGCTTCTGTGCTGCATACGAAACATTAATAAATTATACGTTGACTAATACGCAGAATGCTTTCCCGACTTTTTTTCTAAAAGTCAAGAGTAAATTGTAGGGACTATTGTTGCCTGCTGCATGTTGTACTCAACACTTAACGAAGGTATTACTTGTAAAAAACGTGATCTAATAGAAGTTGTGAAACAAAGAATTAAAATCTTGATTGACATTTGTACCTCTACCTTTAGATATAATAAATCCCCTTCGTTTTAATCTTGATTCAATAATTGATTAAGTGATAGAAAATATGTACGCAACCATGCTAAGGCTCATAAATTGACGATTAAAAATATATAATTAAAAATGTGTTTGGCTGGTTGCCCAAACTTTTGTTTTTTATTGACAAGAAGAACCTTCCTTATTTTGTTTGTTAATTGTTTTAGCTTTGACATTTATTTTTCTGGCTGCCTGTTCGCTTTGAAATTCTATTGAAGGACTTTCAAGAATACACAGGAGATGAAGAAGTTAATTTTTGGGAACAATATTCAGGATTTATTTCGATGTTTGTTCATGTGACAAAAAGGTCACTTCTTATGACGTAAAGAACTTAAAAAGTATACGTATTACATTGTTCATAACTGTACATAGATGACATCGAGAAAAGAGTGAGTATACATGAATACCGGTATGTCAAAGCAATACGCCGGTACTAATACTCATTTTGTCATCATTTTCCATCAATTTCCAAACACTGTATATTCGAAAAATATGTTCCTCGGTATTTCCTGGCCTTTCTGTGTTTTTACTGAATTATGACGCTCTACAAAATATGGGAAATATGTCAAATTAACACTAAACAAGAGTTGTCCCCAAATTTCATAGACAAACATAGTTCTCTGGGAACAAGGTGTCATGAATTAATGAAACTTTAGAATTTAATTAATCCAATAATTACTAATAAATTTATTGACTTATGATGAGTAATTATACGGATGAACACTATTTAAATGATACATATTTCATTGATTTTGTACAAAGGCGGCGCAGTACAAGGAATTTAATTTCAAAAATCGATATATATCTAAAATTTTTAAAAAATATTTTCTAATTAGAATATGAATAAAAAAAATCCTAATATTACCTTAACATCAATTTAATACCTTTCCACCAATTTTTTCGTAGATGTTTTTATTTATATTAATTTTATCACGTTTTTATGCACATCGGACTTGTTGAAATATTTATGTAAAGAGATGTGCATGTGACGCTAAAAAGATACCGACTTAAAGAAAATTGTTGTTTAAGTGACAGTGCAACAGAAAAACAGACCCCCCCCCCTCCCCAAAAAGCTCAGAAGTTTAGGTTTTAGATTTTTTTATTCTTGGATACATGATACATGTATCTATTTTGTTCTAAATTAGTTGACGAATTTAAGAATAAGATTTTGTATGAACCGGTGACGTTTATCTTTTTGACGTCGGATATTGCTTCGTGTGGTAGGGAAAGGTAACACTAAAGTTCTTATTACCTCGAATATTTTTCAAGTATTCATGTTAAAACCTCGTTATTTATCAACCAACAACATACATCCAGAGACCCTTATAAAAAATATGTAAATTTCTTGAAATATATAAGCTAAGTCTACGGATTGTTTAAGGACAATCCTTGTACTTTAACCAAATTAAGTTCTCTTCTAGTACATCAAATATTGTAATGAAGTTGCTGAAAGGATACAAAAAGGTCCTCTCTTTAAAAATCATTGAAATTCCTAAGCTGAAGTATGTCTCCAGACCACGATTTGACATCAATTAACAAACTTTATGAGAAGTTTTAAATACATGTTCATGTATATATTTGTCAAATATCAAAAGATCTTTTTACTCTTGACATGGTTAATTATCTCAACCACAACTCATTATCTGGTTAGGTATGAATGAGGGGCCTTTAACCCAGATCATGGCTAAAGATTCTCAAGGCTTCAAATTAACAGAAGAAAGATTGAAATTGACTTTTTAAGACAAAATATACAGTATAATGTATTAAAAAAAGTAATACATTAATAAAATGACTTTCCTCTAATACAAGAATCACGTATTGTTTATTTTATACATACTTGATTTCAAGTCAGCAACAGAAGAAAATGATCTGTCATGACTGGTTTTGGAACTTTGGGTTGTAACATAGGAAACAACATTCTTCAGATTCAACGCTGTAGATTCACGCAAAATATCTGGACTCTTCAATGGTTCTTCTACAGGTCGCCATTCTAAAAATATTTTAATATTGAGAACTAAAGATGTCCAAAGTTCAATATTTTATTAATATAACACAACATAATCTTTATGTACGATGCCAGTAAATTAAGATACTTGGAGGAGTAATGGAAATACGTGTGTCAATAGGTCCTGATAATATGCATATTGGGTTATTTCCGTATAACCCCTCCAAGTGTCTTCATATAAATAAGTAAAATATACATTTACCCTCATAAAACTCGATATCCATTTCTTGAACGATATATGAAAAGCCCGCCGTGCATAACACATCTAGGAATTCTTCGTACCAATTCCGATTGTGGTATCGGACGCGATCCAGAAGAAGAATTGTAGCATATGATCTACCCTGTGATTCTTGTTTTGCCATTATGTTTTCTACATCTACAAAGTTTAGCACATTTCGCACATGCAGATGCGCAATGATTTCTTGAGGGTCCAAACGTTCAATCAAAATTTTTCTGAACTTTACAAATACATCAGTTGGTACATTTTTGGCTTTTAGCTTTCTTGGTACGTAATGTTGCCCTGAAGAATAAATAAAGCATAACCTAGGTAAACATTTCGACGAAATGACTAAATAATCAGTATATTTTACGGTGGTAATGTTATTGGAACCTTAAAAATCATTAACATGCAATCGATTTATGCAAACCTGTTGAAAGATACAAGTTCACCAAAAAAAAAATAATACTGGGAACTATACGCGATTGCAGCAAGGTCATTTATTGACAAGCACTTTTACTGATATCAATTTTACTAAAAGTTATACCTACGAAGTTAAAATAGCTTAAGGATAATTATGTAATTGAATAATGTTCTTAAGCACATAATCATGTCGGTTAATGATGTTACCTCGGTTCTTATTTTTTCCTATAAAAACATATGACCATAGTTGAAGCCCAAACATAGTCCAAATACTCGACTCTTTATTATTAAAATGTCTTTTATAGCCCTGCTTTTCCGGGGAGGAAGATTTGTCAAAGAAAAATTTTCTGTAGACATGAATTATGTAATATAAACATTACAAAATGAATTTACAAAAATTGAGCATGTTTACAGATGAATATGAATGGGTGTACCCTGCTATCCTTGAAAATAACGGTTCCTTGTTTTTTTGTTTGTTGTTTAACGTCTCTCGAGATTTTTTCACTCATATGGAGACGCCACCACTTGCCGATGGAGAGCTGCAAATTTTGACCTAAAATCGACACTTAGGGCCATTGAACTGTGAGGAATCTTTTTCGTGTCAGCATCTATTTCGACACGGTACCTCGGTTTATACGGTCTTATCCGAAGGACCGGTCTCCACGTCCCACAGTGGGATTCGAACCCGCGACGTAAGGATCAACTCTTTATTCCGCGACTCTCGAGCGCAAACGCTCGAACCACTGCGCCACGCGGGCGACGAATGGTTCCTACATGTACCAATTCAATTGTAAAACTTTGATTCCCAATTGTATCCCAATCTTACCCTCGGGGTCATTGCATACCAATATGATTTGAAGTGGCCCTTCTACTCTTTTAACTCTTTTAAAAAAATCCCTGTATATTCCCATATAACATCATCTTCTCTGGTCTAGTGGTTCTTGAAAAGAAGACTGCAACCTTTATTTCCTTTTCTCGATTATCTCTTCTTTCTAGAGAGCATGGTCCTGTATTTAAACAAACTAAAATTCCTTTCACTCAAAGATGTTTTAAGCAAGTTCAGAAGAAATTCAGTTGTTCTAGAGAAGAAGCCGGGTAAAACGTTAAAAGAAGGACAGGCAGAGGGAAAGCCTGACAACGGATAACAGGTGATCAGAAAAGTGCATTTTAACCTTCGCTTACAGAGGCGACCAAAAAGACTGATGTTTATTATGTATATTTTTATCAACAAAAAATTTGAGACCATTTTATGAGTGTGGCAAAACTTCTGAGTTCTATGATCACTATAACTAGAGGTATATATTTGACTTAGATTATGTACATGTACAAAAATCTAGCTGAATTCGTGATTCAATTACAAATTATTGAATTGCATATTGATAGCGATTCTCTGTAACCACTTAAACTTCTTGCCACGCATGGTCACCGATTTTGATGAAACTTTGCTCATTATTACAACTTGACACTAGAAACATATATCAATTAATATTTTGTTATTATGTGTCTTGGTTGCCATGGTAACGGCCAGAAAAGTTGGAAAATTGAGATTTTCAGCTACTTGGAATCTTAATTAAGCCTTAATAGAGATTGTTCTATCTGACGTATCCGCATACGTATCCGTATACGTATCGAAGTATAAGAGGCATCTCGATTCCGATGTCTAACTCGCTGAATACATCACTTTTAAATCAGGCCCATTTATAGAGCTGAAGTATAATGATTATTCCAATAAAATGTATATTTCCATTATTTTGTAAATGAGTAAGCATAAAATGATCAGATATGTATATAACTTTTTATTCAAATTTCAATATAACTTTAACATCATTACATTTCTTTGAACAAAAACAATGTTGGAGCTTGCTTCCCAGCTTTTAAAAAGCTGTACATGTAGGTCGCGGGTTTATTGCATATGTAACTTGAAGCGGCCACCCATCCAAGGACTATACAGGTTCGCCGTAGCTTAACTTGCCTGAAATAGAGGGAGACCTCTACCACATTACTTGAAAATCTAGCTCACTAGCGAGGCAGTATAAGTTCCTTATATACTGCTCGCTACACATAAAAATCTTACGAGAAAATTTGAGACAATGTTCCTTAGAATTGCACCATATTATCTGTATTTTTGATCAAATTTGTCTACGTGGTTTTAATACAATGTTACTGAAACGCAATTTCGTTTTTGGTACCATGTAGATAACCACTCCACGAAAACCACATACAAAATAAACAAATAACAGGTAAATGCATGCCATTTACCACCCACCTACACACACACATTCCAGTGTTGAGGGTTGATTTAATCCAGGTAATATGCATATATGAATTTTTTTTATTAGATCGACATATATGTTGTAAAATGCTCCCATTCTATTGAAAGTTACTTGCCCGCATGCAACCTAAAGCTTAAGGCTTGGCAATTTACGGTAACTTTCTTTCTGCATACCATTACTTTTACACTAACTAACTTTGGCTGACCTTTAGTACGAGTTAAGTATCAATTATACTATATAAATTATTTCTTGCAGTTGGCATCATATTTATTGTGTTGTATTAATTTACGATATATTGGGAGAAGGACGCAATTTATAAGAAGAACAGTTTTGTTCGTCTTACTGCTAAACATGCGCACAGACAGACAATGTTACTAAAATGTAATCGGGAATGGCGATATAAAGTTGAAATGACTCTAAAAATTTTAATCAATTTGATAACATGTTCTACATAGACCCGGTATTTGCGAATTTTCCTATTAACATTCTGGTACTCTCTTCTTACATTCTCTGGTTGACGACGTAACTGTGCTTCGGTAAATGGAGTGACAATTGGGTGTCTGGAAGGGTATATGCAGTCTCCTAATAAATAGCAATCTCTTGGAAAATCCAGTGTCATACCAACCCCTATGGGCGTCATCATTCGAAAAGTTTGGGCGTCATTATTATGGCCCAGAAATCCCGATTCTACATGACAGATCTTCAAGTTATTGTTGATGACAATCTGTGTGTGAACACAATGAAATTTACGGTGCCCACTATAATAAAGCCTTTGGGGTTCATTTGAAGGCATATATATGCGATGGGAGGTGCCATCAATCGCTCCTACTGCTTGAGGCAACTGCTTCCACACACCCCGTAGGCGATGCCATTCTCTATTTGATGGCCATATGTTTTCTCTTAAAACAGCATGCAAGATTGGCCACACTAAATTTACAATTCGACGAGCGGATGATACAGAAATTGAAAAAATGTATGACAGACTTGTACATGTAGGATAGGTTTTCAACCATAGTAGTGTCAACAAAATCTTATTTCTGTTGTTTAGACAATATCTTTGTCGGTAAGGACCCAACATATGACTACACTGACCACACAATTCCATAAATGTATCAGGTGTCTCTCCAGTTCCGTCAAAGAACAGACGTCTGTTCTGAGACAAATCAGAGAAAACATCCCTCCCTCTCCTACCCCTTATTTGGTCTACATCATCAAAAAACAAAAGGTTCCTGCTGGAAAATGAACTTAAACTGGGCAGGTCAAGTACTGATAAAAGGGTTATCAAAACATCACTAATCTCTGTTTCATGTTCATTCACTTCGAACGCTTCCAACATTAGGAGTAAATTTGATATCGTATCGATATCGTGAATGGAAGAATCAAAAACAGTAAGCAACAAACATGCAAGCGAATCTCTTTCCATTTTGCTATGATATACCTGTTTCCCTTTTAGTGTTCTTATATGGACGAGTCTACTAAGCTACGCTGTCTGAAAGCTAGGTCCGTTAAAATTACTAAATTTATACCCACGTGGTAACAAATAATGCTCATCTCCGTGGAGTTTCTATTGTATAGTGTCATTTTATCATACAATGGAGTTTTTGTCGAGAAAAGGGGTTCACATAAGGGTGGCTCTTAATATATGATTGTATACTAGCAGCGGGAATCAATACGGGTAAGTAAAAGAACCTCATAAATCTTAAGATAGCCGCCTGCCCCCCCCCCCCCACTTTTTTTCTTACATTATCTTTTACTATAGAAAATGTTCGTTGAAAGGGTGGTCCCCCCCTTTTGTCTCAGCAAAGTCAAAATTAGGGTTTTCTAGTAATGTTTGAAGAAAATTTGGTTGTGAAAAAGTTGGAACTCCCCTCCTTCCCGAACGAAATATTTTTGAGTTTATAGAATGCTCCTTTTTTTTTAATTTCTTGTTAAAGTTTTCCAGTTGATCCAAATTTTTCCCCCTGATTGAACCCCCCCCCTTTAAAACGATACTACGTGTCTGTTTAGCTTGTTATTTCTGATTTAAAAAATATAAACATGCTTATGGATGTTCTCAAAAATAATTTTTTTAAACATTTATTTGACAAAATACACATTGATAAAAATGGTGTACATGTCGATCGAGCTTATCTAATTAAATTTCAATATAAGATATTTCCCATGCCCCAGGAAAAAATGTTCAAAGAAAATGAAGCACCAAGAAACAGAAATCACTGGGTTTATTTTCTACACATACAAATAATGTTTTCATCAACTTTAGCGTGGTCAATTATAATATTAGAGCACTTTATTCTTTTGCAAATTTTGTTATTCACTAAAGATTGTACATTAAAGGGCAGGTCACTCTAAACTTACAGCTTAAATTACTTTGAAATCAGACTCTTTCGTGTGTAGTGTTTAGAGTCACTCCAATTAAATTCTTTGTTATTTGCAGACGGCTAATATCTGTGAGAATTAATTTGTTTAGCTTCAAAAAGAGGGACCTATTTTTCATATTCAATAAAATAACTAGAAAAATACGATATAAAGAGAAAATGCCATATCACTTATCGAAATATGTCATGAAATGTTATTCTCTCTCTCTCTCTCTCTCTCTCTCTCTCTCTCTCTCTCGTGTCATTTTATTGGTTCAATGTCTAATTTATTTTAACAGTTTTCTTCATGGCATACATTTACCCCCCTTTTTTCAAACAAGACACGTGTTTTATCAACAAAGCTTTAATTAAGGAATGAATTATATATATATATATATATATATATATATATATATATATATATATATATATATACGAGCAAGTTTGTCTAATCAGACTCTGAACTTGTTGACGATTCAGAACTTACATCTACTAGTTTGTTCTTATTCTTATATAAATAAGTCAAAAGTTTGTTTTTCAGCTTTTCGTTCTCTCTAATTAATTCTTTAGTAGAACGAGATTTCTTTACTTTCTTTTGTTTGGATTTTTTTCGTTTTCTAACCCTCTCACATTCTACGGCATCTTCGCGAGCCCACAGGAGCCGTATGTCCTCTACATCTTGATCCTCATCTTCTCCAGTATCCTCTTCATTATGTTGACGACTCCCTGAGGACGAAGTCGATGGCCGGAGATTCCCCAAAGAGCTGGTTGATGGTCGGGAATAATCCGAGTTCCCTGAAGAGCTGGTCATTGGTATGGTATTTCCTGAGAAGGTAGGCCGGGTCAATTCCCTGGGGTTCCTAGTGCCCGAGAGTTGACAAGAATTTTCTAAAGATGTGGTTTTTGTCGAGGGGGAACTGATGGAAGAAGATGAAGGGGGGTTCACGGAGGAATTAGAGCTATTATATCTTTTCTCCAATTTTGCAATTTCCTCAAGACATTGTCTATAAACAAATGATACACATTGTTAGAAAAATGAAATGTTATGATTTATATATTTTATCAGACTCTAAACTACATGTTTTATGATTAAATAATGACTGAAGTATTTGGATTTGTATGACTTATCCTGACATTTTAAAATAAATTAAGAATCAATAGAAGTTTGTGGATAATGGGATCAAAGCTCAGAAAAAATGCTGATCAATTATGATACCTGATATCTGAGTCTTTTTCCGTGTGCATGTTTTCCTTCATTCTATGAAATTTCTCTCTAATGCGCTGAAGCAGCCTTTTTTCATCTTCCTTTTTATACATCTCGCGAATGTCCGCGCCGAACTGATTGACATTTGCCTTAATCTCTTCCAAAATGGACTCAAAATCAGCAGGATGGATGAGATAGCTTCGTAAAATAAGAAGAACCTCTTGTTTCGAAAATCGGTGATTTTTTCTTTTCTCTGTTAAAAAAAAGAGTTATGTGAATGTGCACTGTGATTTGAAATTCTATGATAATTATATAATATTTCCTAACACTGAAAAAGGAAATGAAATTTCTAAAATAGCATTATTTTCAACTTACCATTCCGTGTTGCCATGATGTTTCTTCTAGTTGTTCGACTCACAAATCTCGTGGAATTGCCAGTCCTTCGCGCTTACCCAACCGAAAAGTTGAATGAAAAGAATTACACAGTCTATTGTCGGGGTTACTCTCTCGGCTGTAGTTTTACTCGATTTGATAAAACAAGCACACAGATCTATCTAGATATGTGGGTTAACGAAAGGAAAGCCACCAATTTTTAACAGTCAGAAATTAGAGTGTATGTTATAAATTTGAAAACAATTCATTCTTTATTTCACCAAAAGACTGGAGAGTGGGGATTGGGGGGGGGGGGGCAATTGGAATGCTATGTAATGCTTAAGGTAAATAAGAAAATGAAACAATAAATGTCCTGGTATTGAGAGAGAGAGAGAGAGAGGAGGGATAAATGTTTTAATGATTTTAAAGCAGACCCATTCATTGGGAAATGAGATATCATGTTTTTTTTCTAATTTAAAATGTAATATGAAGCTGCTTGACACCCCCAGTCAACTTTGGAGAAAAAAAATACTACAAAGTGAAATTAAGTGTAAAAGTTTTCTTTTAAATTCAATTGTTTAATAATTTAAATTGCAAACAAATAAAGATGGAAATTTTATATAGTTCACACCTCGGGATCGGGATGCCTATCGTACTTCGATACGTATACGGATACGGATACTTATACGGATACGTGAGATAGAACAATCTCTAATAGAGAATGTTCTTTCTGACGTATCCGTATAAGTATCCGTATCCGTATACGTATCGAGGTGAAAGAGGCATCTCGATCCCGATGTCTAAACTTTTTACTATAATTTCCATCGTTATTTGTTTGGATTTAAAGCAGCCCCATTCATTTAAGAATAGCATATGGTATTTTTTCTAATAAAAATGTATTAAGCCGCTGTAAACGTCTATCACTGGAAAATTTTTTAAAAATAGATAATGAAATTAAATAAATTTGTATTTGTTTTCATTATATTGTTTAAAACTTTAATTGCAACTTTGTTTAAAAACATTTATCGGGATCCCCCTCTCTCCATCCTAACATCAGGATATTTTATTGATTGATTCTGTAATTTACATTAGATGACAAAAAAGTTACCCCCCCCCCCTCCACTCACACACACACTAAAATGCAAAAGACGTTGATATCCACACAATCAATAAAACCGTGAAGCCGCTTCTAGACCCTTACCAGTATATGCTAAAAAAATGCCAACCCCCCCCCCCCCCCCCCGCCAGGGAACACACACAAACTTTCATAGCGTCTGTTGACTTTCTTCATTCTTTTTTTTTCAATGAACTATTTGACAAATACCTGTATGTCGTCTCCCATTCCCCTCCCCAGTTGAAATTGCTACTTTCGTGCCTATTCTCATACAGCTTGATTTTGCTTTATATTTTGTCCTTTCAGCAAATAGGTGATGAAATGAAAATGCAATTGTTAGATTTGATTTTTCCTTTTAGTTCTCTTGTTGTCGTACATGCGTATTATAATTCATGGTTTGATATAGAAACTGTTTCAGAATAGGGTATTCATTATATTAATTCTCTTTTTATAAGAAAGAAAAGAACATTAGGTTAAAAAATGCCAAAACAATAGACATCTATTTCTTCTATGCTACCTTGTCCATCCAGCTGATTTTTATTTATTTATTTAATTTTTATTTATTCATTTATGCATTTTGGCCCAGATCGGGACAAGTGTGAGTCAATTCAACACGCAGTTTATAGAACTGAAGAGAAGAGGCTGCTTCAACGTAGCAGAGAAATAAAAAACAGAATAAAGAATAAAATTTATACAAAACATTTAATTGATAAAATATCAGCATTTTTTCAGAGTTTTGATCCCGCTTGCACACAAAGAATTACAGTCATCTTAATTTCAATAAATAAATCATTAAGTAAACTTTAGTCAACATGTATATAAAGTAATGTATAAGACATAAACATTGTTCTCCGTTTATCTCCTTTTGTCGACTATTGTTATTCATCCCCGACAAAAACTGCGTGTAATTGTATCACTTTTGGAAATGGTAGTCCTTTCTCAAGCTCTCTAGAATTTCGGATACAATTTATAGAGTTAAGAGTTTTCAAACCACCCCAGAATTGCCAGCTTTCCAAAGCTTTTCTGGAGAACTATGTCCATCAAATATAATCAAATAATATACAGAATGTTGATAATGATAAAAAAGAAAATGAGGATGGAAATTTTCAGTGACTCCCCCCCCCCCCAACACACACACACACACACACACACAGAGTATGCAGTATGGTCAAATTAATCTTTCACAGTTAATGTATCCGTAATTATTTTTGTGGAAAAGAGGAACTCAAAACTTAATATCCATCCCCCCCCCCACACACACACATATACCCCGTAATAGTTTTTTTTTAAGATTTTGATTAATTTCTACACCTTTTTATTGTCAAAGTTTTGCTAAGGTGACTTGTCATTTTTTTGTTTCTCCCTGCCTCGGCCCAGCTTCCCCCTTCTCCACTTTGTTAATCAATTTTAAGTGTTTGCTTGATGTAGACAAACTTATACTCATCTAGAATAATTGATCTCTGACACCTCGTACAGTTAAACTTTGTTAACTCAAATTCTTGAATATATCGAAGTTTTAATTGGTCCAATCAAGTCTGAGATAACGAGCACTGACTGTATGCATTATGGGGAATATGTCTTGTGTTGGTAAAGGTTACTTCGAGAATGAAACAATAATATATCCTGATATTGTGTGTGTGTGAGAGAGAGAGAAGGGGGGGGGGGAGTCCCTTTTAACTTTTTTTATTTTTAAAAAAATTAATAAAAATATACATACTTTTTTTTTTACTAATTTTATTTTTTTTTAAATCCTCCCATAAAATGATAGGTGTGAACAGCAACTTGATACGTTTTATTAGAAATATTTCTATATATCTTATTTTGAAATGAATGAGGTTAAAATCAAACAAGAAATCAAACAAGAAACGATGGAAATGTTACCCAACGGTTAAATCATCGGGATCGAGATGCCTCTCATACCTCGATACTTATACGGATACGGATACGTATACGGATACGTCAGATAGAACAATCTCTAATAAAGACTAGGAAAAACAAGCAAACCATTCTAGCAAAAAATGACACCTTGTTGCCACTTATGCTATAAAGAAACTATTTAGAATATATCTCTAAGTAAGTGGTAACCATGGGTACTTTTGGAATACATTTTAAATGTTGAAAAATCCTGAAAAAAGGTCAATATTCACTAATGATGGGTGTTACATGATCAAATTCAATCAACAACTTAAGAAAAACAATGAGAAATAATTGACCTTAAGTAATAAGGTATTGGCAATATTATTCTAAAATTAACTTTTAGGGTTGCCATGGTAACATAGCGTAACAATGCAAAATCTGTTGTTAAGATTGGGTTAATGCTACTACCTTAAAGGGGGAGGAAATAAGCACCTCCTTCAAATTTACCTGGTCTTAGAACCCCTGTCAATCACCTGAAATAAAGCCTGAGATTGGATACTTGGATTTGATTGACATTTAGTTTTCCATTTTTGTGTATATCATGTGTACCTTGTCTGAATATCGTACCGACCATTGAATTAACATTCAGGCTTTTGATGCCTACCGCATATGTCAACGTGATAAAGCTCTGTTTTTTTTTAATTCTTAGGAATATGCTATAAATATAATTCTGCCAAATAATTAAATAAATGCTAGGAAAAATCATGCTTTTATATTTAAAATGTAATTTTAGAAGGGTGAATTTCATTTCACGATTACAATCGATAATTATACAATTAGTCAAAACATAACTTTACGTAAATTTATTTTAATTTAAACAGAATATACCGACCCTCTTTTGAAGTATCATGTAATTAAATATAATAATATATCTTGTTTTAAAATGATTATGACAACACTGTAATATTGTTCAAGTGAAATTTTATAAAGACAAGTACATGATTGTACGTGTCGCTTTTCTTCGAGACATGGTGAAGAAAGTTACGGTATAATAACCAGTTTTAGAAGAGAAATTAGTCGTATTACTTTATCTTGCTTTGTTTTGATATTTGAAATTACGAATCCCGATGGGGGAAAAAGTAGGATACAGATGATTCAATTCCCGTTTCGCCTAACTTAGGGGACCACAACCGGCCCGAAGACCTGACCATTTTTGAAGTCCATGCGTCATCATGGAAAAATCACGTAGGAATTATCTTTAAAAAAGAATTATTCAGCTTATTATAAGTCTTTTTAGTTAGAGACTTATTAAATAAGTCTTATTTACTTAGAGACTTATTCATGACCTCCTTTCTTCTTTCGTTTTGCCATACACGGCTTGCAATTCGAATTACTTCCCTTTGTGTCGCCAGCATACAACTAAAGATTTTGGTCCAATATTCATTTTATAACATTTGAAATTAATTAACAAACACACAGTTATTTTGAAATTGTCTAATTATTAAAACATATTTATTCTAAAAGAAGGAATTGAATTAGGAGTATGTCCCCAACAAAAATTTAGCATGCTTTATTTAGTAAATTTGACGGTCAACATTTCGATTGACCCACACAACAAAAAACAATGACATTATTTTACCATGTCATAGGAAAACGTGTACAGGTAATACAGGTAACATCCTGTGTGTATAGGTAGGTATACACAAGCCAGCGTGGTTCCCTCGGGGCTTCACAGCCGTTTTGATTAAGCTCCACCCCACACTAAACTTACCTGAGGAAAACCGACCGGTTGAAAACCTCGGCCTTTAAGGAAAACATGAAAATTCAAGACTGACAAATATACATTCTTAGGACCTTGCAACACCGACAACATTAGAAAAATTGAGATTAATTGCTACTTTGCAGTATAAACACGGAAACAATGTACCAGTTGTTTAAAGAAATAGTTTTTTGCTGATAAAGGAATTTACCTTTTAATCAAGAAACATATTATTTGACTCATCTTGAATATTACCTATCTGGTAGAACTAAAGTTTAATATCATATATTGATAATGTTTGATGAAAAATACAACACTGTTGCTATGGTTCCCAAGTTGAGAAAAAATTCGATTTTGTTAACTTTATGTCAATATTAAACCCTATGTGCCAGCTTTTTGAATCCATTTAGAGATTGGGTGGTAGTCAATATTGAAAGTCATATTAATCATAACAGTTTTGGGAATCTACATATAAGGGTACGTATCCAATGAAGCAGAATATTTTCCAAATTTTTATGCATATTTTTTCTGCCAATTTCCATAGAACGCTCTATTTAAAGAATTAATTTGAATTTTTTGAAATGTGAAAATTAGGACCACACAAACGCCGTTAAAAATTGATCACCAGTTATATAGAAATGTGTTTTTTATAAAGCTAGGATCAGATTAAAGACTTACGCAACGTACCTACTTACTGATATTTTTTCAAGAAATTCTTAATTTAAGATTATAATGCCATCAGATGTTCATAGACAAAAAATCAACATGCATTACCAGGGGGGTAGAAGAAATATCAATTGATGAAAGTTCTCATATAATTCAAAGAACAATATACATAATTACTAAACATATATTCTAGATGTTTTGTTTATCCAAACTTGTTTTAGAAGAAGTTTACAGCAGCATATATAGACATTAAAATGTATCACACAGTTCCTTCAAGTATTGGAACTCTTCAACTCCAGGGGAAAAACAATAAAGTTCAAACTACGTTGTATATGTTCTTAAAACATACATAGAGTGAATTTGAAATCCCTTCGTGGTGTTAAAACCATGGCAACCATTGCTAACCAATAAGAAATATCATTTCTTTGGTATACAACCTACAAGTGTATAATTGTTTTTATTTTTAAGTGTATGACTTTATAAATTGAATGAACAAAATATTACTTTTCAATACTTTGTTTCCATGGTAACGGATGTAACAGTTGGTTTCCCAAATATGTTTTTCTTGATTTCAGACATCAGGCCTTTGACTTTCGGAAGCAGTCATTGCCATTTGTTTGCTTTGCTGCAAACGTTAACTATGGGATTTTGAACATGTTAAAAGGACTTTTGCGAGAAGCACTGACTTTTACAATCGACGGCTTACTTTTACACTATGACAGTATATAAAGGAAGCTCTTTTGCGATATAAAAATTAAGCTTAACAGTTAATTATACGATAATAATGGGCCATTTCAAAGCACATATTACGTTGTCTAGAAAGAGAACGGCAACCAGTCCACCCTCAACCCCATCCCTTCCCACATTGATCAACTCTTGCTTAGTTTTCCTTCCGAGATGTTTTTTCTCTCTTTTTTGATTCCTTCAGAAAATGAGATTGAAAGGAGATACTAACCCTCATGAATAAATAATTCAAGCTATGTAATTCTGTCTCCCATCATCTCTTGTTATGCTTGCCTCCAGTTAAGTATGTAAGTGCCCTAAATAAAGTTATCTTCTCCCTTTTCATTCCGTTTACAGTCATTCCTATACAACTTTGTTATCACTTTAAAGGGCCTGGACACAGTTGCATGTAGCCTTATTGTTTACAATTTTAAATTTCTATTTTCATTCAAAAATAATTTCAGTTTCATGAATTGAACATACATTAAAATGACAACGACATTCTTCATACACGTCAAACACCTGTGTTCGTAGACAGGGCATGAGCTCTGTTGATAGACGTCGAACGCTTCGTGAGAACAAATGTCGACGGATATGCTCTGATGACACCGGGCTTGGGGCGAATTACATTGTAAAGTAAAGTAATGCATTACATTACCATTACTTCAAGATTTGGGCATGAAATTACCATTACCAATACTCTAATTTCTTAAAGTAATGCATTACATTACCATTACTTTAGTAAATTTATGCATTACCATTACCATTACTTTTGGGGGTTTTCAAAAATAGAAATACAAAACGTGTACTTTTAATAAACATGCACGCCCCTTCAAAACTAAACTTGATGAATGTTAATTCAAATTTAATTTCAAGTTCTTGTATTTATTACACTGTATATAATTTACATATCTTTTTATTATTCATAAGATTTTTAATTAAAAGATATGATATTTAAAACACGGATTTCAAGTACTTGTATTTATTCCACTGTAAATATCTTACATATCTTTTATTATTTATAAGAAGTTCAAACTTTTCAATTGCCAATAAGATAAAAACATGTACAATATGCACTTTTTGTGTGATTATTGATGTCATAAAGCAATTTAACTTTTGGGACACTTTAACTTTGTATAGTACCAACCAGACCCAACCTGACATCTAAGCAGTCCCAGAAAGCAGACCCTGGGACTGCTTTGGGACCGTTCTGGGACCGCTGTGGGACTGCTCTGGGACCGCTATGGGACTGCTGTGGGACTGCTCTAGAAAGCAGACCCAGCAGTCCCAGCAGTCCCCGGGACTGCTTTCTGGGACTGCTTTGTTCACTCATGCGTGAAAAAGTTTCTGAGTGACATGATAACTCCGCCCCTTGTGTATTCTGAATTTGCAGCTCCCTGATGTTGTTTTGTTAACTTTCAGCAGAGAGATGTTTAAAATAAAAAATAAAATACAAGGATTTCTTACAAAATTTTATCAAGTACGATAGATATACAAGTAATTACTATATGTCTTCAGGGGCTCTAAATTTACACAATTGTAGTCTAGAATTAGTTTTAAAAATAATGAAAGTTGTTTAAAAGAGAAGTCAGGAGATGATTTTTATCTCTTGAATTAAACTTTATTACAGGTGTTTGAAACAAAATTATCTAGGCCTATTAAATTATTTGATGCTCTCAAATTATGTACTCAAAGTTTGCATTAGGCCCTAGCACTTTTTAAAAAAAGCAAACTTGTTATTACAGTAAGATATTCAGAGGGACGTAATGTACTGGATTTTTTTCAATTGAAAATTATTCTACTATTCTTCCGTAATATAAATAATGTGAACTAGTATTGGGAGATTTATTTATGAATTAGTTTTTAATTTATAAACAAGATATTAAAAAAGCTGACCATGACAAATCGAAAAGGAATGGAATACAAGCATTCCACAGTGCCAACCAGGCATGAACGTCTTCGTTCAATATTTATAATTTGTTTCTATACACGAACTGTGATTTTCTTAACAGTTCAGAAATGACTGTCACATAAGAATTGCAAATATTTGTTGTTACTGCTCAGAAAGAAATGCATTATCAATTTCCACTGCCTTTTATAGTTACATTTTTTATTGGTAATCTCATTTCTGAGTAAGCTCCGCCCATTAAATTAATTTACCCCGCCCATTGGGACTGCTTTCTGGGACTGCTTTTTGGGACCGCTGGGACTGCTGTGGGACTGCTCTGGGACCGCTGTGGCACTGCTCTGGGACCACTGAGGGACTGCTAAAGCAGTCCCTGGGACTGCTCTGGGACTGCTTTGTGTCAGGTTGGGTCTGGTTGGCACTGGAATGCTTGTATTCCATTCCTTTTCGATTTGTCATGGTCAGCTCAAACTAGACCAGCTCTTTTAATGTTTTATAAACACAGTCGGCAGAAAGGGGACTGGTATTTGAGCACTTCTCAAAACAATACTTTGTTTTAATTGTTAAACCCCAGAGGCATTGTGTGTTTTGATGACATTCTATTCACAAGATGGCAATTATTAGTTTACAGTGTACATTAATTAGTGTACCTCATACCGGAAATATTATTTTTAAAGTAATTTCTTAAAAACCCTTTTAAATATTCTCTGAAATTAAATATTATCTAAAATAAGTATGAAAATTTAATATGTCTGGTAATTGTACTTTCAAAAGAATATAAAGTGTGGTAGTAGATAGTGTAAATAGATACAGAAATTTTATTTAAAGAGGTTGATTTTTTTCATTCATTTCTATCATTTAAAATATTATTTATTAAATCTAAACAATAATTGCCATTTCCATTTTAAAATTTTTAAAATTGGTCTATACAAAATAATGCTTTGTAATGCTATGTAATGCCAGCATTACTCTGGATTTCAGAAAGTAATGCATTACATTACCATTACATGTAATGCAAATATTTTGGCATTACTCATTACATGTACTAGCATTACTTTGAGTTCAAATAATGCATTGCAATGCATTACCACTGCATTTAGCATCACCCGAAGCCTGGATGACACTATACATAAGTAATATCTATATCAACCATAACATGTAATCTTGTTTAAAAAAAATTAGCTAGTTCTCACATATGTAACAATAAATCTTACCTTTGGTTAAACATTCTTGAGGGGAGGAGGATAATATACGAATGTCTTGTCTCTCCAATGGCTCATCAATAGATTGGGCTTTGCTCAATTTCAATTCTATAGATCATTTTTAGATCATTCTTAGATCATTAAGGAATTAATCATAAAAGTATACGTTCGCCTTTATGTCATTTTACCACTTTGAAAGCAAAATATCATGCATGTTTACTTACTTTCATAAAACCCAGAATCCATTGCTCCGACAATATCTATATATGAGAACTTGCAGAGAACATCCTGGAATTCTTCAAACCACTGTTGATGGTGGCGCCAAACTCGATCTAAAAGAACCATCGTGGAACATATTCTACCTTGAGTTTTTTCCTCCGCTTCAATATTCTCTTTATCCATTTCGTTTATGACTTGTCTTTTATGAAGTTCTGAGAGAACATCAGAAGGTCTGAGTTCTTCAATAAACCCGACAGTGGGTTCCGTTAGAATTTTTCTATATCTTTCAAATGCGACCTTCAACAATTCCTTGCCTTTAAGTGTTCTTGCCACATAATGATATTCTACAAAATATATCAAAATATATCAAATACATTGACTACATCGGAGAAAATCTTACGATCATACATCAACTTCAGTTCTGTGCGTAATCTTGTATTTAGAATAAGAAATGTATCATCTGAAAACCGACTGACGTTCGTGTCGCAGTAGATGTTGGCATGAAAAAGATCCCTCATTGCTAAATGGCCACAAGTGTCGAGTACAGGTTTTGATTGGCAGCCTTCCACTTGCATTTAGCGGGTCCTTAACTTGGGTGAAACATTCTCGAAAAGGATGTTTAGCAAGCAAAGAAACAAATAGCTACTGCATTTACATAGACGATAAAATGCATCTATATGTAAGTAGATTACCTGTTCGAGCATGTCATGCATGTCAACAGATAACGCTTAAATTATTTATTAGGTCTTTCTCAACATTTAATATTGAATTTGTTGAGGAAATATATTTTAGCTGTGAAAAGTTCAGGAAGGAAGGAATTGATGCTATTTTCACGTAAGCAATATGCTCCTCATGAAAGAATGCCGATGTCAGACAAATATCAGACAAACAGCAACTGTATTCCTCAACTTATATTTGCTCATCTTCACAAAATTTTAACTCCTGGGGGAAAAGGTGATATTTCAGACATGTTTTGAAACGCTATGTTTCTAAGTATATAATATTAAGTTATATCAAAGTCTACAATTACAGAAATTGACACCTTGTATCAAAAATATGTAAAACCTAAACTTATAATGACATGATGATCGAACATCGAACAAGACCCACATTACTTTACATCAAGCCCGCGTGGGGCAGGGGCAGTGGTTAGAGCGTTCGCTCTAGAGTCGCGGGGTAAGGAGTTGATCCTTACGTCGCGGGTTCGAATCCCACTGTGGGACGTGGAGACCAGTCCTTTGGATGAGACTGTATAAACCGAGGTCCCGTGTCGCAGTAGGTGTGGCACGAAAAAGATCCCTCACTGCTCAATGGCCTTAAGTGCCGAGCATGCATGCGCATAGGTTAAAATTTGCAGCCCTCCATCGGCAAGTGGTGGAGTATCCATATGAGTGAAAATTCTCGAGAGGGACGTTAAACAACAAACAAACAAACTTTACATCAAACCTTTCCCCCAGGAATCGTAATGAAAACAGGAAGAATATAAATATCATGCCTTAGAAACCTCCTTATTGTTATAAACTTACCATTCATTTCCAAGGCATCTACAAACTTTTTCCATTTTTGGGGATGGTCACTCAGTTCCAAATGAATGAGAAGGCGTTCCATTGCAGCAATGTTACCTTGTTTTCTGTTAATTTGACGTATTTCTTGACGAGCTACTATAAAGGAATAAATAAAGAAAAAAGTAATATGCAAATAACGTAATTACCCAAATAAATCAGTTTGAACGGATACACGTTTCGCTGAAGTATAAGGTAAGATCTGAACACAAAACTTTAATGCATATACAAATAGGAAAATACAAGAGGGGGACAATTTCGGGATAAATTTACTTCAGAATTTAATTCAATATACTATGGTCATTTTTAAAAATTTAAAGTTATTTTTGATGGACGTATTTCAAAATAAAATTTATAATATAATTTCATAATAATTACATCATTGCATACTTACGTTCACTAATGACAAATCGTAGATGAGAGATCAGCTCTATTCCATGGACACACCTAACCAAGAGAGGTCTGTATAGGGACATCAGCTTTGGTATATCATACGTGTCCAGTGTGCATTTTATGCTGTTTGTATCTGAGAGGGTTGTGCACGAGTCGTTATATAAGTCTTCAAAATATATTACAGTTTATGCAAAAGTAAAAACCTCGACGAAAGTCATTTTCATCAGCTCTTGTATTTACAAACCATATAGAGACAAACTTTGAGAAGAAATGAATGATTTTACTATGCAGAGATGAAAGCTCAGAAACTAATTACTAATTCCGGTACGAGAGTCGATCCAAAAGGAAGGTCATTGCTGCTAAACAATTTTGTAGGGGGGGGGGGGGGGCAGAATGAAATTTCAGTATCTTACATTTCCACGTTTTTTCTCATAAGTCATGAAAAACAACTTTCACAAACCGAAGTCTCAAAAAAAATTTGAAGTGAGGGCCTGTATCAAAATTAGTTCCGACTGTAGGTAATGGATAAATAACTCGATGGTGTTGAATAGTTTAGAGAAAACATTCGAATGTTTTCTCTAAACTATTCAACACTATCGAGTTATTTATCTTACTTAAAAAACTTCCCCACTTTGGACCCCAAAGAAACATTTACCCTTTCACATATGCAACTTTGCTGTAATACAATGGGATCTAGCCCATTCAGATATCCAACAGTGACATAATACAATAGCCTAATCGAACACCCCTTTTATTCATGGACTTGTGAGCATGAAACCGCATGGTGCTAATGTCATTTCAAACCTTTCCATTGTTCTGAACAGTCATAGAATCAGATGAAGAATAGTTTTAAAATCCAATGTAAATTTTGAGAGGTTCAGATAGTGTTTTGAATACTTTTGTCCTGAAAGCAGAAGAAAACTATACAAAATTTTGATAAAAGGTTGGAAATCTATCATTACATGTAAGATGATGATTTGTTGGGGAAAAGTGTTAGAATCTTACTGACATCCATTCGAACAATACTTCTAGTAGTGCTATAACAGACGAAAAGATTGTCGGTTTTATGCTGAACCTGCTTTAACATGTTTAAAAATATTCCATATCAAGATGTGCAATAAAAAGGGTGACAAAAAATAGATGGGTTGTCAATTTATTAAATTCATTATTTCTCAATGCCTGCTCCTTCTGTCTCAATATACTTATCTTGATGAGATTCCCTGGAGTTTAGTAAAACCTAAAACCTGTCTTGTTTATATGACATAACAATGTCATGAACAGCTGACTTCAATGCATATAAAATTGTAAATAAATAGGGAAAGATCCTCGCTTAATTATGCCAGTATATTTTTGCTTGTTGGAGTTCAATATAAAACACACATGATCAACGTCACTTTTTGACGAGATTGACTTTTCGCACCTTGACTACAAATCGACATTAACTGCTCATCTCTCATCTCTTTGAATCTCTTTTGGCATTTAAAAACAAGTTCTCTGGATGCATTTTATTTCTCTGAGCTAGTTTAAACTTTCCCTACGTCTATACCAGTTTTTTTTCAGGGGCAAAATTTTATAGAATGGTGGAAAAAGAAACCCTACCCCTTTTTGACGTCATTTTCAAGCCCTTAATTGTATAGACACTCCTTATAAAATATACGATAAAATTTCATAGAATGTACAGAATGGGGTAAAAATTGCACATTTTGCGGAACAATTATGTCCAATCACATGTCTGAATTAACGGAAATTTTTGATGTCAAGTGCTCATATCAGAAGAGTTTTTCTTAGTTACACTAAGGTTGAACGTCATGTTCGCGGTTGCGCCGCCTGGACATGCCATTGCTTATAAAACATTACTAATTTATAAAAAAAAAAAAAAAAAAAAAAAAAAAAAAAAATTATGAATTGTTTATTTTTCTATAGATAGAAAGATGATGCTTACTGTTTTAAAATTCATTGATGTACCTAAAGCGGTTTTAATTTTATGGCGCTAGTCCACGAACTTTTTGATACCCCTCGTAGTGATGGTTGAATCGGTAAAATATAAGTAGACCAATAACAATGGGTGTTTTTTAAATGCTGGATAAAACGCCACTCGTTAAATTGGAAAGAACTTTGTAACATCGACAACACCGAATGCATATCAAAATATTCTAAGCCATATTCGTCTCGCACCATCTGATTATTCAAAAATCGGTACAATTTACTTAAAACTACACCTCCTTTGTGATATATCAAACTTGTAAGCTTTGAGTATTTTATATTATAATTTTTTTCCAGAAATGCAAAGAAGAGTTTATCCTAAAATTGTTTGCGATCAATACTTTTTCACCTCAGTAGACAAGGTTTGGGTTATTGATGTTGACTAAGACTTGTAGAACATAACAATTAA
The DNA here is from genome assembly GCF_033153115.1 of Saccostrea echinata. Lineage (NCBI taxonomy): Eukaryota > Metazoa > Mollusca > Bivalvia > Ostreida > Ostreidae > Saccostrea > Saccostrea echinata. The sequence goes on along the minus strand of NW_026889765.1, from coordinate 27,377,174 downwards.
AATGAAATTTCATTGGCCTTCGAATTGATATATTATTTTTATTCAAGAAAACGAATTTTGTTAGAACGGGTATAAAAAATGATTACATTAAGATCAATTCTAAATACCCTACAAAAACAAACGCTAGTAATTAGCACATCAATAGACAGTAGGATCTTAATATTAGTAAGCAATTATACCGGTGGTACGAAAAATAAAAAAGAGCATTACCTCTTTCAAATGTATATGTATCGGTAATATCTTCCATATACAAATCTATGTCTGTTTCTTTCACGCTACAGATGCCGGGGAGGATAGGACAAAGGATTGTTTCAGAAAATATTGATTTAAATTCTTCTGTTTGAACACTTTCTTTAAATGTTTTGCAATCCTCGTCATTTTGGAATTCGAATTCAAATACGACACTTCCTAGATGAATTCCACTGCAATTGACCTTATAAGTCTTGGAAAGCTTTGTTAAGCATTTCAAGAATTTCAGTGCAATTTTACGAAATTTAACTTCGTCAGCTGTTGATTCAAATAATTTACATTTGATATTTTCCAGCAGTTTGCAAATTAAATCAGAATTTTCGATAGACATACAGTAATCATGAGTTTCATCCAATATTTCTGATACTTCCTCTATAGTCCATTAGTCATTCATGCCTTCAATTATAGCCTTGAATGCTTTATACGTGAATTCTAGAATGCCCTCTTTGTCAACATGTCTGTCGTGCTTTTTTCTCATGGAGAGTTTGATGAAAACCTTTCTTAACATTCCTACAAATAACATGTTTAAATTTTGCAAAAAACAAAATGTTCTTCTTATAGAACGTGTTTCTACCCAAAATTTTTGAAGGTAAATTCAGCAATTAATAATTTTCTGTCTGTATTTTGTCACAGGCACAACAAGTTTAACAAAGGAAACTTTTTAAAGATTGATTTTTAATCATGAAAAAATTATGAGAGGGACAGAATAGACGGAATAAATATGTGTCACTTTAAGATCAGTTTATTTGCTTGAAAATATCTCACCGCTCTTCTTGTCCTTTTTTATAAGAGAGGTTAAATTTTTGATCTGGTCATCTATTGCATCCATCTTTAGTTTGAGCTCGTTACCAAGATTTCTCTCATCTTCGTCCATTTTCCTCATTTTATCTAGATATGTCTCTTCCAACTCTTTATCAATAGCTTGGGTTTCAATTGAAGCAAGCTCACGTACATACGTGCATCCCGTATATTTTTCCAGTCTTCCACAAATATCTTCAATTCTGCTCCAGATTCTTCGGAATTCGTGGTCTGACATAGAAGCTGATGATGCATGCCCAGAAAGCTCATTCCCAATTTGTCTAATGCGTTCGATATCGTCCCCAACTGTCAAATCAGAAGGTCCTGGATTTTTGTTCCAACCATTTGTAGGTGGCGTGATGTTTGGGCATACATTTCTCAGTAAAGTATACAACAACGTGATATCAAATTCTTTATAGTCTGATATAACTGCTCTATTGATAATGTTGATCTGTTCTGGACGAAGAATTCTCATGACTTGATGAGCTTTAACTAACTTTTGAAGTTGGGATGGGGGAATTTCTTTAGACAAGACATCTCTGTAAATTTTTGTCAATTCATCAATGATAGCTATGTTTACTCTTGCAAAATTAACCACCGGTGAATGTGCTGCTGCCATATATGCCTGAAACTGGTTGGCTGTAGAATTTTTCTAAAGGATTTTTTTGTTTCTTTGAATGTTTATCCAGTGATGCTTACATGTCAAATTATGATTCTCTATAAAGTAATGAAGACATATTGTTTCACATCAAATTTTCTTCCGGTAGTTATCATTCATGTTTTTTTACGATTTGATATTTTGAATGTAGTTACTTTTATCATCACCTTATGTAATGTGTTACGTACAAACCAAAACATAACATAAACTTTGAGCATTCGTTCCAGTATTAAATTAGTTTTAAACAAGTATTTTTATGTAGTACATTATGAAAAAATAATTTATTTACCGAGAGGACATCTATATTGCAGATGCTAGATTGCTAGTTTCATACAAATGTATTTATATATTAAAAAATGATGAATTTTGCAACTTTGTCGCAGGAAATTCGAGCTGACTGTTTTCTCAGACAATTTGATTAAACAATTTTTTCATCGTTATGAAAAAAAAGGTTTAGTTTATCACCTTGACATTTCAAGCTATACTCGATACAGTAATGGAGATTAATTCCTTATGTATTATAAAAAGTCATTGCAATGCTTTGCAATTGTGCACAAAAAATAATTTTAAAGGTGAAATTGTAGACTGATTCTTTGAATACATATAAATAAAAAAGATAAGCAGTGAAAAAAAAACTTAATAACGCTTCCTCACAATCTATTGATTTTACGTATTTCTTTCCTTGTCACCAAAAAAATTTATTCAAGATATCAGACACAATTCAGTCCTGACAACAGGACAACAGGTAGAAAATATTCCTACGTGTACCCTTAAACACACACATATTTTTTTATTATGTATAATATTTTTTATTAAACTGAGACTTAAAAAATTATCTGCCAGTGGATAATAATCTTTATTAATTTCATTTTTAAGTTTGCTTTGATGGAGTGGGGGGATCAACACCCATATAATGTATGCAGATATGTCGCTGGTATGGGTCTGTTTTCAACAATACATACAAAAAATGTATGCTTATTTTGGTCACGCCTTTACGTATACTCTGATATATTATGCAGTTAACATAAATTTAGCGGATTGTGATCGATACAGGTTCGGTGACGCAATATCAGAATGTGTTGCATGTATACCTATTCAAATATCTTCACACATTATTAAGTGATCCCCGGGGGTCAAATAGAATGAAATTAAATGAACATCTCTTTTGTTTTTCTTATTATAAAGTTAAACTTACCTGAACATCGTCTAAGGTAACTTCATAAGGAACTGTGAGTGCATTTGTCCCATGATTTCTTGCTCTTTAAATTAGAAGAACGTAGTACAAGGGATCATGGGACAAGATTATGTAGTTTCATTATATGCAGACGTACATCGTCTCAAGCCACGGTTCGGAGTCCGCATATACGAGAGTGGATCCAAAGGTAATGTTATAACTTCTATAAAATCTCTAATAATGAAATGTTATCAATAACGTTTCACAAATTAAGGATGGATTCTTCTCATATTTCTTATAATGGCAGAATCTTGATTTTCTGAATACTCAATATTCAGACTGTTTACACTTTTTTAACATCCAAAAACTTTGGTGTCATCGGCCTTGATTTTAAGTCAAGGTCATTTGAAAGTTAGTCCTAAAAATAGTACTTTTACACAGAGAAGTTTTGAAATGTATGCATATGAATAAATTTTGCTGACTGAAAAAATATCTTTCACCATAAAATTAAAGTTGTTACTTATTTTTGATGACTAATTCATATGAAATGAGCTGGTGAAAAGATAACATGAAATCCTTTATATTCAATAAATACATTTAATCTGAATTTCCTCGATATTTTTTCAAAATTCTCAGTTTTCATGAATTCACATGAAATTTCATCTCAATTTTTACAATTGACCATATAATGTCAAATATTTAGATTTTTGTCTGATGAATATTCAAAGGTTCAAGATTAATTTACAAGGTAAAAAAGATATAGTAATCAGGCAAATTATTGAAAAAAATTAGCCCGAATTTGCTCTATACTTTCTGAAATCTTCAATTTACAGAGTATTTTAAATGTCTATAAGAAAGATTTTTAATCCCCAAAAATATATCAATTTGGTGTAATTGTGACATAAATACATTCATTTCTACTAGTTATACATTCTATTTTTATGGTATTTTACACTAATGATATTCAAAATATTCATTTCGAATTTCCTCTGTCATTTTATTCTTATGAATGTTATGTTTGACAATTTTATAAAAAAAACATCAATTTTCTAGTGGCAATTACAGAAAAATTATCACATACATTCTTCACATGCACAGGACTAATTCAAAGCAACTTAACCTTCAATATAACTAGGAATAAATAATAAACCTTCCAAAAAGTTATGAGAAAAATCATACATAAAATTTTCATAGACTAGAAAAGATTTCAATACATTATTTATGACATAAACATGAAATCAATATACATGTATAGTGAACATGCCATTCAATGCTTAGTATATGAATATCACAGGGACTAATATATATGCCTATACATATACATGTATATGTAGTTATATACATATAGGTCCCTATTATGTTATTATTGGATATTTTACATTTGTAAACTGAGTTTTGAAAACAACAAGCAAATTCAAAGAATGGTGGTCCCCCGCTTTCGATGTCTTAGTGGATGGGATGCCATTATTTATGGCATATTGTAACTGTCTTGTTTGTTTGTCCTGTCTTATCTGTGCATCATACAAAAAGACATAAATAATGCACTTGTCAAATATGAACACCATATCATATGTCATTCAAAAGTAATCACCAAATACAAAATTTTTGAAATTTAGGTCAAACATGAAGGGTCGCCCGCGTGGCGCAGTGGTTAGAGCGTCTGCTCTAGAGTCGCGAAGTAAGGAGTTGATCCTTACGTCGCGGGTTCAAATCCCACTGTGGGACGTGGAGACCGGCCCTTCGGATGAGACCGTATAAACCGAGGTCCCATGTCGCAGTAGGTGCTGGCACGAAAAAGATCCCTCACTGCTCAATAGCCGTAAGTGCCGAGCATAGGACAAAATTTGCAGCTCTCCACCGGCAAGTGGTGGCGTCTCCATATGAGTGAAAAATTCTCGAGAGGGACGTTAAACAACATACAAACAAACAAACAAACATGAAGTTCAAGGTAAAGGGGTAAAAAATTATAGCAAGCTCGGAAACACTTTGTCACTACTAATGCACATGTCAACTGTGAAAGCCCTAACCATTCTAAATCAAAAGTTATTAGCAAAGACAAAAATTTTGAAAAGTAGGTCAAACTTCAAGGTAATGGTCATGGGGTCAAAAATCATAGTACATTTGGAAAGGTATTTTTACAAGTAATGTTCATATTTAATATGAGAGCCCTATCTTTTCTCATTTAAATTTAATGACCAATTTAAAGAAATGTTAATTTTTTGAAAAGTAGGTCAAACTTCAAGATCAAGGTCACGGGGTCAAAAGTCATAGTATAATTTCAAAAGTCTTGTCATAGGTAATGAACAGGCATAATATGAAAGTCCTATCTTTTCTCATTCAAAAGTAATGACAAATTTAAGGTAATGTTAATTTTTTTGAAAAGTAGGTCAGACTTCAAGGCCACGGGATCAAAATTCACAGAATATTTGGAAAGGTCTTGTTACAGGTAATATACATGTGAAATACAAAAGCCCAATCTCTTCTCACTCAAAAGTTATGGCCAAGGTTAAAGTTTTTGTGACAGACAGACCGACAAAGAATGAGATTTAATGTCCCCTCTCTTTCGCGAAAGCGAGGGACAATAAATACCTACACACATTTATAAGTATATAGTTTGTTCAGCACCAATAAATATAACTCCTCAATGTGATCATATATTGCATAAAATTTGCTGGAGTTTTAAGATAACAAAAAAGCCATCTATGACAATCAAATGCCCTTTGACATCTTTGCCTGAATATGACATCCTTGAACTTTGTAACAATAATATGCATGCAGCTATCAAACTTAATTTCACATTTAGATGCAAAATACTTATTCAAGGATGAAATTTCTTTTTGAGAATTTGTAGCACAAACATTTATTGATCAGTGTCAATAACTTGTATTGAAATTGAATTAAAAATTACCTCTTGAGGGTTTCTACTGCAAGTACATGTATATTAGTTCATTTGTAAAAATCTAAATTTTAACCCGGCCACTACCACCAATTTTGTTCGGCATGCTCTTGCTTAAAATCACCCTTTAACTAAATGATCTAAAGCAGGCACATTTTTTGGTATTCCAGAACTGTATTTTAAGATTTTAACTGTATTTGAAAATGTAAAGCAACTGAATACATAGAGCTAGGTATATATCATTTACAAGTTGTTGTAATGCCAGTACATGTAAATCTTCACATTGTAATCTAATGAAAGATAATGCTTGAAAAATTCGCTCTGAGAGTAAGATTTCAAATCTGAATCAAAGATTTTGTAAAGTAATCACATTCTACAAAGCATGCACTGTATCGGGTACTTGGGAATCAAATAATTAAACATTATATAATTATAAATAAAACTATTTTTGAATGAAAGTTTCTAAAAAAAAAAAATCAAGAATGGAATCATGCAACAAGCAGCAGTGACTTTGATAACATGCATTGACTTCCACATTTCTACAAAAACATTTCTTTGATCAGATAAATAATGTAATTCCTGCTTCTGACATGATATATTCTGAGAAAATCTCTTTTCCACAGACAGCCATCATTCATTTGATGTGAGAATTTCTTGCTGAACATGTGTCCACCTGGTGAAAGTCCAAATTTTTTGTTGACCTATAATTTAAAAAACGTAATATATTTTACATAGCAGCACAGATGCTGCATTATATGATAGTTAGATAAAGTTGTGTCCATATTTCTTATACATGTACCCCAATAGTCCATCTGCCAGCACTCCTTGCTCAATCATCCTGCATTCTGACCTCCAGTCTTTTTTCTAGTCTAGGGTAAAGTAGGGTTGTTTTTCTCCTAAGAATTAAACATGAACATCCCTTAGACTATTTTTTTAAATTCATGGAAATTGATTATAAGATTAAATAACTTATCTCATCTGTATTTCATTTATTGCTTTAAATGAATGAAAATATTTTAATAGATTCTACCACATGCATAATGTCTTATATTATAGTGTATTGGATATAAATAAATAGACATTTTTTATCCTAAGAGTACAGAAAAGTAAAAAAAAAAAATATATAAATAGTTTTTTAACAATAATGTTTCATTTTGCTCTATTTATTAGACAATTGTGTGTTTCAATATTATGGATATTTCCACGTACAATATCAAGTTATTTTTCCGTTTGATTTGTACCCAAGCGGAACACCTTACTTTTCTAATAACTTGGTGATTGTTCGGTCTTGAACAAAGTAGGCTAGTTAAAAATATAAAATTTGTTGTAATCATATACAAAAAATGCTATTTTTGTGAATTATTATTCATAAACCTGACGAACACACGAAATATATCCTCTTCAAATGTTGACAAGTCGCGGGAATAAGCAGACGAAATATTGATAACAGGACTTTAATTTCCGTGCGAATTCCCATAAATCAATACAAACCAGCATGTAATTGAATTCAATTTCAAAATTATAAAAATCTTCAGACATATATAACTAACTTACATGCTCACTGCACACGACATGACATCAGACGAGGCAACGTGGATCTGCAATCTTGCACATGTTTGTGACCTTCAAGTTCAAGCTTCCCTTTTGGCTGATCGGAATTTCCCGGGCATAAACAACTATGATTTAATTTGTCATAACTGTCCCTGGGCTTCTACAATGCTTCGATAATGTTCACAGTTTGTAGATTTTACAAAACAACCCTCTCGGGGTTTTCTACGGAAAATGATCTGGACATGTTGACATTCGCTACCGAACTGCGAATATTATGGCGATTGTCGCAAATCAAAGAAAATATTACGAAAAATTTATTAATTTCAAAAGAAATTGATTCAACATTACTTAAACTGCCAAATTTACTAATAGTTTTTCCTTCAGTATAATTAAATATGAATTTTGCATTTTACGACTTGCATAATTTATGGAGACCCATTGACGACGTAAAATGCTGACAAGAATCCATCCTTAATACCTAAATCCATTCTGATTCTTTGTTCAAAATCCCGCATGAAGTAGATGTACGTCTCCACCCCCTTTCTGTAAAAACTTGAAAAATAACAATTTCATCAATTGAAGTTTATTGTGAAACCTGTTATACTATGTTATGAAAATTGTACTTCAGATGCTCTTATTTCATTTCCGTCAAGGATAAAAGCAGCGAATATGCACATTTTACTGATAAATTGATTTAGGGGTGGGGGGGTGGGGGGTAAAAATTCACAAGTACTGGGTCTTGGTTTATAAATATGTATGAACCTTATTGATATGTAAAAACTGTACTTTACTTTTTTACATATCAATAAGGTACATGCATATTTATAAACCAAGACCCAAGTACCTGTGTAAAAATTAGCTTTTAACGCTCTATGAATAGGCCGAGCATTTGATATACAAAAGACTGTTTTAAGAAAAAAACCGACACGTATTGATTAAAGCACAAAACTTTACAGCTTTAATTGTATTTGAACGGTGTGTTCCCCGAACGTCTACTGGACTAAACCAACATCTTATTATCACACTCAATTAAGGGGCCCTGTAAGGGGTACATTAAGGATCTACAATCATTTATGAACTAAATTGAAGGAGGAATTCTACAGCAACAATAATGTTTGACATCTCTTCTGAAACATGGTTTCAGCATGGAAATATTGATAAAAGATATTTATTGTTTTAACATGATTTTTTTTCAGGGGAAATGTAAAACTCTTGAAGATTTTATGCATTAGTTTAAAAAATGCTAAAAATAATGTGTTTTATTTTCATAAATAATTTTTTAGCAAAAAAAAAAAGAAGCTTATCTGATTTTTCTTGACATTTTCTATTAAATATTTATATTTTCCATTTATTTAGGGCAAACTTTAAACCCTAAAGGATCTTATTTGCAATTAAAAAATTCTTTTCATTTTCTCCTAAAAAGCCCCCAAAATTCATAAAAATTAATTTAAATTAATATCAATCTTTCCATACTTAAGCCATATTTCAGAGGAGATGTCTTAAAGATCGGTTAAATAAAATTTCCGTGAACATGTAAGTAGCATTCTTTCTTAAACAGGAAAAATCTATCGATCATATGTCATTTTTAAATAAATTTTGCTTTAGATACTTTTGATTTAATTTAGTTTTAATCATCATTTCAAAGCATTGATTTTAAATATTATAACAATAAATAATTTCAAAATCTTTGGAAGTTTTTATCATAAAACTCAATCACAATATACATGTAATTGTTTTGGTAAAAAATCTGACAAGAGTAAGATACGGTTATATTTGAAAAAAAAGTATTTTACCAATAAATCTGTGCTTTAGTACACAGTTTTATCAGTAAATATTAAATTATTTGATTTTGACTACTTGGTTCAATCAAGGTAACAGATGTAAACTCTACCTGGACCCCTTACAGGGCCTCTTAATTGAGTGTGATAATTTAATAGTTGTTTTAGCAAGTAGACGTTCGGGGAATAAACCATTTGAACAATACCTTATTCATTAATTTTCATGTTAGGCCAAAATAAAAGAAATACCTTTCTTTACCCTAACGCGACCGACCCAATTAAAACGCACCGACTGGAAAGTTTTGTTTTCATAATATTATTCCAATATTTATTTTATATATATATATATATATATATATATATATATATATATATATATATATATATATATATATATATATATATATATATATATATATATATATATATAGATAGATAGATAGATAGATAGATAGATAGATAGATAGATAGATAGATAGATAGATATAGATATATATATATATATTTCTGACAATTACTGGGACATCAACATTTATTTGAACATTTGTCTGGTGAAGGGCTTCAAATTTAGACTTGTACGCGGCACTTTAGGCCATTGAGCAGTAAAGAATCTTTTTCATGCTAGTATCTAATTGCGACACTGGACCTAAGTTTTTATGGTCTCATTCGAAAAACCGGTCTCAACGTCCCGCATTGGGATTTGAACCTGCAACTTAGAAATAGCTCCTTACTTTGAGGCTCCAAAATGAAATGCTCTAGAAACACTGCACTATTCGAAGCCCTTAAAAAAGTACATTGCATATGTCAGCACTGGAAGCTCAAAGTAGACTTGTATGAAAAACAAATACTCTGATGTCAAGTCTTTGTGTTCTGGAGATTCATTTAACAGATGTACAATGTATTCAATTTCAACAAATTTACTCTGGTATCAGATATAAGATATTTTACAAGTTCGATTAAATAATAGTTGTGAATTAATTTACCTTAAATGTTGAGTCTAAACGGCATTTGTATGGTATTCTACCTGTTTACAAATCGCTTTTGTTTGTACTTAACTTATTTATAAAGGTATCATTTCATTTAATTTTAGGAATGTATTTTCCAAGCTGCTATCAAAAAATTATTTGCCAACCTACCTACCAACCCAACTTGAGATTTTTGGGTCGGGTTAGGGGAAACATATATTTTTAATGATGGCCGTAGCAAGTTTTTATGAAGTACAAATTGAACTTCGGTTTCGTTGCTCTCAGTAAGGAATATATTCAAATTTTACCGATAAATGTATTAGGAAAATCTACTACATATATGTTATACTCTTTCGATATATAAATATATTCACAACTGATAGGTCGCCCGCGTGGCGCAGTGGTTAGAGCGTCTGCTCTAGAGTCGCGGAGTAAGGAATTGATCCTTACGTCGCGGGTTCGAATCCCACTGTGGGACGTGGAGACCGGTCCTTCGGATAAGACTGTGTAAACCGAGGTCCCGTGTCGCAGTAGGTGCTGACACGAAAAAGATCCCTCACTGCTCAATGGCCGTAAGTGCCGAGTATAGGACAAAATTTGCAGCTCTCCACCGGCAAATGGTGGCGTCTCCATATGAGTGAAAAATTCTCGAGAGGGACGTTAAACAACATACAAACAAACAAACAAACACAACTGATAGTGTCATCAATGATTTACCATTATTTCAATGACCATTCACACAAAAGCTTTTTTTATGCATTGTTCATGCAGCTATAATCGCTTCGTTTTTTCTTTTAACATCGGACTCGATGCTATATGATTTTCTAGAAGCTTACGTCAATATTAAGATCGGTGAATGACGAAAATAATTTGCACATTTCCCTTTTTAATCGCAGGAGAATAAAACGTACGCTCAACTAGGACCTCGGGTCACCCGCAAATAGTTCGTCATTTTGCGTAGTGATAAAATATCATATGAACTCTTCAGGCATTAAAGGCACAAAAGTAAATTCATCTGTATCAGTACAGTGACCGCAGGTCACCTTATATTTTAATTGAATTTTATTAGACATAGTTTTAAAAAAAATTACTCAAATACAATCATATTAATAACTTTACATCTATATATTTTCTCATAGAATAACACAGACTTGAAAGTAATGTTTTTAACGTTTAAACACACAACGTCAAGTTGTTAATAGGTCAGGTCCATAAGAAGCTGTGAGGATCAGGTCCCACCTCAATAATTTCCAGTAAATTCTCTACGATAGAAAACAAAGAAGATTCTTTTCTTGTGCTCCTTCAATAATTTTTCAAGTATCCTAGCCTTGTGTTTCACAAAATTGCAGATCTGATTCATAAATAAATTTTGATTAATTAACAAATTTTCCCTTAATTTTAGATAAGGATTTAAATGTTAATAAGGTTAATCTCTTCACAAATGTTTAACTGCTTAACTTTTTTCAAACAATATTATTATCGGCCGCTGGAGCAGCTGACTATTTGAAGTTTAGTTAGAAAGTACACATGGGGAAATGAGTCCTTTTTTTTAAATTCTATTTATTCGTTTAGTATCATCATCAGTCATGATTTAAGAAACTGGACTTAGGTAAACTAAAAGACTTTTCAAAAACAAACTAAAGGCAACAAGTATGAAAATAAGCATCTGAACATTTAATCATGTGAAGAAAAAAATACAAGAACAGTATTTAATTTAAAAGTCCATTAAAAAAATACAGATTTGGAGCAGAGCACCAAAGGACCTCCTAAAATCATCAGAGGCGGGGCCAGGCGCCAAGGAGGAGGTTTGCTTGACCGCTGGTCTCCCTTATGATGTACAATATAAGGTGACCTCCAGTCTCCGTATTCATATATAACTTTATTTGACCCCTGATTTCCCTTATGATGTACAATAAAAGGTGACCTCTAGTCTCCGTATTCATACACAGCTTTATGTGATCTCTGGTCCCCCTAATAATGTACAATATTAGGTGACCTCTGGTCTCCTTAATGATGAACAATATAAGGTGACCTCTGGTCTTCTTAATGATGTACAATATAAGGTGACCTCTGGTCTCCTTAATGATGTACAATATTATGTGACCTCTGGTCTCCTTAATAATATACAATATAAGGTGACCTCTGGTCTCCGTATTCATATACAACTTTATATGATCTTTGATCTCCCTAATATAAGGTAATTTCTAGTCTTTATATTTATATACAACCTTTGGTTTTACACAGCTTTTTTTTTTTACATCATAAGGACACCAGGAGTCACATAAGGTTGAATATAAAAACAGATACCAGAGGTTACTCAATATTATTCCATATTGTACATCATAAGAGAGCACATGGATCTCTTAAAGATATATATATATGAATGCAGAGACAAGAGGTTTTCTTATATTGTTCGTCATTAGGGAGATCAGAGGTCACACGAAGTTGAATATTAATACGGAAACTAGAGTTCACTTTAAATTGTACATCTTTACTGATACTAGAGTTCACATTAAGTTGTATACGGAGACCAGAGGTCACCTTATATCGCACATTATTAGGGGGAGAAGATGTCAGCTTATATTGTTCATCAATAAGGAGACCAGAGATCACCTTAAATTGTACCTCATTAGGGAGACCAGAGGTCACCTTATATTGTACATTATTAAGGGGGGCCAGAGGACACCTTATATTGCACATTATTAAGGGGACCAGAGGTTACCTTATACTGTACATCATTACGGAGACCAGAGATAGCCTTATATTGTACATTATTAAGGGAACAAGAGGTCACCTTATATTGTATATCAATAGGGAGACCAGAGGTCAACTTATATTGTACATCATTAGGGAGACATGAGGTCACTTTTTATTGTTCATCATTAGGGGGACCAGAGGTCATCTTATATTGTACATCATTAGGGAGACCAGAGGTCACCTAAAATTGTACATCATTAAGGGGACCAGAGGTCACTTTATATTGTACATTATTAAAGGGGACCAGAAGACACCTTATATTGAGACAATAGGTTAAAAAGTATGGTATATGAAGAACTATTACCTAAACTCAGACTCTGATTTTAATGACAAGCAAAAACAAAGAGGTACACAATTTCTCCATATTCACTTTTTTTTCCCTCGGAATGGGGTGTGTGTGTTTGGACAATTTGCTTGTCTTCATATACGTGTATGTGATTCTTAGAAGCAATTCTCACGGAGTCCGTGTTTTCTAGGTCTATTCTTGGTAAGTCGCTTATTGGTTAGTTTTGTTTCCTCATTTACAGATCAGCGGGGGTGGTGATTGGAGTTCAGCATCTCCCTTTCATACATTTTTCACTTATCAAGTACAAGGGGAATACCTGTTCTGTTATATTAATAAGGAGACCAGAGGTATATTGATAAGGTCGCCTATTGTGGTATGATATATCATTTGGGAGACCAGGAGTCACCTAACGTTATTTATTACCAAATCATCAACCATTATCTTGAAGTATCTGTGAAAAGTCCAAGGGGGCATGATCACCCCCTCCCGTTTTCCCGCTAGATCTGCGCGCGCAGAGACAAAACGTCACCTACTCTGATATAAGGAGACCAGAGGTTAGCTAGTGTGTTACTTTGATACGGTCGCTTAACGTTTTTCATCATTAGGGAGACCACGGGTCACCTAACGTAATTCATTATCATATAACTTGTATCATATTTCTTAAAATAGAATAGTCAATGTTGCTTGCTTTCTTCCATTGTAAATTTCCTAACATAAGATTATTATTCTTTAAAGAAATGCATTTTCTGTTTGTTGTATTACATTTGTAAAGGCTTTCCAGTAGAAGAATTTATTCTACTTTCACTTTGCAGTTTCAATGCACTATATTTTGTAGTGGATTGATTGATTGCTTGTATGTTGTTTTACGTCCCATTCGAGAATTTTTCACTCATATAGAGACGTCACCATATACCGGTGAAGGGCTTCAAATTTTGACCTTTACTCGGCACTCAGGGCCATTGAGCAGTGAGGGATCTTTTTCGTGCCAACGCCTGCAGTGACACAGGACCTTGGTTTTTAAGGTCTCATCCGAAGGACCCGCAACTTTCACTTCAAAGTGCCGAGCGCATGGCGAAGGAACAGTTGCTACCCATTTTTTATCGACTTAGGTCAGTCGCGGCCGAGATTCGAACTCACGACCTCCCGATCACGGAGCGAGCGCTCTACCGACTGAGCTACCGTGAACGGTTTTTGTAGTGGAGAAAACAGGTTTAATAATTGTGAATGAGCAGGTGACCTTAGGTCTTAGTTGAGCGTACGTTTTATTCTCCTGTTTTTTAATCGGTTATCACAACGTATTTCTTTTATATCATTTAAATCAATTTTAAATCAAGTTTGATTGTATAATTCAGTGATGACGTTTAATGAAATAAATAAACGATTCCGTGTTGTCAGTTTCATTAAAAATTGCAAGTAATTTAGATCCGTCAACCGGAAACGCCATCGTACTCACGTTTTTGCTATTTCACTGCTGTTTATAGAAAAATTAAGAAAATGACAAGCTTGATATGTTTTATCTTAATTATTTTTTATGATCATTTACTTGTTAAAACAAATTAAAATGAAAAACATGAAAAATGATCAATGTTTATGTTTTATTAATGGTCTTCTGAACAAGGTTAAAATGTTAACAACTGTCCACAACTGATTAATAGACCCTGCAATAGATAATGGCACTACCGATTGCAAAGGCTTCTACTCTTTAACACGCTTAATATGTCTCTCCACATGTATCCTTAAAGATGCAATTTTCTGGTTTTCTTGAATTTCAGATGAAGTAAATTGTCCATCTGAACAAAAAAATGGGGTGTACTTATTTGAATGCCTCTATCTTGTAGTATTTTGTTCAATACAAAACCTTTGTCGGCTATTACTTTATTACCACATTCTAAAAGATGTAAGTCCACAGGATTTAGTGATTTCAACATCAGACATACAGCCTGTATATAAAGACGAAATGAATGTAACTGCACCATGGGGGGCTATTACAACAAGGCCCTTCCAGGTGTTGTGACTTTTATAACTTGAAAAAGTTTTTGAAGCCAAAGCAAGAGATGATGGCTTTTCAGTAAAAACCTCCATACAATCTATTATAATTCGAGTTCTTGGATAGAGGACTTGAAAATCTTGTGGCATATTCTGCACAATTTGCTCTCGGGTGGGCCATATGTTTATACTTCCTAAAATGAAATGTAAGTAATTTGTCCATGTTAAGATTTTTCTGATCACAGTAGATTTGTGAATATTGAATCTGACAGAAAGGTCCTTGGTTAAAAAGCCACATCTAATGCGACATAGAAACACAAATTGTTCATCTACAAGAACCATGGATTTTGGTCTTCCTCTCAAACTAACATCATCAGATGTATTGTAATACACAGTTTTCATTTTTTGAGCAGTAGGTTTAATTGCATTGTAAAATGCTATGTAAACAGAGTATGTAGGAAAACCAGTGTAAAATTCAATCATATCATCATCATTAGAAAATCTGTTGACCCCAATTTTTTTTCCATTAAAAGCATTTCATTCAGTGTAGGAATTTTATTATTATTCTTCTGTATTATTTCCTGAAGTTCTTCTACTTTAAACTTGCATCCCGCATGGTTGTCCATTCTGAAAAATAAAATACACTCTCAATACATAATTTTAAAACTATCCAAAGAAAACTAAATACCAAACAAAACAGTTCATAAAATATTTTGGCAGTGCTACCAGCATACCTTGGCCTTACCATGGCATTGAGCCCAAGGAAGTGTGGTTACACCAAAATTTGTTCAAAAAATTGTTCAATGTATTAATTGAATTTCATTTTACTTAATGTATTTTCATGTACAAAGTAGGCCAGGTCTGTTAACTATTATTCAGAACTATCTAGTACATTTGCATGGGTAATTTAATTACATAAAATGGAGATCAATTATTTTATATAAAAGAACCTACACATTGCCATCATGATCATTGTCAAAATGTTAACTATGGGTATCTGTGGAGTCTATCTCATGATTCTCTGGTTCTGTTCTCTCAAGCTGGTCAACAAGATTACTTGGAAGTTCTCTTAGAATTTTCCTACTTGGAGGTAAGTGGTGACGTTCTCTGGGAGGTTTTCTGGGAGGTGCATTCTGGATCCACGGAAATACAGATGGGACGGCATCAGTTTTTAGACACTTCTTACTGAAGTGGATCTAAAGTTCGATTCATAAAAAAATGCCGCAAACAAACGACAGTGTTATTTCCTATCTGAAAAATAAATTGCAATTTTATAGCTAATTAAAAAAAAATCTTAACATGATGTCAGAAAATGTTCAGATGTTACCCACAGGTCACGTAATGAATATCGAGGAAATTGAAATACATTGATGTGCGTCCATAATCTGAAATTAAGTATTAGATATGCAGTACTAGTATCTAATCTGCACATTAACTGCCAAGGATGCATTGTTCCTGAAAATTATGAAGACATACAATTTTAATCGATCTCTTATTAAGGATGTTAAGTATGTGTCCGTACGTCAGTATAATTTTGCCTACCTTCAACCTGGGTCCTTCGTCGCGTCGTATAGCAACGAGCCATTTCTTCCGCATCTCTAGCTTCTTAGGAATATGATGAAAACTGAGATCATGTTGAATTCTAGCATTCCCATTATAAAAAGCACGCAACAATATTCGTCTCGTTTAGAAATTGTTAATTCACATGTTAGAGCGTTTTCTTTTGACTCCATGCTGATGCCGACACTATCTTAGCCTCGTTTTCAATAGCTTGACCTCAGGTCAATGAATATATGAATAATTTTTGAGAACAGTCTATAGCACAACTTTATTTCGTGGCCACAAATTTTATTTCGTTGTCACGAATATTTTTCGTGACCACGAATTAATAACAAGAGGCCCAAGGGCCTTAACGGTCACCTGAGTATAACACAACAATTAGTTTAGAGGATCCATTGAGTATAAAATGTACTGAAAAGTGCAGCTTTGTTGCCGAAATGCAAGAAAAATAGGGTGATCTGAATCAGCAAAATAATTAGTCTAGTATTCATTAACAGTTCATAAATTAGGTTCTAATCTGTTCCCCATTTATCACTATCACCATACAGTATATTGTAGCGTGAAACCTTATAATGTAATCATAAATAGCAGAGGCGGCTGAATTCCCCCACTTAACTTTCTGAGGACCTGGCAGGTTCAAAATATACAAATATATGATAAAGCAATATATGTAGATAAATGTTGAGACTACCTGTCTTTAATCAATTATATGCAATAAATTAGAGTTATGCTGGCTCTTGAGCGATCGGTTCTTACAGCTCGGCTCTTATGGTTACCGGCTCTTACAGCTTGGCTCTTTGAATACCGGCTCCTACAGCTCTTTTCTTTAATACTGGCTCTTACAGCGCAGTTCCTACAGTTCGGCTCTTTACAGCTCTTGCTGACTCCCACAGTCACTTTCTTAACAACAAACAATATCTAAAGCCAGGAAAGACTTGTTCAGTCACGTCTAAAGCTTTAAATATTTATTTATTATCATTAACTAAAAGTTACCTCTGATCATTAATGGTCCGCCGCTTGTGTTGCCACTTCAGCATCAACTTAGCAATTAACACAACTCTGCCGCTTCACTTTTCTTTATACCCTATGTGACCAACTACGCCATCTAGCGGAAACATGACTAAAATACCGTTTGTACCGGAAAAACTTTTCCCGGATTGTTTCAATATTAACAAACTATCAGTGCTTCTGTACTATTTCTAATTCCTTATTGAAATCTTTTACATTGGCCTTTCTTGGTGTTTGATGAACATTTAATAAGACAAGTTATTTTGGTCTCATTTTTATTTATCTATTACTTACAAGTCTACCTGATCATTAAAACTATGAAAGTACTTTTTGTATTATACAATTAAAATTCTTGCATAATTCTCTTATTCTATTAACCTGTCAAGTACATTTTTTACAGTGATTAATTATCAAAAGTAAATGACAAAGGGGAATTACTTCTGTCAGTTGAATACAAATTAATAGAGACCTGGCTAGGACCAGAACACTTGACCAAATTCCAGATGTTCAAAAATTTGGTAAAATACCCTTCCTTATTTAAACTTTTACTCTTTTTGCCTCTGATATGCCCAGGTGCAGAGAATATTTTTAAAGAAATAATGCATTTTTACTACAGATTCACTACATTTTTCACTATATTATCAATAGAGCCCTCCCCCCAAGGAGAAACACCAGAGCCTTTGACCCTCGAACCAGAAGTTTGCTCATCATAAGTAATCACTGTTATCAATCTCACCACACCAGTCGTTAACTTTACAGTATGGTACTGCTCAAACTCTTATTCATTTAGCCTTTACAATGGAAAATAGTACCTCATGTTGCACGCATAAAAATATCTATAGTTTAGATACACTGATTTGTGGTATGTTGAAAATGGCAGCAAAATTAGGTCCTGTGTCTAATTTACTTTTTCTAGCATTATATTACTATAGAACAGGGAGATATGATAAAACACTATATATCACTTATCTCACTAAACATAGACTTTCACAGACTTTTATTTTGTATCCATATACTGATGGGCAAAGGTACAGCTGTAGGTATTATGTCTTTGTCTAGAAAAATGAGAGTAGCCTGGACGAATAATATGAATTTAATTTGTAATATACCCTGTATTGGAAAATTGTGTTTAGAACAAAATGTGAATCAACAAAAAGGAAGGCCATTATTACATTTATCACCCTTTGTTATGGTAGAAATGTTGTCAGTATTATCTCATTATAGACTAGGTAAAAGATCTCAGTGTTTACAGTCACTGACAGACCTACGGACACTGTTGCTGTATGATGATGGGAGCTATGTTAAGAGTCTTATGAAGAATCGCTCAGACAGGAACCATACAACAAAATAAAAGAAGCTACAGATTTTAGAATAAGATGTGTTAAACAACAATTACAGAGAAATGAACAGATGTAATTAAATGTTTCATAATGTTTCTATGGTAATTTAAAGAGTTGTAGACCAGACTGCAGCACTTATTTGGCAAAATCTATGAAGCACAGATGAACCTTTTTAAAGAATTTTTTTTTACCTTCTATATAACTTTTACTTTAAATCTTGCACTTTCTTTTGCGAAGTTGACCATTTTAAGGGAAAATTAATTAATTTTGAGAACTATTGTTCTGTTGAAGGACCTCAAAATATATATTGTTAAAAAAAAAGTAATTTTGTGCTTTTCGTCTTTGAGGTCAATATAATAAAACTCATGTAATATATTGTTAGCACATGAATATTGTATGTACTAGTATATTGACATCATTATGTGAAATATATGAAATATGGAGAATGTCTTGTTAATTTTATCTGCTAAATGATAACTGTGTTACACTCCTTTTCATTTTAAAATAGTTATACGCTACTACATTAAAGTAGACTGGTAATCATGATATATATGTATGTTTATATTCTGAGAATAAGTTTTAGGTATACGTCTTCGCAAAGCTAGAAAACTTCAAAAGTATTATGTACCGACATAACTAAATAATTTCACTTTTATTTCTTGTGAAAACCTTCCGTTAACTGGACTAGTTAGAATCCGTTTTTCAAAGCCACCTGGATGAAAGATTTCTTAGGCAATGGACTCAATGAAACATGAAACATTCAATAATACAGTCTTTTACCTACTTAATCCAACATTATATGATTTGTTATACATATATTTATAATATTAACTAACGAATATCTTTCTTTGATTGTTTATGTGAAATTACATGTAATGGCTGTATAACCACTGCAGACGAATTTATTACACAATCCGTTTATGCGGGTTGTTTTTTCTGCAACAGTTCACGGGTTGCAACAATTACTTCTCGTTAACTTTTGATAGTGTGGATCATGTTCTTAGCACACAGCGAGCAGAAAGGTCCGTCGTCCGTCCACCTGTCTATTTTTCTATAAACAATATTTTTTTAATGCTACTCCTCCTACGTTTTGTTCCGATTTCAATAACTCTTGTTATACACAAGTAGAATGCACAAAGATACAAAATTCAATATATCAGATTTCATATTGGTTAAAAATGTTGCCATGCTTACCAAACATAGCATTTTTGTAAAATTCTTTTAAAAGCCTACCCCAGCTTCATTTTGGTTTCATTTTATAAACCTTTTTACCAAAGACCATATTAAGATAATAAATACATTTGTCCGTTTTAATTTCGATTAACAGTGATGTCATGGCTTATACAATTGTAAATAGAAAAATTTTCAAAAACTATTTGAGTAGAATTTTGGTCTGATGGAAAAAAAATCCTTGACAAAAGTAGTTTTTACTGCGAAACGTGTCTCTGTTCATTTTCTTTTATATTTTTATGAATGGCTTTTCCATGGAAACTATAAATAGAAATTTTCTGTTTTTAGTCAAATTGCTATAAAATTAGGCTCATACAGAAACTTAATCAGGGATCATTAGTTGTCCTAGTTTCAAGTCCAAGTGCTTTATTATAAGTACAAACCAGAAGTTGTTAAATTCGTTATTGAATTTGGGGGTTGCCTTTCTCAAAAATAAAGCCTTTATTCTAAATAATTTGTTTTCCTTTCAGGCAGGGATACATGTAACCAGTGGCAATAGTAGTGTGGAAATTATGGAGACCTGATACATGTTACCTAATCGAGGCCTTTTATGGAATACGTGAACGAAGATATACCCAATTTCATTTAAAACTTTCTTCACTAATTGTTTATTTTAATGATAGATTTAAAACAACTGTATTACAACAGTTAAAGTTATCATGTTTCATGTGTCCAGCTTATTTTGGCATTTAATACAGGAATTTCATAGGGAAGGAAACTGAAAATCATGCTGAACTCTCAACAAGATTTATAAATAAAATACTATTAATAATATATCACAAGTAAAAAATGTTAGTTTTCTGTTTTGTCATTTTTAGTGGAGTGAATCTGAAACCCTTTAAACATACACAGAGAGAGAGAGAGGAGGGGGATGATGCTTGTGTTTGTGGTTATAACAATATTATATATATAGTGATTTTTTTCATAACACTCAGATGTAAATATTCATGAGTGGGAAGTGGGAATGAATTAATTATTTATTGTCAAACATTGTTTGAGTTTTGATAAGAAACTGGTGGCCTAGTCCTATATTGATGTATCAACAATTCTTCAATACATGACAAAATGTCAAGAACATCGAATTGACATGATATTGGCAATAGATAATACAAGTAAAAAGCTATATTCGGTAAATTCGAGAATTCTTCTAAGAATTGGACTGATCCATGTGTATAACATTTCTATACAGTGAGACTGCTGATGCAGTATTAAGTATGATTATTGTGCAGTGTCGATTACTTTTTCAATGAATGATAATGTATAATAATATAAAAGATATGTTCCGAAAGCAATGAAGAAGATGCAACATTTCAGTGAATAATTCAGTGATTTTTTTTTTCGTTTTAGGACACAGCTGAATAGTTCTCAAAAATTATGTTCATGATATTTTGTTCTATTTAATATAAAGCAAAGTATCTCTTTGGGGGAAACAATAGTCTACAATCAATAAAAAAAGATGAAGAAACAAGGAACAAAGACAAAAGAAAATCTATAGAAAAGAAATAAAAACCAGAGGCAAAGACAAAAGAAAATACAATAACTGTTGTTTTGATTTTTAAGTAGGTAAATCGTTCTTATTGTTGTTTGTTGTTATGAACAAATATTCAAAGCAGGAAACAAATTTTATTAATTTAGTGCTTGACTTAAGCGGGTTCTTTTGTCAAGATGGCATTTCGGATCTGATCTAAGTAAACAAGGTACGGTTCCTTTTGCAAAGGTTTTTAAACGGAGGTTATTTTAGCAAATACTGACCTCTACTGAGAAGACCTCTACTGAGGTTGTAATTTATCAAGGCAAATAATCGTAATCTGATATGCACTTCCTTGTACATCATAAAAAAATTTACAATGTAGTATATAATACAAAAACCTAAAGAAGGAATCATTCAGACAATTAAAGCACCATTATTGATACAAATAAGAAAGTGACTTTTTTTTCATCAGTTGTTCAAAACTTATTGAAACATTATCTTTTCATGTTAGTATTATATACTTAATCAAACATTTAAAAAAATATATAAAAACTGTACTCTGACTCTATGCTTCAAAAAATGTTTAATTTACTTTAATCTCTATCTTTAATAATCATAATATTTGAACTTTTTTTCTAGTATTTTCTAGATAAGAAGCTTAAAATTATGAACCGAAACAGCCATCTGAAAAGTCACAAAGAGACACTCAAACTAGGACCCTAAAATATCAAACTTAATTCACATAAAAGAATAATTATCTTTATCTTTTCGATGTCAGAAGTAAAAATTCGCTCTGCATGGTAAAAATATTCACAGGTTTGGAACAATCCATATCATCCCTCGAACAAGTAAGACACAGGCTTACACTTATTTCATTTTGTTTCATTTTGAAAGAGAAATAATAAAATAAACTAAAATCAATGTTCTGTAGGGTGTCAAATTTCAGTAGAGCAGATGGATATCTCCAGAATTCTTCAATTTTTTTGTACGATTTTTTACGTATGAAAAATATCTTTTACTGTATGCTTAGTTCTTACCAATGTGTACAATACCTCCGATACACTTTTTTTTAAACTTTTTAACAATTCTTGTCAGTCAGTTTAGTGAATTGGTAAATTGTGCTGTTGCTGCACATGTTCTTTATCAAAGTCACTCTTTCAGTAATATACCATAACTGACACGCAAGAGCATAAACAGCGTACGAACAAACCAAGGCAGGTTACTTGAAATAACGTTGAAGTAACAAAGGTATTAACATAAATAATCTGCAAATACCATGGTCAATACAAAGATATAACACAGTAACTTGATATGTTCGGATAAAGAAGACTTTTGCAAGTTTATAGTTTATTATAAGACCACATGAAAGGCAGAATCAACGGTAGATAAAAAGTTCAATGGCTGAAGGTCTCGGAACCAAGACGGAGAAAGCTCAAATAATCAGTCTATAGAGCTAAGATATTAAAAAGCTCTCATAATTCATCTTGGAGCTTCGATCTTAAAAAAGCTCACACAGTCAATCTTAGAGCTAAGAAGCTGTGAAAAAGCTCACATAGTTCGTATAGGAGCTAAGATCTTAAAAAGCTATTGATACTCAGTGCACACATCTTTCGTACAAGACGATGCATCATAGGGATCATGTATTTGGTAATAGCAATTTGTGAGTTAGAGTGTCACTTCAATAATATTGATACAGTCCCCTCCCCCATTCAAGCTCCGTCTTTCATCTCCTTATAGGATACAGCAATGTCATCTGTTTATATTAACATTGTGTATTTTGCTCATTCTTCAGTAAATTAGATGCTCGAAGTTTTGCACAAAGTCTGATTGGAAAATATCAACGTTCAAAAATAAGACAATCGTTAAAACCAATTGTCCATCAAATGAAGACACTCTTTCGTTGTATCCAACCTCTCCGAGTTTGTAACACGCTCATAATTAAGAGGTTATTACCCGTCGCTCTACACGCTGAGAGTATCTATTGTAATTCATATCACAATATTTGAACATTAAATAATACACTTTACAAGTTTAATACATCAATTATAATAATATGTTGTACGCTTAATGTGTTACAAAGACCTTGTTTGCAATTACAAGCTTCTAAACGGTCGAATGTTAACTAATATAAAAATCAGTAGGCCCTGGCAACGGGTTTCAAAAGTTTTTGGGGGGATTCCGAGGCAAAAAAAAACGTAACTGACCCCAAAAAAACTGGGGGGAAAACTCATTAATCGCCCATTTCTGGAATTTGTCAGTGCTTGACCTTACATTAATACAAAATTACAAAATATACTTTTGCAAAAAGATGGGATCCTGCTCCCCCCCCCCCCCCCCGCGTTTTACTGGTCTGCTTACCCGATTTTAATGAAAAATCATTATGACTTTACCTGATCTAGACAAATGTCCTTGTTTGTTCTGCTATCAGTTTGTATTGAATTATTGAACCTTTTAGCATTCTTAATGTTTACATCTAAGCATTACAATGGGTTCCGAAAAGGGATTTCATATTGTTATAATGTACTGCATCAAATCGGAGCATTTAGATGCATGCCACGCAAGCCACTCCCTTCTTGAATGAAAAATCGGGTTTATTGTATATGTCATATTTATATTTTATATTTATATATTTTATATTTCATGTATATATTTTAATTTTTTTTAAATAAAAAGTTAACAATTTTCTTTCAAATACTGTGCTATATATACAATTTAATTTTCAATATCAATATTTAAGACTGAGAATCAAATGCAAAAGAAAACAAGAAAGGAAGTGAAATCATATTTTCGGCATTTTAATTTATTACTCCTGTCACTATCCGTACACTGTATTCTGGTGTTTATTTTAGGAACATTTTCAATTGTTAATCAAATAAAGAACAGTCAAAACTACAAACTAGTAAACTAATTGTTCAGAGAACAATTAGAGGCCTTTCCACCTTTTTAAGTGTTTCCGTGTCATCTGAGCTGAAAAAAAAGAAGAAAAATGCAAAAAATGAAAAAAAAAAAAAAAAAATTGCTCCTCCAGCTGGGCTCGAACTCAAAACCCTTAGATTGAAAGGCAGGTGCGCTAACCATTCGGCCACGCATTCCGATAACAAACATAAGTTAATTGTTTAAGACTATAGAAGAAATGCAAGCGTATTTTTAGAATCGGTAGGGGAAGAAAGAAGTTCCGTAAAAGGAAATAGTTCCTGAACTTGCAAGCAGTATATAAAATAACAAGGGACGGGCTGCGTGAGAAAATGTAAACACTGTTCCCTAATGAAAATGTATTAATGGACTGTAGCCCGATTCATCGATACTGTGCGCATGCTGAATTTTTTGTAAATAGCTTCCTTGTAAGCTTAAAAGATCGGGTTCGGATTTTAACATTTCTGACTGAATATCCTGAAATAAATATGAAACATTTAAATAAGCATTTCTTTGGGTTTAATTAAATATGTGTAGCCCAAATTAAATTCCCATCATGCATTTTTAGAAGGGAAACACGACAATGAAAGCGAGAATTGTTTTTTTTATATACCGAAAATCGCTATTTCTGGAAACTGATTAATTCTAAATAAAAATCAAATAAATTCCAAATGTAAAAGAAAGAGAGAATGCTTGATATTAAAATGTCGTATCATATCAGGAGAATTGAATGCTACTAACGACATCTGAGGAAATAGCCGATAAAAGGTTTAGATCATTTCTTCGTTCACCTGCACTTAAATTTCAAACACAACAGAACTTGTAGTTTTTGCCGTGAAACTTCAGGACTTCTATAAACTTATAAGACTCACCGTTAAACTCTCCAGAAAGTTTCTCTGAGGTCTATACTACATTTTAAACCGAATTTGGTGTCGATCCGAGGTCTGGTTTGAATTCTAGAGTAATATTCTACGTTGTTGTTGATGTGATTTTTTTTTTTTTTTTTTTTTAAGAAGGGGGGGGGTGAATTATTTATTTTATGCCTCTTTTAAACTAAGAATTGTAACTACTTCCACATCCTTAAGCCTTATTGTGACCTTTGGGTCAAGGTCAAAGGTCAAGGTCAAAAGTCAAGGTCATTAAAAAAAAAAAAACAAGAAATCTTTACTTTCTAAGTTTTCACCTGATACTGGAGCTGAATGCATGTCCTTACTTTTCCATTTGACCCAAAGTCAAGGTCAAAGGTCAAGGTCAAAGTTCAAGGTCATTTGGTGAATTGCTATATTTTACACATATATAAGGAATTTCTTATGTTTTTAAATGACCTTGACCTTTGACCTTGACCTATATTTCAAGGTCAAAGGTCAAATATTGCGATGCAGTTGGTCCCATGTCTCTAGGATACACCGTTTTAAAAAAAGGTTCATTAAATGTAAGTAGCATAAACTTTCAGGGGCAGTAACTCATACAAGGGACCAAAGAATGCTTTCGCAATGATAGAATGAAGAAGGTACTAAATGAGTCGAAGACACTGATGAAGGTTTGGAATCTCTACGGTTTACGGTTTCGGAGGAGTAGCGATAACAAAGTTTTGTTGCAAAAGGGGTGACAACTTTTGAATGGGTCAAGCTCGGGGAACAAGAATGAAATCTTTGAAATAGTTTAAGAAGGACATATTATAGATGCAAAGATATCCAGTATATGTTGAAAGACAAAAGAGATATTAAAAAAGCTAATTTTCTCATATTTTGAATGACCTTGACCTTTGACCTCTATATAAATTTCAAGGTCAAAGGTTGAGATATCCAATGCCATTGGTCCCATGTCTTTACGATTAATCGTTTAGAAAAAAATTAATTATTCGTAACCATCAAAAACTTTCAGGGGCAATAACTAATTAAAGGGGTTTATGCAACCTTTCGCACTGAATAGATTGAAGAGTCTACTAAATTAGTCAAAGACATTAGTGAAGGTTTCGTATCTCTATGGTTTAGGGTTTTGAAGGAGTAGCGATAACAAGCTTTTATTGCGAAAGGGGTTGTAACTCCTTGAGGGGTCAAAGTTCATATATGCAGGGTCAACTGTAAAAATCTTTTACGAAGTGCATTCTTATGGACCATAAATCTTTTTGATAACTTTTAAAACAAAAAACCATTCGGCGGAAAAATAATAAAAATAATAATAATAATAATAATAATAAACAGAACAATTTCAATAGGTCTTTCCACAGAAAGGTGGAAAGACCTAATAAACACCTTAAGGTGTAAATTTCGGAGGATTTTCACAAATGAAGACAGATGTGAATTAAAATATTTCCCCACGTCTACAAACCTACACTAAGGAAACTAAGTATTTTGTTGACAAGAAATTTATTTTCAATAAATTTCTTCCGAAAATTTAAAATATAAGCCGTTCCAACCGTCTCCCATGGAAAATGATTAACGATTATCAATTGAATATGATTATTTTAAAAAGTAATATTGAATCATTTTACTACCATAGTGAATCATTCTACTACTATAGTGAATCATTATACTACCATAGTGAATCATTCTACTACCATAGTGAATCATTATACTACCATAGTGAATCATTATACTATCAAAGTGAATCATTACACTATCATAGTGAATCATTATACTACCATAGTGAATCATTATACTACCATAGTGAATCATTATACTAATAAAGTGAATCATTATACTATCATAGTGAATCGTTATATTACAATCTGACTGTTAAGGATTTTCTTGATTCACAGCTGGTTTTTCGTAATAGTTTTGCTTTATATTTTGAAAGTGGAACGGATAAATAAGAAGTTTAGATAATTACTTTTAAGTATACAGATACAAGCCAACTCGATGAAAACAATCCGCTATTAACACAAACCCTGTTTACTTGAAATAAAATGAATTATTACTGCTGCAGATTTTGCAGCAAAATTTAGAAAGAATTCATGCCCGTGGTGTATAGGCATAAAGGACCCTTTTGTTCAGTAATTGTGCGGGTTGTTTTTTTTTTTCAACTATAAATTTTATACTACATTTGCTTTTCTTGTACAGAATATCATTTTACACATACTACAGTTCAAAAAATAACAATTTAAAGAATCAACACTTTTAATAGACGATTTACTTTCCCCAATTTATAAACCTAACTGCTCGCATAGTTAACGATCTCCATGTATGACGTCCAGCTCTAGACGTTTTTGTTTGTCGTGATTTGTGTTGGTCCTCCTCTTCCATCAGATAATAAGTTCAGCCATCTTTGAATCTCTTTCATTAATAAAATCTAGTGCTCGATACATGTATTTGTATTGCCTAATCTTTCCTACATCTTTTTCAGTATAAGCAGTAGTCATACCCCAATCAACATAGCATTCTGACCGATTTTGGCAATAAAGACCTGGCAAAGAGTTCAAAACTGTCTTCTGAGTCCTTTAACAATTCCAATTGCAAATTGTCTAAAACTAATTAAACACCTTTCCTTCATAAATAGTATACTAAAGGAAACTCAGTATGTCTGGAGTTGCTACAGGTTTCACAGTATGAAAATTATCACGACAACAAGTAAGCCTTTTCAATTTAACTGCGGAGCTGATTCCACAAATGTGCAGAAAGCTTCTCATATGCATGCGTTTTATCAAAATTTTGATTTTAGGAGATGTGCGCCGGGTGTACCATTTACCTATACAACCCCTGACTTTCCAGATTCCTTCCTGACATATGTTTGAAATAGGCCTGCACGAAATTCATGTTATACAGAATGTAATTCAATGATATGTTTTCATTTTTAGATGAGTTGAAGGCGTATGATGATATCTAGTAAACTAGTAACTAAGTAAAATATAAAATAAAACATGAAAGTAAAATTAACAAAATGATTCTAATCTTTTCAGAATGTTGAAGTATATGCAAGTTATAATGCAAATGATAAAAAAAAATATGCCATTGTGTTGGATAATATTGACATAATGAAGAACATAAGTACTGTTCTATCCCAAATGCATTTTGATGTTCATCACCCCAATAATTCTCAAACTTATGCAGAATTACATATTTACATTTTCTGTAGAATGGTTATCGGCAAGATTAAAAGTGAAGGCTTTATCGAAGTAAGGAAACACATGTGCATTTATTCATTAATTTCGTAGCTACATTTAATGACCTTTACAGCTTTATCAAATAAGTGCCGCTTCCTGGTCCACAAGTCTTTATTTATGATAGAAACTTTACAGAAACTTATAAATTTAATTGTATATATTGCTCTGTAATTGTTGTTTAACACATCATTTTCTAACATCCGTAATAATATTTAACACTCGTAGCTTCTTGAATTCTGTGGAATACTTCCTGTCTAAGCGACTCTTGATAAGACTGTAAAGCCCCATGTAAGTCTCCGACAATATACTGACAGATTTCAAGTACTAGTATCTGCCAAGATAGGCCCTAATGATAAAGGGTACATATCTCCCATCTTATAGAATATCAGTGTCTGTAGGTGTGTCAGTGACTCTATACAGATCTATTACCTAGTATATAGTGAAAAGTCACAGACAACATTTCTGTCATAAGAAACGGTGAAAAATGCACGAGTAACTTTCCATTTTGCTCAATTACATTTTGTTCTAAATTTAATTCTTCAATACATGAAATAGTTCTGTATAAACAAACATTGTATGCCCAAATTAGATTCATCCTCCTATACAGCGATAAATTACTTATAGTTTCATTATACCTCTGCCTGACAACAGTTTTGTTATACATATTAAAGGTTTGTACTAGTTTATGTTTATTGAGATAAGTGATGGGTATTGTTTTAAAATATCTCCCTGTTCTATAGTAATTCATTGCTAGAAAAATTAAGGAAAACACGGGACCAAAACTTCCTGCTAGTTTCAGCATTTTAAAAATCATTCTATCTATGATGTACACATTTTTGTTTGAACCTCTGCTTGCCATTGTGAGAGGTATGCAAATGAGAGACTCTGCAGTACAATATAAAAATCAACATTTGGTATGGTGATTTTTGACAATCGTGATAGTTTATCAATTAAACTCAAATAGAGATAACAATCCAAATGTTGTTCAGAAAGAAAATATGTCTGCAATACTTCATAACTGCCACACAAATCTATATCTGCAGTAGCTATAAATTCTCCCTCAACAGAGGATAACACAAAAGACGTGTCACCTAGGGCTGCTTCTAGGATTGATCTGAGAGTCGGACTTAGCTGTAGACAGGACACACCCATTCTGTAATACTGATAAAGCTGTTGTAAAAGAGACACATGAAGATATAATGAGTAAGGGTACCTCCTCCATTTTTTTTAATTTCTTGGCCTCTGGGCATTTGTTTTAGGTCTTCGGACTCTATTTCTTTATACAAAAAATGTAAGAATTCTCTGAATATCTTCTTCTCTTCTTCTGGATACTTAGTAGATAAATTAAGTATATGGTTATAATGAGGAAGGGTGACTCTTTTAAAATTGTGATAAACTTACTGAATAATCGTAGTGAGCAAGGGTTCCTCCTCCTAAATTTTGCAATTTGTTGCCTAAGAGCCAGAGGTCAAGTAGACCACTAGGCCAAGTAGACCACTGGGCAAGGCTCTATTAATTTATATTCTATTAGTTATTCCCCTTTATTATTTACCTGTGATAATTAATCATTGTGAATAATGTAATTTGAAAGGTCAATTTTAATAAGAGATTTATACAAGGAAGTTTTTAAATAAATACATAATATAAAAAGTACTTTCATTATTCTTAATGGTCAGATAGACTTTTTAATTATAGATTAATTAAATTGAGAATAAAACTGCCTTATATTTTTTTTCATTAAATGTTCTTCATAGACCAAAAGAGGCCATAGTAAGAGGGAATGAGATGGGTTTACCAATAGTGCTCAAGCACTTTTGATTTCTTTAGTTTACAAATTAAAAGTGATAAATTGGGGCAGATACAGATAAGTAAATAGATCTAGTTTAAGATTTATTACAGAGTACTATACTAATTTTTTTTATTGATCCCTAAGCATAATATTTGTTTTGCTTTTGAGCAATATAACTTCATCCATCAGTTTGTTGTACTTCATACTTCAAAGGATTGTACTCAGGAGACCGTTTAGGCCCTGTGGCCTCTTGTTTTTTACTATCAAAAATCAAAACCCTATTTAATGAGAGTGAATACCTCTTGACTTCATTCGTAAAATAGTTTTATACATTTATTGCAAGTTAGCTAGCATATGTACGTGTGATCACGCATTTCGTATGTAAACTTATTTTAAAAACATAGGTCATCAGAGATTACAGAGCTCACCTCAACGAATGTTGTCTTTAAGTAAGGCAAAGTCCCACACTAATCTAATAATCTAGAAGTGTGCATCCCTAGATGCATCATACATGCAAATTTGGTTCAGTTAGGTCTTGGATAGGACCTGCTCTAAACAAATTATTCTGGTCATACATTAAGAAAATGAAGGTCAGATCCAGCATCTGAAGCATCATCCATGCAAGATTGGTCCAGGTAGGTCTATTAGTTGCTTGGGAATGGACCTGTTTCAAAAACTTTAACTTGGTCACTTTTCTGGAAGAGGTAGGTCAGATCCAGCATCCAGAGCTAGTCAGGTAGTGTACATCCTTAGATGTATCATCCATTCAAGTTTGATCAATATAAGCTGTATAGTTATTTTGAAATGAGACTTGCTCCAAGAACTTTAACCTGCTCCAATAATCTTAACCTACTCCAAAAACTTTAACTTGGCAATTCTTTAGCTGACATTGCAGCATCTGAAACCTTGACTGGTACAATGAAACATACTAGAAGCATCTTCAATGCATCTCTGATTAATGTAGGGCATAGAAGTACTTGAAAAGAAATCTGCTCAAAAAACTTTAACTTGGGACGCTGACACCATCGCTAAGTTGGGGTGAGCTAAAAATCATGATTAGTTTTAAAATAAGTCACACACTTTATACCACTATTATATGGTGTGCTAAAAGGTACATTCACTCCCTTACGTCATTGCATTAAAAGAAACATAACGATTACCCTTACTAATCTCTCTCTCTCAACGAAATGAGTTCTTAGACTGTCACACTTCAAAGGAAAGCAGAGTGTTAATTGTTTTTATAGCAGTTTATCTTTATTAAATATTGAATAAACTGTTATTTTTCTAATTGATAGTAAGAGCTCTGTAAGATTACATTGGTTCATAGAGAATAGCCAGAACCCTCACACCCAGTTTCAGAGATGCAGATTAAACTGTGAACGAGGACCATTTAATTTTGGTGTATGTGACCTAGTGTTGAATTAACGTAGTTCTCCACAGAATAGCATGCATGTATTAAGATCATTGCGTGCTTAAGGAGTTTAGATATAAATATTATCATCCAATAACTGCCATCACAGTGCATTCCTTTCCATTAACTTCTTAATTGATAAAATTGTGAGTCATCAATAAAGTATTTGCATTTCACAGTATCAAAATATTTAATTATTTAAGTAAATATATGTGAATTATTGATAATCTTTTTTAAAAGTCACATTTTAAGAAAATTCAGTTGATGGCTGCAAATCTAAAGTTATTTGTAATAATTACATAGAGAGAAAAATCGTTGAATAATCGTATTCTAACATGGATTACATGGAACTACCTATACACCATGGAAGTAACCATGAACAAATGTTAAAAATCAAACAACCTTGTCACAGGCAATTGGGGTATGGCGACTCCACTCCCGATTTAATACGAAAAAAATGGAAAAGGAGGGTGGGGGGTCCATACCCCAGGTGCCTGTGAACCTTGTAACAATTTATGAACCTACATTGTTCCGCTGTGTGATCAAAAACCTATAAAAGCTTTAGCAGACGTATCAAAGATGTCACGGAAAGATAAATTTTAGTTCAGAGAGTTTTATCACCTTCTAATTATGTGTTGAAAGCAATGGCGGTCATTATTTATGTAACAGTCAAATTTGATTAAAACATGGAATAAACTGTCACTGTTTTAGAAAACACACTAATTGACCAATACCTGTGACCCAATTTGAAAGAATTTGCGGAAGTTTGATGCAGCCACTGTGTGCCACATATTCAGTTTATCAGAATCTATCAAGATTTATTCATACAAGAGCATGCAGGCAGTGTTTTGTGATTAGAACAGACGCATTTATTCACATCAGCATGTTATTAAAGTACAATAATTATGGGTAATCATTTTTTTTTAGGAAAAAGAGTTGCTTGAAGAATTGGACCAGAAGATTAACATGTCTAAAGAAATTAAATAAGTATAATATCAATCCTGAGATTTAATTAATAAATAATGTGATCTTCACATGACTTGTTCAATTGCAAACAATCAACATTTTAAAGGAATATTTATTATTTTCTTAACTTCTAGACCATAATATCAAATATTTCAAATATGAAAGATCAGGCCGCTAAGTGACCTCTAAAATTTAAGCGCCATCTAGCTCCTAATCAAAACAATTTAGTCGCCAATGCAAATTTTAAGTCACCAGCAAATTTTTCTAAGGCGCCAATTCGAAAACTGACATTAGTCAACATACCCTTACATAATTTAAGACTTCTTTTCTCCTCTTTAGAAAAAAAAATATGGAAAAATATTTATAGTTCCGGAATGACGATCCCCAAGTCAATTTGAAATGGTCGCCAATTTGCCGACTTATAGAAAAAAAATTAGGCACGAATCAAAATGTTTAAGCGCCATGGCGACTAAATCAGTCGCCAATTAGAGCCCTGCTGATACAATCTCTTTTATATGTATATATTTATTTGTCTGTTTTTGAGCAGATTTTAATGGCGATTCAACAAGATTGCGTGCGTAGATTTAGCCACAGGAGTCATGTTGAACACTGCACTAGATAGTACTTGATAGCAAAAATCAAGCTAAAAAAAATCAGACTCCAAAGTTTGACTCCAACTCCACTCCATAACTCTAATCCATGAATTACACGGTCACGGTGTCCTGAATTAATATACTTTGCTTACATGTTTAAATTTCTGTGTTCATGTAAATGTTGTTTTACACTTCGTATTCTAATATTTGTAGCTTCCTGTATTCCGTGAAATGGCTCCTGTCTAAGCGATTCTTCATAAGACTGTAAAGCCCCGTGTAAGTCTCCCACCATGTGCTGACAGATTCCTAGTATCTGCCAGGATATGTCTCTGAATTTTAAGGGAACATATGTCCCATCATCATAGAGCAGCAGTTTCTGTAGGTCTTTCAGTGACTGTAAACACTGATATTTATTACCTAGTCTATAACGAGATAATACTGACAACATCTCTACTGTAACTAAAGGTGATAAATATAAATATGACTCTCCGTTGTGTTGGCTTGCTTTTTGTTCTAAACATAATTCTGTAATACATGGGATATTTTCAAATAAAAGCACATTACTTATCCAGGCTATCTTCATCCTTCTTGTTATTGATAAATGACGTAAAGTTTCATTGTATCTCTGCCTGTCAGTGGTATCTCTATACATATTGACGGACTGTGACATTCTTTGTTTAGTGAGAACAGTGATATGGAATGTCTTATCATATTTCCCTGTTCTGTAGTAATACAATGCAAGATAAAGTAAACAAGACACAGGCCCTAACCTTGATGCAAGTTTCAATATGTTACAAACCATTCTATCTAAAATGTAAACACGTTTATGTATGAAACATGAAGTATTGTTTGCAATTGTGAAAGCTGATCTAACGAGAATGTCAGCGGCACAATAATGAAATGTCAATGATTGGATTGGCGAGAGTGATAACTGTGATAACGTATCAACTGATTTCAAGAAGAGATAGGAATGCGATATATGTTCAATATGAAATGTTATTGTAGATAGTTCAAACTTGCAACACATATCTGTCGTTGAAATATCTATCATTTCTCCCACATCAGAAGATAATACAACGAACGGGCTACTGAGAGCTAGTTCTAGAAATGGCCTGAGCGTCGGACTAAGCAGAAGACAGGACACACCCATTCTGTAATACTGATAAAGCTGTTGTAAAAGAGAATCGCGTGCATCACCGACTACTTTGTTTTTGAACATATTGTTCTGTGGAACAAAAAAATTAGGAAACACTCCACGATAAACACAGTGAATAAGATATTTAAAACACTTCCAGAAGCAATTCAATAAATTGTTCGGGCACCATCTAAAATGTCCAAGTTGTATCATCCAGAACATCGTGGTCTTCAAGTAATATGAACACAGTAATGGTTCCTCCCTGTGATTGATAACTTCCTTTGAAAATATTTTCAGAAGTCCATAACATAAAAATTGTGTATGATTCATGTTATACACTAGTTGTTGTTCGGCTTGAGAAAACGATAATCTCCATTCTAATTCGTTAGAAGTCGATACAATTTTACTTCCAATCGGCACGCAGTGACATCCATTTCTTAGAATTTTTTCCATCACAGGTGCAGACGGCCAAATATATCTCAGACATCTGTCAATCCAAACATTGAATGTCTTTGGCCAAAATAAAGTGGAAAAACATATAGCATGATCGAATTCTATAGGTCCATAGAAACCGCTCGTGCAAGGACCATGATTGGTGAAATTCTGTGTTTGGTTACGTTTGACCTTCGAAAAGATCTGAAAATGTCTTTCTGTCCACAAAGAACTAGATATGTAATATCCGCCATTAAAGGAAGCAAGACACGAAATCACAAAATCGTTTCGTGTGGATGTCAGAAGCTGTAGTCTGACAAATCCTGGTGGTGTGTCTGAATCTTCAATTAATATGATATTATGTTTTGATGAACTGTAAACTTCAGCTTGAGAGATGTCAGTTATTAATTTATATTTACACCACCAGAGCATTGTATCCATGTCAGATGAACTAAATCTAAATCCCTCTCTATAACTACCACTATTTATTAAAACACATCCTCTTTTATTATAAAAAGATTTCATTATCATCTCCTCCATGTCCTTGACGTCCCTCCTGATGGCCACTTCTGTCGGTGTCCCTATCTGACGACACAGACCACCATACAGGACCTCTGCTATACGGAGAATGTGATCCATTCTGTATATAAAGATTGGTTTATAGATTACATTCAACCCTCATAAAGACAAATAATGTATAAGTAAAGTGTTTGAAGTAACGTGTTTGGATATGCAACATTTTAGCAAGTTTATTTGAGAGCAGATTTATTCAAACAAAAAAGTGCTATATAGTTTTGATTAGGGTTAATTTGTACAATTAAGTCCCACCTCTGTACTTTTTAGATGTCAGTTTTTATACCCTCTTCACATATTGTATTGTTAAAAAATTATTTTGAAATTTTATCAATGATTGTTATCTTTACCCTTTTCATTTTAAGCATTTCTGTACGCACAGGATAAATAACCCTAGGTTGTTTCTAAGTACTATTTTACCTAATTGATGTCTCTCTGCAAATGGCGACCTCTACGTTATGAGTTGAAAGGAAATACATGGCACATCTTCTTCTGTTATCTGTTTAGGTTTATTCACATATGTGAGATCCAATTAATTTCTACACTATTGTTCATTACTACTATTAGATATTTTATAGGTAAAAGAAAAGAGAAAGAACAAAAAATATCTACACTCTCGATCACTTCTCGATCATGTATTTACAATACATGTAAAATCTTCAAGTGTACAAAATTGGCGCTGATCCAGAAACTTAGATTATTTTTAGATTTTTCTGCAAAGAATAGTAACAGTCTTTTGTTTGAGAATTAAGCTTTTCCCATGCTTGTGAGGGCAAATAACAAAAACGTTTCATAGTATAATATGATTTTGACGATGGCTTAATTACATTGTAAATTTGAAATTTACTGGAGGGGGGGGGGGTTAATGCAAATTTTACAACGTGAAAGTACCTGTTTGATACAGAGGACTGAGATTGGGTTAAAAAAGGGATGGTTTATTTCTCCTAATTACATCATCCAACCTCTAGTGTTTAGGGGTTCGTGTTTTACCCTCTCCTCTGTTTTCATTGTCTATTGGATTTATAAGATTATTATTCATTGTCTTCACCTTTTCCATTATCTCCCCTTTGTGTGAATATCTCAACAAAAGATTTATTGTTTTACATGGGAATCTCTAGAAAATCACCCCATTTGAAAGAAATTTCATTTGGCTTGCCTCTCACTAAAATTTCAAATTATTTACAACGGATTTTCACATATGCGTTATACTAATATGTGTGATGTAAATGAACATAAAGACGACAGTACTGCATAATATCAATTTCGCTTGCATACATTTTTATTTATGGAATAAGTGATTTGATCGAAAGTCGATTTTATATCCGTTAAATTACATCATATTTCATCTCGAGGAAAATATTTATGAACTCTTGTACCGATCTTTTCATGTACTTAAGAACTATTTTAAAAAAAAAATCAAGCTCTGCATATCAATTTATTTCTTCCGGGTATTTATTTTTTCATTTAATTACCTGTATTTATCGACAGTGTATTTATTGCCCCCCGCTTTCACTGAAAGTGGGGGATATTAATTTGGGTCTGTCTGTCCGTCCGTCCGTCCGTCTGTATTTCTGTCTGTCTGTAACACTTTCGTTTCCGCGCGATATGTCGAGAACCCTTTGAGCTTTCGCAATGAAAATTTGCATGGCAACTCCCTATGGCCTAAAGAGGAACCCTATTGATTTTGAGGTCGAAAGGTCAAAACTCATAAATTCATAAATTCTGTCTGTTTTAACACTTTCGTTTCCGCGCGATATCTCAAGAATCCTTTGAGCTTTAGCAATGAAATTTTACATAACAACTCCCTGTGGCCTAAGGAAGACCTCAGAAGGTCAAAGTTCAAGGTCGTAAATTCATACATTCCGTCTGTGTGTAAGCTTTCGTTTCCGGGCGATATCTCAAGAAGCTTTTGATCTTTTGCAATGAAATTTTATACCATAATTCCCTTGGGACTGTCTCGCCCCTCTAAAAGTGTCACGCCCCGTTTTTTTTTTTTTAAATATTAATTGTATTAAAAGTCGTTTTGCAATATTTTTAGCACAGGAGCATGTGGAGAGTTATTAGTATAATGCAGGTTGTAGGCGGACTTTATCTATTAGAACTGTTTAGTAAAGGCTAAATTTGACACCATGTATTGTGTAAAATTTTGACAATATCGAACGTGAATATAAACATTATATGTGACCTAATGTTTGCATTTAATTTGTTCTACAATCAAGTGCCTCATTGGTCTAGTGGTATGACTCTCGCTTAGCATGTGATAGGTGCCGGGTTCAAATCCCCAACGATCTTTTTTCTTTTTTTTTTGAATTTTTTTTTTTGGATTTACTAAATGATAGTATTCAGCATGTAAAATGAAAAAGTTATGACGTCTGGCTTGTACAAACGCATAACTCATTTTTACAGTGTGATACATGTAAATATCCTATATAAAAAGAATCTTTTAGACACATCTTAAAGAATAAGCAATCAAAGCTTTATAATCATATTGGCTTCAATATACATGTAAACATCTAATAATTCTACATATCCAGGGGGGGGGGGAGTCCGACCCCCCCCCCCAACTGCGCATGCTCTTCTTTTTTCCCTAAGCGGGGGATACAAATTCTTTGAATTAGCTTGTTTTGGTCTCTTTTTCTCTAGTTTGTTTAGACACAGTGTATATAAATCTTGCACAAAAGAGATGCTTTAGGATTGTAATTCGAACACAATTATTAAAAGATGTATTTTTAGCTTTCGACAATCATGTGGAATCATTCTATTTAGAGTTTTACTTGATATTTTCAGAAAATGGGAGAAGATCCCTCTTATTTATCTTTGTTAAATGAATAGCTTTGAGAGGATCATGTACACTGTAGGTACAAAACTATTATCCCCCTTCACACACATCCTCTCACACACACCGGTATTGATGTGGTTGGATATTAATCCCATTCAGTATGGAGTCATGTAAAAGCTTTTATTATATGTATAATTAATAGTCTTCAGAGGCACGATTTACATGATATGTTACTCTGTCTCTTCAAATATTTGCCGCAAATCAGCTTCAATAACATCAATAACCCGCTTTGTCAAAATCCGAACAAGAACTCTGTATATCAAGTATAACGTTCAGTTTGAATGTCCTAAAGAAGAAGCCATTATAAATGTGTAATTAAACATCAAATGTCGATTTAATGCAAATTGATCTGCTGTGTAATACAGTGTTTGTATTTTGTGTGACCTGTAGGTTCATGAGCACGTCTTTCGTTAATCAAAACGCTGTCAAATAATGTTGATTTAGTTGGACAACAGTCATGTTGGTAATTGATGGAAAAAATTGCACTGATTAAGTAAGAGACTGTGTATATGACACTTTCCATTCTTTTTTTTTTATTAATTTATTTTTATATTATCTCTTATATATTCAACAAGCTACTTCTGACCTTTGAGGGTGCTTCTAATATACGTGAGAAATATTCATCACACTCTTACTTAAGTGATTCTGAACGGAATACACATAAAACTTAATTACATTTAAAGTAAGTAATTATAAATTCATCGACAACTTTTAAATTTATAGTTTTATTCTGCAAATTTCTTTTCACAAAGAACGATTTACATTTTTCCATTTTTTTTCAGGAGACAATTCTTTTTCATTATGTTTATATTAGGCAAGTTCCACTTTATTGTCAGACAATTAAAAGAAAACTCTGAATGATAAAAGTATAGCATTATTCCAAAAAACTTACAACATCAGAAAATCAAGAAAAATTCAAGAAGAACTAAGATTAATCTGTGTAAAATCTGTTCTTTTTATATGTTGCTGAGATCCTGATTTTAGAGAGGTAAAAATCTTCAAAGATTTGTTAACTGATGTTTATGGTGGATAATGAAAATATTTAATGGATATATGGGATAAGTAACAAGGAAATGGTAGAAATCACAGGTGTAATGGATTTTAACTTAGAAATCAAAAAGTGATGCTGTGAATTTTTGGATCATGTTCTTAGAAGGTGATGACGGCATAACGAGAAGAGCTATGAAATGGACATCAACTTGAAAGAGAAAACCTGAATTCAAAATGAACATGGATGGGGACCAATGTTTTCTTAAATAGAATTTTATACCATTTTTGATAAATGTATTAATTATTGAGAAATGTTAATGAAAGGTCAAGAACTGTATTTCTCTCATCATCAATATAATCTAAATAAATTATTTACCAATAATATATCTAGGCCAGTCGGTCCAAACTATTCAAATATTTTATATTAGTGCTGTTCTCAAAAAATGATGCTAAATGTGTTTTTAATGAACATGACTTCGAATGCACATTAATGGTAAAACAAACAGTCATTAGAATTTGAAATGTCGATCAAAATTTTGCATAGGGAATGTTATATGAAACACTGACCACACTTCATCACGTCACATGGGTATCACAAAGGTTAACAATTTGGCATCGTAATAGAAACCGGTAGTGGGGTAAAAATTGGCCGTGTGTGTCCTGACAACCTCAGTTGCGGTTTCTCAACAATTAAATCTGTATTCTTATTATAAACGACTTGTTTTTCCAATAAGATACGTACGTTTAATTATACATTTCTGTACTATTCATCTTCTTAGAGTTAATGTTTTGAAATTTAGTTATTAAATAGTCATGTATGATTTTCAGTTTCCTTCCCTATACAATTCCTATCATAGAAGCCAATAACAATTATAATAATGTAAAAGCACTGCTTCATTAAAGTAATGTTCATAGATACTCTGATAAGAGAGATAACTCTTAATGGCATAAATGTCTGTTATTCCTTTATAAACTTTTCAAGTTGAATGTCTTTTTTGTCCACTTTCGCCTCGCAAACTATGATATAATTGTTTGTATTTTACGTAAGAAATACGTTTCTTTTGTAAAATCATAAAGAAACAATTTATATGAGTGATCAGAGGGTTAATGAACCTTTACAATCGGATAGTTAAACTTCTTGGACAGAAAATGTTTAAATGTTTGTTGTTGATAATTTATGTTTTATTTTTTTGAGGATGTTTTTTAAAAATTATTATTTTTTGAGTTGCCGTTTCTAATTAATAAAGTTTGTGTCCTTTTAGACATGAATAGCCATTCGTATAGTAGTGTGAGAATCATAAAGCCCTGATACATATAACCTAAGCGAGGCCTTTGTGGGATACATGAACAAACATATACCCAAGTTCATTTAACAATTTCTTCAACAATTGTTTATCTTAATGATAGAATTTAAAACCACTTTTTTACAACAGTTATAAATACATGTATCTTGGTTCCTGTTTTAGGCTTATTTTGGCTTCTGTGACAGGAATTGTACAGGGAAGGAAACTGAAAATCATACACGACCATCAACAAGATATATATATATATATATACACACACAATTAATACTATTAATAATCTAACACAAGTGAAAATTGCAAGTTTCCTGTTTTGTCCTTTTTAGTTGAGTGAATCTAATACCTTAAAAACAGGGAGAAAGAGAGAGAGAAGGTGAGGCATCTTTATTTGGTGGTTAAACCAATATTCCTTCAATATAATGATTTTTCATAACACTCACAAGTGAATTTTCATTTTCTTGAGTGGGAAATAGAAATGAATTACTTCTTCTCAAACATTGCTTGAGTTTTGATGTGAAATTTGTGGCTTTACAACAGTTAAAAATATCATGATTCCTGTTTTAAGCTTACTTTGGCTTCCATGAGAGCAATTGTATAGGGAAGGAAACTGTAAATCATACATGACTATCAACAAGATATATATATATATATATATATATATATATATATATATATATATATATATATATATATATATATATATATATATATATATATATATATATATATATATATATACAATTAATACTATTAATAATTTAACACAAGTGAAAATTGCAAGTTTCCTATTTTGTCATTTTTAGTTGAGTGAATCTAACACCTTTAAAACAGGGAAAAAGAGGGAGAGAAGGTGAGGCATCTTTATTTGGTGGTTATACCAATATCACCAATATTCCTTCAATATAATGAATTTTCATAACATCCACACGTGAATTTTCATTTTCTTGAGTGAGAAACTGGAATGAATTATTTATTCTCAAACATGGATTGAGTTTTGATATGAAATTTGTGGCTTAGCCCTATGTTTTGTCAACTTAATTCTTCTATACATGATAAAATGTCAAAGACATAGGATTGTTCGCTGTTAGCCATTTTCATTTTTCTTGACACA
This sequence comes from Saccostrea echinata, assembly GCF_033153115.1. Lineage (NCBI taxonomy): Eukaryota > Metazoa > Mollusca > Bivalvia > Ostreida > Ostreidae > Saccostrea > Saccostrea echinata. Next base: position 27,335,312 of record NW_026889765.1, on the reverse strand, counting down.
AAGATATATGCATATTTACATGTATATACATATATATCATCACGTCACTGTATCTCTCTTTGTTGTTAGACGTGGTACACGATTTAGTGTTAAAATTATGCAGTATACAATTACATACTTCTTCTGTATTGATATAATTTAAACAGGTAAATTGACACATAATTTATTCTTGCCTCAGGTTTCAGTATGTTTTTGGTTGTATGTTTTTTGCTTTTGTTTTTTTTTTTTGTTGGTTTGTTTGTTTGTTTGTTTTAAGTTTTTTTTTTTTTTTTTTTTGGTTTTGTTTTGTTTTGTTTTGTTTATTTGTTTGTTTGTTTTGGGTTTTTTCCCAAAAAAATGTGCAAACACCCTTTCATTGGTACGATATGTTTTATTGCCTACCATGAATCTAAATGAAAAATAACATGTACAATTATGAGATAATATTGTTTGATATGATATGATGTGTCTGTAATACGTATTAATTCATGGTCTAAATAATTACACTGAAATATTTGTTAACTTTTGAAAATTAGAGAAGCTCGTATTTCATTGATGGCGTATCATTATCTACGTCTTTGACATAATATTGGCAATAGATAGTACAAATAAGAGGCTATATTCGGTAAATTCGAAAAGTCATCTAAGAATCGGACTGATCCGTGTATATAATATTTCTATATATTGAAACTGCTGACGCTGTATAAAGTATGGTTATTGTGCATTGTCGATTACTTTAATGATAATATATAGTATAATAAAAGATATGTTCAGATGAAGATGAAACATTTCATCAAATAATTCAGTGATTTATTTGGTTTAGGACAGAGCTGAATAGATCTCAAAAGTTTTTTCCTGATTGTTTCTTCTGGATCTCTTTGGATCTCTTTGGGGAAACAATAGTCTACAATCAGACGAAAAGATTAAGAAACAGGTGGGAGGGACAAAAGAAAATACAATAATTGCTTTTTTTATTTTGAAGTTTGTAAATCTTTTATTGTTGTTTGTTGATATAAACGAATATTAAAACAGGACACCAATTCCTTTGTCAAGATGCCATTTAAGATCTGACCTACGTAAACAAGGTATGGTACGTTTTCCAAAGGTTTTTAAACGGGAGTTATTCAACATTTGCTTTAATCGCTATCTTTACTAATTATATTTTGAATTTTAGTTCTCTTATCATCTTGATATGTAGCTTACAATCAGGAATCGAAAGGACCATCTGTAACGTCACAAAGAGACACTCAAAGGAGGACCTTGAAATTTTAAACTTAATCCACATAAAAGAACAATTACCTTCACCTTTTCAATGTCAGAAGGTAAAAATTCGCTCTGCAGTGTAAAAAAATGTTTATAATTTTGTCCATATCATCCATCGAACAATACGACAAAAACTTTAAGTCTGTTGTTTCATTTGGCTTTATAGAGAAAACATAAAATAGACTAAAAATAATGTTCCTTAAGGTGGAAAAAATGGATTTCTTAAAAAATCCTTCAGTTTTTCGTTGTACGAGATTTTTTTTATGTCCGTTTACTTTATGCGTAGTTCTTACCACTGTTTAGCTCTGATACACTGTTTTACAAATCTTATTGTTTAAAGAAAGACAAAAACACATACAAAAAGCTTTTAATATGGAAATGGAATCAAAATTTTAGAATTCTTCAATGAAAACAATCTGATATCTACATAAACCCTGTTAACTTGAAAAGAAAATAAATGCATACTGGTTAAATGATGAGTCTCTTTGCGCACTGCCTGTTTGTTGTGATATTTGTACGTAAAATTGCTAATTAAACAAAAATTTTAAAATTTGGATTCTCTTAAGCATTTCACTCTTTGTCTCTTAGATTGTAAACTGTCAATGATTTTGCATTTGTCAAACCATTTTCTCACCTTTGCAAATCAAGCCTACCTTAAATCAGGACACTGTGCTGAGGATTACCTTGAGGCAAACAACGAAATAGACACAAGTGCATATAAAACAAATTTGCCTTCCTAATTTTATAGATAGGTTAATTAATTTCCATCTTCAACCTGCCAAAATAGATTTACATCATTTCCAAACGCAGGAGAAGGCGGGGTATCATTGAATAAAACATGAGAGAGGGGTGGAGGAGAAGAATAAGATCAATTGTATAATGATGTCTATCACCAATGAATTTATAATATGTTTCTGTGTCTCATCAAACTTTTTAATGAAAAGGGTCCGTTTTGCCTATACACCGTCTTGTAGGCGTATAGGCATAATAGACCCTTTTTGCTGAAATGGTCTCTTTCGGAATTAACGATTATTTTCTGTTAAAGTTTTACAACAGGTTGCTGTCCTTTAAAAAGGGACTGCAATACGTGGACCATATGCATGTGTTTCTAACCGAAATCCAAAGAAAATTTCTAGATTTAATGAATATACATATAGGAGTAATTATTTTTTTTTACATCTATCTTGAAATTTTCATCGTTATTGAAGCCTAACTGCTAAATTAGCTGTACTAATAAAAAAATATCATGGCCTTAACATGAAATGTTGATCTAGGTATCTATCACAATTGTAAGGTAACCTTTCAAATTAACAACAGAATTAAAAGAGGCTTAAGCGTGCAGGTATCGCAGTAGTTGAATTTTAACTCCATTGGTGGATACGGGGGGGGGGGGGGTGCGGGCGTTTGAACCCCCTTTATTTTTGTCAGTAGAGAGAGAAAGAGAGAGAGAAGATTCCTGCGAACGTAAGCTATGCCATTTTTGGACCATCTTCTGAAGTAACTAACTTTAAGAAGTATGCATAAAAAGTCATGAAAGGGAGTATGCATAAGAGAATATTTCTCTCCTTATATTATGGGTATATTTTAATCAATGAAGAGAAAGGTTCAAAATGTCCCCGTAGTATGCGGGAGAGGGGACTCACTTTTTCTTTAAAAAAACAAAAAAAAAAAACAAAAAAAAACAATCTTTTGTTATAGTTTAAATATATATGTTAAGATTTGAACTGGAAGCCCCCTTTTTGCGAGAAGGTCAAAATACGGAAAATCAAACATTTAAAAGAAATAAAATTGTACCGAAAAGTTAGAGGACCACCCCCACCCCCATTTGAAATAGGATTTTACAGTGTGGTGCACAGGTTGTTCATTTATTTATTTATTTATATTTTTGCTTGTCAACTCTATTTGGAGGTTGTCTCCTTTGAAAACCGTTGCTACGGGCTTGAAGTGCCTTTGGTGTGATTCTATGCATGAGTGTTCGCGGGTTGCCGAACTAGAACCCCCCCCCCCTTTTTCAAAAACTGCCGGATCCGGCCCTGTACTCGAGCACTAGAGGGTCTTAAGTTATCTGAAAAAATATAGTTTCATTCAAGATCAGCAGACATTACAACAAATGTTTAGAATAATGATGTATGAATATCTTGTAATACGTGAAAGACAACAAAATTAACGTTAAAACATTTTAAGAAAATCTCTTTTCCTCCCAGAAATACAAATAAAAAGTATTCATATTCCTACACTAGCTGCCTCCTCAGTCTTTTTCAGGAAAATATTTAAGTCTTTCTTCTATTGAAAATGATCAATCTTTTCACCAATTATATTACTTTCATGATTATCCCAGCAGGCACAGAACATTGAAAAAAACTTTGAATCAACGTTGATTATATATGTTGGTTTAATGTTTAGTTTATGTAAGATTTTGAAAATTGAGTTCCCCGTTGAAATCTTAACGTTGATTCAATTTTGAAAATCAATATTGATTAGACATTGAATAAAAGTTAGTTCAACGTTTTTTTTTTGTTTTTTTTTTTTGGGGGGGGGGGGGGTCATTACTTATTTAAAATTTTAATTGTTTTATTAACTAAGACACCTTCATTATTATATAAAGGAAAACATACCCGGTATATAAATCTATATTGTAAACATTTAATTAACTTCCTATCAATAGATCAGTTACAATAAATTTCACAAAAATACTTTTTATAAATTACATGTAATCACGGTACAAAACCCAAACCTTTTACAAACGTTTTATATTCTCATGTGTGGTCAAGAAGTAGCTCAATCTATGAAAACATTCCAAGATAAAACAATTTTATGCACCCAGATGCGCATTTCGACAAATTATGTCTCTTCCGTGATGCTCATGCCGAAATGGAAATCCGAAATCCGATAAATATTTCTTTTAAAAAATACATTGTTAATTAAATCTTGGTGTTATAGTCCTGGTGTTGGTGTCCTGAGGGCGGTGTTGTTCTTCTTGGGTGGTGTTGGACTCCTGGGGTGCTGTTGGTCTCCTGATTAGTGTTCTCTCCTGGATTATGTTGGTCCTCTGAGTGGACAGATTGGTGCAGCGTTTTAGTTGATTACCCCTACAATGTACAATTTGATATGATAAATATTTGTATAATGAAATATGTTAAAACTGTGTTCAATATCATCATATTTTTATTCCAAAATTATCTTTCAGTTAAAATTGACGAACACTTAAACAATATCTTGCGCTTTTTCCAAAGAGGGTGTTGCAGTTCTTTTGTTATTTTCCCTAAGTTGTAGCAGTTTAAAAGGAAAAAAATTAAGTAACAGAAAACGGTCTTGAGTACAGCACAATGTAGAACAATATTTAGAAACTGCATATCGACTTCCAGTTTGCCATTAAATGAAGTGGAAATTAGTCACATAGCAAAATAAGTAAAGTGTTCTGTTTTCAAATAGGGAATCCCCATTGTTCTGAAAAAATGCCTCCTTGAAACAGAATGAATTTGATATACGCATAAAGAAACAGGATTTTTCTTCAAAACTGCCATTTCCGATTTTTGTATCAAAGAGGCATATTTTTGAAAAATACACAAAAATCGAATAAAATTATTATCCATCCGAAATGCAAAATGTGCACATAAAATAGCACATGATAATTCACTGTCGGGGCTGGTCTAGTGGTAAGGCGTGTGGACTCTATGGAAAGATTCTTTTTACCTGAGAATGAGTTCGAATCCTGGAGCCCGTTTCATCAAAGGTCGTACGCCCAGTCGTAGCGCTACGCCGGCGTAAAGACGGGACTAGCACAAAGATTTGCGTTTCATTAAATAGCGTACCTTTACACCAGACTAAAGTTAGGCCAAATTTTTACGTCTACTCATGGGTAGGCGTAAGTTCCGGTGTAAAGACGAATAATGACCCCCATCGAATAATGACCGAGGGGTCATTTTTCAACTACAAAATATGACCCCCCAGCCGTAGAAAAAATTCATTTTTTGTAGAAAAAGAGTCCTAGGGGTCATTTTTTTTTTATATGTGTGTCCTATAAAAAATTGACTCCCGTTGAAAAATGACCCCTTTTCCAACAGAGTGATGCAAAAATTATTACAGGTAATTGATACCAAGGTTAATTTTTTATGTCCTTTTGACCAACACTGGACAAACCCGGAATTGACCCGCATCGTGGAAATGATGTACAATATGTATCGCAAATGACATAATACCTCGTGCGAACAACATACTATGGATGTATTTCCTAATGGAATAAAAGGTGGAGATAGCGAAGAGTAATGATTTAAATATCCATAAACAATACAATTCTGTTAACAGGGTATAAAAAGGACCCCCGAAGATTGTAAAGGTGGGATTAGGGGCTTAGAAAGAGTAAGCATCCCTCTCACCCGCCGTGAACCCTATGAAAAAAGCAGGTAAACGGAACAATCCGTTGTCGAATTTAGTAAAACCAAAGGCCAAAAAATTGACCCAATTAAGGGTTAAAATTGTTGACAGGGGCATTGGTACGACCATTGAATTTACGAAATGCTGACTTTAAGCGAGGTTATTGAAACCCCTGTAACATCAGCTTATCTGTCAGTAGAATGCCTCGATTTTAAAAATTAATCGTGCTCTTTGATATCGAATGAAATGGTAAATCTTAACATCATATGCAAATGATAGCGAAATATTACTGCATAAATAAGGAAAGTTGATGATGGAAAAGGCTGAAGTCATCCTATCTGTCAGACAATTTAGTTGATTGTTGGACTTTATCGTCTATAGTCATTAGAACGTCGAAATGTGAAGCAGACATACATAAAAAGGACACAAAATTTCTGCATGTCTGAAATATATATACAATCGTATAATGTGCATTCAATTTTCTTTTCTTTTCAAATATATAAAAGTAATAAAAACTAGAAACTCATTGCGAGCAATGAGAGGTCTTCCGTCCGATTTTGAAAGTAAAAACGTAAATTCAAGCTAAAAAGGTGATAAAAGAAATTCAGACACTTTGGAGATTTAACCCTGGTTGTCAGCATGAAAATCCAACGTGCTAACCATTAATCATTCACTTTTTTTGCATCACTTCCTCTCACGACCAGAAGTAACGGCGATACAAGATTTCCTCGCGATTCAAATAAACTGATGAATGACTATCAGTTCTGAAAGTTTTAGACTTCAGTCGTTTACTGTTGCCGAGCAATTTCTAATTCTGAGGACAGGTAAACACGCGACCGGAAGTGAATTTTATAAAAAATCTCTGACGTTCCATACATTTGCAGTATCTACAAAATGCATAAAAACATTTCAAGTACTTTATCGATAAGCAATATTTATGAGAAGGTTAAATATCGAAGTAACGTAGCTTATCACCTAAAACCGGAAGTTGACGTTTTTGTTTCCGGTGGAATCTAACATGTGTCAAAACAGCGAAAGAGATGCAATAAAGTGATGCAAACTTTAATTTAAAAAAGAAAAGTTAAAATTTTTGATTTCTTTGATCACTTCCTGTGACGACCGGAAGTTACGACGGACGCGTTTAACCAAAATGGTTTTGCCTACTCCTCAAGGTCTGCTACTCATAAGAATTTGGTGTTTTAATCTTTTACCTGTTTTTGAGATCTCGCTCAGACAATTTTTCATTTTGAGGACAGAAAAACACGCGATCGGAAGTGAATTTCTGAAAGATATTTCAGTTTACTCTAGAACTTTGCAGTCTGAATAACATATTTAAAATTCATTTCAAATACGTTATCTATAAAGAATATTTATAGGAAAGTAAAATACTCAAATTTTGTAGTTTTTCTCTTATAACCGGAAGTTTTCGTTTTTGTTTCCGGTGGGACCAACATCTTTCGAATCTGCGAAAAAGATGCAATAAAGTGATGCAATCTTTACATAAAAAAAGAAAAGTTGAAATTTTCGATTTCTTTGATCACTTCCTGTGACGACCGGAAGTGACGGCTGACGCTCTGAACCCAAATGGTTTTTGCTACATCTTAAGGTCTGTTGCTCATATAAGTCTGGTGTCTTAATCTCTTACCGTTTCCGAGATCTTGCTCAGACAACTTCACATTTTGAGGACAGAAAAACACGCGACCGGAAGTGAATTTTTGAAAGATATTTGAGGTTACTCTAGACATTAGCTGTCTGAATAACATGTTCAAAATTTATTCCAAATACTTTATCTACAATAGATATTAATGGGAAAGAAAAATACTCAAATTATGTCGTTTTTCTCTTATAACCGGAAGTTGACGTTTTTGTTTCCGGTGGAACCAACATATTTCAAAACTACAAAAGAGATGCAATAAAATGATGTAAGAATTGATTTAAAAAAGGAAAGTTGAAATTTAACGATTTCTTTGATCACTTCCGTAAGCGACCGGAAGTGCCGACGACAGACGAAAAGGTGCCCTCTCCAATTTAAAAGTCAAGTTCTATCATCTCTAACAAGTCTCCAGTTAATATCTTTAGCCATTCTCGAGAACACTCGCGGACAAAATTGCATTTTAAAATCAGAAAATTGTCCATAACTTGGCACTGGAACCGAGTTTACCAAAAAACGGAATTTTATATAAAATTCATATCAAGACCTTTTATCCCTGAAAATTTCAAGGAAATTCATTGAATAGTTTTCGAGAAATCGCGTGCACAAAATTTTGTCTAAAAAAAAAAGAATAATAATAATAATAACTAGAAATTCATTGCGAGCAATGAGAGGTCTTCCGTCCGATTCTGAAAATAAAATCAAATATTCACTTTGAAAAAGTGATAAAAGAAATTCAGCGTGAAAATCCAAGAAAGCTAACCATTATCCATTCACTTTTTTGAATCACTTCCTGTCACGACCGGAAGTACGGTGATAAAAGATTTTCTCACGGTTTAAATAAACTGATGACTGACTATCAGACCTGAAAGTTTTAGACTTCAGTCGTTTACTGTTGCCGAGCAATATTGTGAGAACAAATTCTAATTCTGAGGACAGGTAATCACTCGACCGGAAGTGAATTTTATAAAAATCTCTGCAAACTTTTTCAATCAAAAAGATGAAAACATACATAAAACTCCTAGAAGACTCTCTATTAACACTGTAAATCCCAGAGAAAAATACTGAAAAACAAAAAAGTTGCAAATTTAACATTTTTGAATTCACTTCCGTTTGCGACCGGAAGTAAGAACGACGGAAATTAATGGTCGATCAATATATCTACATTTGATGCTCTATCACCTCAGCAAGTTTCATATTGATATCTTTAGCCATTCTCTGATGATACTGTTTACTTTCTTTTATTCTTTATGTATTCAACTTTTTATTTCATGTAATTCCACAGGCATGTCCATGTAATCTTTTTCTGCACTTCTATATACTTCTGCATCAGACCATTTGTCTACTACGAAAGGTTGATCACGATACATTATTTCGCGCGAAACGTCACGGGTAAATATTCGCGCATATCCTTTTGAATGTATTTTCTATTGAATGGTGATAGCTTCAATGAAATTTCAAAATGTATGTTCTTATAACCTGAATATCGAGCTTGAGAAAGTATATTTATCATATTGTACTTATTATATATCGTATGGATAAGTAACACTAAAGCAGTGATTTAGGTAAGATTTTCTACAAGTTTTATTTTCCTGTGTACCCTCAAAGTGGACTATCCCGATTAGTTACACATTCATGAAAAGACTGGAATGTTTCGTCCAAAAACATGTCTCCTGCGACGGTCAAGGAATCTGATACCATTTATGTTCAATAACAACATCTTTTAGAAAAAGAATATTTAAATCATTTTCATTAAACAATCTTTAAAAAAAATGGTTTTCTTATTTTTGTCTTTTCTGTTCATTTAATATGACACAAGCCTGCATGGGGAAAAAACAATGGCCACGTAATAATTACTATATATTGATTGCTTTAGTCAGGCAAGTTTCTTGAAAAGCTATTACTTATAACCATGGTTTAGGATCAGTTTTTCCGTGGTGTAAAACAAAAGGTTGTAGTTATCGTATTTTTACTTGTAGTCATGTCGTTTTTCTACTTTGAGATACAGACAAGAACAATTATAGTAGACGTTTGAGGAAACCCCGGATTAAAACTCTAATTCGAAACAGAATTGCAACGTAATTATGATGTGACAATCCAACAATTCCTCCACATTTCTTTGATCCTTATGGTACTTTCATTCAAACAAACGCTCAGCTGACTCCATAAATTCTGACCTACTTATCGGAGTTTACGAAGACAGCCGCCATTTTGGACCCGCTTCAAATTTAGAAATGCGAATATCTAGAGTTTGGATTGATCAATTCTAAAATAAATTATATATTAAGCATTTTCAGAAGAGTCTCTATTAACCTTATTAAAATAAAAGAAAAATATAGAAAAACAAAAAAGTTTAAAAATACGACTTTTTTAAATTCGCATTCGGTAACGACCGGAAGTACTGACGACGCACAAAAAGGTGATTCCCCTCATCTAGAAGAAATTACCTATCATCTCTAACAAGTCTCCAGTTCATATCTTAAACCATTTTTGAAGAAAAGGGGGGACAAAATTTCATTTTAAAATCAGAAAACTGTCAATAACTTAGCACCGGAAGCGATTTTTCCAAATTTTCCTTCTGATGAACAAAGTCCATTTGACGACACATAATTCCTGAAAGTTTCATTTAAAACCACTGAATAGTTTTTGAGAAATCGCCTGCACAAAATTTTGGGGGAAAAAATAATAAGAAGAAGAAGAAACAGTAGAATCACTATAAGGTCTTCCGTGAAGACAGAAGACCTTAATAATAAGAAACAATAGAATCACTATAAGGTCTTCCGTGGAGACGGAAGACCTTAATGAATCCCAGTATAATGTAAATTCAAGTCTGTTTACATGGTCGTCTGAGAATAGGATACATACATGTAAGAGGAATATTTTTTTTACTCTATTTTAAAACATTGATGCATTTGTCAAATCAATATGGAAACATTTCAATACAGTGTATATTGAAGTAGATTAATATGTTTTCAATTTATCATTAAGGCAGACCATTTTATTGACCTTCCAGGTGAACATAAGGATTTATTTTTCCTACATTGAACTAAAAATAGATTGAAAACAATTCTGAAAAGTTATTTCATCTGAATCAAAATTCCACTCAAGGCAACATAATATTCAGGCACAAAGAATAGGAGAAGGGGGAGAGATTGCCCCCTCCCCACTTTTTCTGAATGTAAATTTTAGCAATTTCTAGTTTGAAAATGTTCATCGAAAGTCTTGTAACCACCCTCTCTTTTTAATACAGTATGGTTAAAAAAAAACTCTCCTACTTGAGTGGACAAGGTGCACATAACATTCAGGAGCATAAAATCAGGGGTGGGGTGGGGTGGGGTGTCCTCCCCCTTCCATTTTCATGAACGTAAATTTTTTTTTTATTTTTTTTTTTTTTTTATTATTATTTTTTTTGCTTGAATATGTTCCTTGCAAGTCTGGATGCTCTACCCCCAACTTTTTGATACAGTAGAGTAAACGGAAATCCCCCTTACATCAATGAACTTTTTGAGGGGTTCATCAAGCATATTTCTAAGGTAACTTGTCATTTTTGCCTCTTATAATGCCCCATTTCCCTTTTCGATGTTATGCCTGATATTTATTTCCTACATTGCACCTAAATACATTTCAAATGCAAAATAAATACTGGTTATGCTTATGTTAACTCCGATTCTCTCACTTTGTTGTTTGGCTGGGACTTGAGAAAATGTAAACAAGAAACGACATGTCTGCTTAATCAGTTTGTATCAATTTATTCGTTGAATCATATAAAAAAAACAATTATTGCTGTTTTTTTCTGTCAATACGATGATTTTCCACCATCGAAAAACAATGTTCTCCTCGCCTTTAGGCTCGATAAATCTTTTACTACTTTAGATTCTGAATTATCGCATTGTCCTTAAAATAGCAATAATTGTATAATGTAATGAGATCAACAAATCGTCAATTTATTCCCAATTAAGGTCAGGTGAGCATTTTGGCCAATAGGTCTCTTGATTGACTGATTTGTTTTTGCCCCCTTAAAATTTCAATTCTAATCCATAAGGGGTCATTATTTTACGGGAGTCATTTTTCTTCAGGTAGGGTAAATTTTTAGGGTGATGACACTTTTTCTACGGGCAAAAGGGTCTTTTTCGACGTCGAATAATGACTGGGGGTCAATTTTTGCCGTTGAATAATGACCGGGGGTCGTTTTTCGACGGCGAAAAATGACCCTCGACGGCGAAAAATGACCCCCGGTCATTTTCCTATGGGGGTCATTATTCGTCTTTACACCGGCGTAAACATAAAATATAGCGACTTTACTAATTTGAAAACGATTTAACCATTCCTTAAGAAGAATTACGGTTCTAAGAAGTCTTTTTAATTATACAATGCATTATTTAATTTCACAAACTATGAAGATGAAGATGGAAGGGGGGGGGGAGGGGTTACACCCACTCGAGGAGGTAGTTGACATGATGTATTTAGCTACATAACTACCTTTAATAAATTTCTTCATAAAAGATTGCCTTATTAGAGATTCATCTTAACACCATCTCTTAAGTTTTCACAATCCTGCAGTTATACACATTTGATTGTAGTATTTTGAGTATGAGGTATTGTAAATCGACTATTCGATATACATTTTGTGTCATAATTTTGACATAAAAGCTATTTTTCCCAACATTTTTTTTTTTGGATGGGGGGAGTAATTTTTCCACAAAAGCACAGTTATCTTCTTAAACTTTGGTTAATATCCATATCAAAAAAATTAATTCATCGTAAAACCAAGTAGGCTTTTTAAAAAAAAATTATCGTGCTCGAAAATTCCATTACGATTTTAGGTTGTAAACAAGTTTCTCAGATGGAATTTTTGTTCACTGAATACCCTGCCCCCTCCCCCGTTCAAAAAAATCACGGACCCGCGCCTGCGTCCAGAAAAAGTTGTTAACGTTCAAAAGACGAAAAAGATTCCAACTGATTTCGTAAATATACTTGGAAATTGAATACTAATTAAAAGAGTTTTTTACCTTCGGGACTAGGGACAGCAAAGTCACTCAAAGCTTCTGAGAATTAGCTGTCAGAGAAACTTGACTCGGAATTGATTGTAATTTTACAATTATTACGCCCATGTATGACATTGTATTAATGTTTAAACAATTAATGATAAATTTCTGGCAATTTCAAAATGAATACTTGCCTTTTTTAATTTATCGGGAAAAATAATAAGAATCCGCATTTCTAAAAATAAATGCTAAATTTTTAGGAACAAACTGAATGACGTACAAGGTAATGTTATTCAAGAAATGGGGAAAAAATCTTTATTTTTTCATGATGGTGCATTTTGTGTTTTATGTTACGGATTCTTAATAATTAAGTAGTCCATCATATGCCCAGTTACATATACATATACAAGTACATAAAATTGTAACGGGTTCTCTCTCTCTCTCTCTCTCTCTCTCTCTCTCTCTCTCTTTGTGTGTGTGTGTGTATCAAAAAGGGGGTGAGTGGATAATGATAACATTTCAAAATACATATTTTCTTTCCATTCATTTACAAGAACATTTATTTCTTTTCTTAGACCTTAAATTTTGGAGTTTAATCGGGTGGTATGTTGTAAGACGTTAATATTTTATAATAATTAGATTAAGGTGCATGACTTCTACAAGGTCCCTAAAAATTCATGTAATTTTTCATTAAAGTTTATGTTTCGCTTGTGCAATGCAGCGTTGCCAAGGACTTAGTCTTGAGACTAAGCGTATTGTTTACGACTAGACTTACGCCACTTCGTGAAACGCAAATTACGCCCGACTAAGTTTTGGCGTAAGCCCCGGAAGTACACCTAAGTTAAGGCTTATATTTACGACTTTTGATGAAACGGGCCCCTGGAATGGCTGGTATATATATATATACATATTTTTTATTCTCATATAATGGAAGTACAATGTAACATCTCTCTTGAGAGAGAAAGAGAGAGGATGAGAATCTCAGAAAGTTAATGGGTAATATTTTAAAAGCATGCAGAGTTAAATTGTTTTCCTTGATATTTTGATCTAAAACTAATAAGACATATATTTAATGTTATAATTTAGTGGCGATGTCTTTAAAAAAGTACTATCATTTTAAATAATTTAATTTTTTCATACGCATTTCGTTTCATTACTGTTCTGTTAATTAGTGGCTCAGATTTGACTTGAAACAACTAAAATTGAAATGACTCAATGGAATTTCTTGGATATTGAATCAACGGCGTGATTATTGGACACATTTTTATATACTGAAAAATATTAGCGCACTCTTTCTACAGTACATCTTTCAAAATGATGTGCGAGGTGCAGTTGCCATTAATTGTGCATTTTATCGTTCTAACTTTTCTCGCGCAATATGGCGACAGTGACCATAGAGGAAAAAAGTTTACTTACAGGTTGCTAGTCTATGATAGGGAAAAACTATGCATGAAATAAACGTAAAATGTGAAATGTTTTTGTTATAACAAGCTGGACATAACTGTCGTATAAATAAAGTCATCCACGTAGCATTATCTATATTTAGAGATAACTCTTCATGCGTCGTGGGTATTTAAATGTCCTTCTCGATATAGGGAATAATCACGAGTTTCTGCAACACCCTCTTATGAATAATCAATCAAAAGACAAATATATTAAAAACGAATCATTACATAAATACATATATGCAAAAATTAGTCAATTTGGCATTTGTAAATTATATTTATTCAATAGAACTTGAAAATGCAGTTTTTTAAAGTATAATGAGAATGGTTAATACTCTGTACCATTTGATTTCCATGTGTTTTCATTAAATCAGCCGCTTCAGATTTGCTGGAGGCTGTGAGGTGCTGGAATGTCCTTTATTTACAAGGAACATATATATCATTGTTTGGCTGTGAGATTAAATCTATTTCTGCATGATATCTCTTCCATCTCTTTATAAGCCATGCCTGCTGTTCACAACACAAAAAATAAAATGATGTATATTGAAAGTGTAACAGGAAAGTAAAGAAAAAAGTTTTAAAGTTTGTGTTCCATCAAAGCAAAAGTCTTACACATGAATTTCTCAACCAAAACTTCTGCAGCAGTTCAATATTTCATACCCCCACCCCCACCTCCTCTACAGGCTTGTATCAACAACTGATCAGGCTATATTTGGATTGCTGTATATCAAATTATTTTGTGAGCCTTGATGCACAAAACTAATGCCGGTGATGATTTGTTCTATCTTTTAAAATCTAGTTGTTTTATTATTAATAAGTTTTTAATTCAAGTTGTTAAGCTATCTATATAAGTTCTTCCTACTTTTAAAATACTTGAACCATAGAATGTTTAGTTTGTATATACATGTAAGGGTATAGGTATAAAAGAGAAATTCGGATCTTGGATACGCCAATGAATATATAAATACGATGTGCAGATTTTAAGAAAGGTTTGCCAATGATTGGCATATTCTAATTCGAAAAGGGCGAATTACTCTAAGGGCAAGAACTCTCTAGAATTCTCGCGCATGCTTAGCCTGACGTAAGCCCATGGCATCCGATTTAACACCGCTTATATATTTTCTGCGTGGACCTTGTGAGGATGTTTTGTTGTTCGAAAATAAAATGCACAAGGTTAACAAATACTTTTAAATTATTTCAATGACATTTTGTTGATTGGCACAAACTTTAATTCCTGATATTTGCCGTTATCAGTATGTTTCGCCTCATGAATATTCATCAAATAACGCCGACTTACAACTAATTCGTACATAAACCGATTCGTATATAAGGAGTCAATATACAGAAGTCAATTTGTACACAAATTTGAAAAGTCAATTCATACAAATGGCTGATTTTTACATGGTTAACAAATACTCTTGAGTTATTTCAATGATATTTTGTTGATGGGCACAAACTTTAATTCCTGATATTTGCCGTTATCAATATTTTTCGCCTCATGAATATTCATCAAACAACGCCGACTCACAACTAATTCGTACATAAACCGATTCGTATATAAGGAGTCAATGTTTGGTGGCAGAGGATAGTTTTTTTAATGCCAAACATGTGCCGAGGGGGTACACATATACATGCGATCCATAAAAACATATACATGGAGACAGTTTTCCAAGCGAGCAGGATAAAACACCCAGTAGTTTGTAAATCAATGCATGCCCTAATGAAAATTCACCAATTGATATGGGGCCATTCACCTCCCCTCTGAGATACATACCTTCTTCTAAGGCCTACTGCTTTTCAGCTGAATTTCCTCTGCAACTGACCACGTGTCTTAGTTTCGCATTTACAACTCTGTATATTATAAGTGTCATAGTGACACCTACATGTTGCACATCATTTTTTTCAGCAAGCACTCTGCTACATTGCAAATATGTCCCATAATTATTCTAATCATTTTTCTACTTAAAATATCACATCAAACAGAGGATATATCAGTTTTTTAAGAAATTTGACCGGGTCTTTAGTACGAAACTATCCCCTGCCACCTTTAACTTTCAAAGTTTGCTTTTCAATTAAAATAACTTTCCATATTTAGAAATTGCAATCAATTCTGAGTAAAAGTATACTAAATATGTCTTTTTTCAATGAAAAATAAAAAAAAGTTAGAGGCAAATAAGTGACCCCACCAATTGACGGTCAACCACCTTAACCCCATATTATTTGTGTTACTTCAAAAATGACCAACTCCTACAATCCAAAAGAAACTATTTATCATCAAAACAGTGTTTAATGGTAACTTTGATCAATTTCAAATGCAGCTACATATAAAAAATTCAATAAGAATTGCATGCCTTGATGAAATGTACTCACATGTAACACATACTCTCCTATTTTTGATGTTTTGAGAAATCCCATTTTACCTCTTAATTGCTTGAATTTATACATCTATAGCTTGTTTGCAAAAAGAAAACCTAATCTATTTTCAGGATATTTATTGTAATATACAAAAACCCCTCTTGCATCAAAGGTTCAAGAAGAAGTGTCCTGGAAATTGCAGTTATCTACCCTACCCCTCCAACCATTACCTGATTCTATTGAAAATATACTGTGGAAATCTGATTTTTCTGAGTATATTACATTCAATTTCAACATATCTGAAGGATCAAATACATGCATTTGATTCCCCTGAATATTTAAAGTGATCATCCTGTCATTACTTGGCATTTGTGAGTAAATTTCAGGTGCTTAATAGAATCCAATAATTACATGAAAATGTACATATTTTTGATATTTGTTTCATTAAATATGCAAAAAGTCCATCTGTTTTGTTTTAATTTAAAGAAAAATGTATAATCTATATGAAAATAATGAAAAGTTTAAGTTCTATCACATTATGGAAGACAAATGAGGGGGGAAATGAAGGGGAGGGATGTAATCATCAATAGTAAAATGGGTCTTTAGTACGAAACTTACCCCCTGCCACATTTGATGCAATCCACAAAAGTCAATTTTTACACAAATTTGAAAAGTCAATTCATACAAACGGCTGATTTTGTACATGGTTAACAAATACTCTTGAGATATTTCAATGACATTTTGTTGAAGGGCATAAAGTTTAATTCCTGATATTTGCACTTATCCATATTCCTCGCCTCATGAATACTCATTTAATTACGCCGACCTACAACGAATTCATACACAAACCTATTCAAATATTCATATGCAAACAACAGAAGTCAATTCGTACATAATTTTTTCGGGGGTTTTTTAACATGACACACATGTGAAA
Source organism: Saccostrea echinata (assembly GCF_033153115.1). Taxonomy (NCBI): domain Eukaryota; kingdom Metazoa; phylum Mollusca; class Bivalvia; order Ostreida; family Ostreidae; genus Saccostrea; species Saccostrea echinata. The sequence continues at coordinate 27,318,326 of NW_026889765.1, read as the reverse complement.
ATCATTTCATAAACACGGCTTTTTTTAAGTTTTGTTGATGTAAAATTTAAATAAATTTATTAATAGTCAGAAAGTTTGGGGAAACTCATTTATGGATAATGGTTTAAGATTTTAACTCCGAAATAAAATAATCATTGATAAACAACATACGCGCGGCGGTTTCTTAGTTTTGCGACAAACGCTTATTTCGAGATGTTCCCAATTTGATACTCCCTAATTACGAGATACACTATGCTTGGAAGTCGATCTCCAAATTTCTCCATTTCCAAAAGTACAATATGGTTCGAGGGCTCCACGTACATTCCTTGTTGCGGAACTGCATGTTTTATAAATATTTTTTTTTATCATCGTAATTGAAATTTTACGATGTCTTTTGATTGTTTGAATTTTTAGTTTCTGTTGTATACTATATTAGAAAAATGTATATTTTCGGAAAGGAAAAAAAAGTACACATTTTAAGCAGTAATAAAAGGATTGTTGGAGGCAGATACGATCCCATAAAATTTGCAAAGTTTATTTATTACGATTCTATCAAAAAAAAAAAATAAATAAACCATTGCCTAATTATTGGACCCAAAAACTACCGAACGGATGCTAATTTATCAAAGCTATAATTACAAAGACTGTGACAAACAAAAGTTATCCATATATTTCATTCGTATTTGAAAATTCTATCGTTCCTCGAATAAAATTTTACCTTTAAAAAGGGTAAGAAAAAAGACTACAAAAATACATGAACATGAAATATTAGGATTTTCTTGCGAATTCAGTGGGCTTAATTTACATCTTGGTCAGTCATCTCCGGCATGCTTGTGTTCACAAATTAAACTTTGTATTGCGCAATGTCAAACGGGGTCAGTGCAATAAAGATTACGTATGAGAAATAGCATCGTCGCAAACCACGGCAAAATTTCAAATAATGTCTCAAATAATGTTACTTGTATCTAAAAGTAATATGTTTCTCTTCACATAATCATTTTACGTCTACTATCAATTTGCATTGCAAAAATGCTGCATGTTTTTAAACATGTTATTAATTTATTACGTTTCTTTTTATAGATTATATATAAGAATGGACCATATTCCTCGTCTATCAGAAGTCCTGTATGTTGGTCTGTGTCGTAAGATAGGGACACCGACAGAAGTAGCCATCAGAAGGGACGTGACGGACATGTATGAGATGATAGAGAAACCTGTTAATATTCAAAAAGGATTTGTTAGGATTCAGAGTGGTAGTTCTAAAGAGGGGTTTAGGTTGAGGTCATCCGACATAGATAGAATGTTCTGGCCGTGTGATCTTAAACTAATATCTGATATTTCCCAGTCCCGGCTTTTTAATACTTCAAAACATATCATTGTGGTAATGGAAGATTCTGATACACCGCCAGGATTTGTCAGACTACGCCTTCTGACACCAGCACGACACATAGACACGATATTTCTTGTTCCCTTTGATGGTGGAGCTTATATATCTAGTTCTCTTTGGAGAGAAAGATATTTTCAGTTCATGTATGAGGTACGTCCCCCTTCTGAAAAAATCAGAATCCATGGTCCTTGTACTAGTGGTTTCACTGAATCTATAGAATTCGATGAAGCTCATTGTTTAGCCACTATGCCTTGGCCTAAACAATTAAGGAATTGGGTTGACAGATGTCAGAGGTACACCTGGCCGCCTTTACCTGTGTTAAAAATTATTTTAAGAAATGAATGTCACTGTGTGCCAATTGGAAGTAAAGGTGTTTCGACTTCTAACGAATTGGAATGGAGATTATCATTTTCTCTAGCTGAACAACAACTAGTGTGTACCATGAATCATACACAATTTTTATGTTACGGACTTCTGAAAATATTTCTGAAGGAAGTTATCAATTACAGGAAGGAACCATTACTGTGTTCATATTACATGAAGACCACGACGTTCTGGATTATGCAATTAAGACACGGTAGATGGTGTCCGAACAATTTACTCGACTGCTTTTGGAGATGTTTTAAATATCTCCTTCATTGTGTTTATCGTGGATTATTTCACAATTTTTTTATTCCTGAAAACAATATGTTCCTAAACAAAGTAGTTGGTAATGCACGTGAATCTCTTTTACAACAGCTTTATCAGTATTACAGAATGGGTGTGTCCTGCCTACTGCTTAGTCCGACTCTCAGATCAATCCTAGAACCTGCCCTCAGTAACCCGTCGTTTGTGTTATCCCCTTCTGAGGGGGAATTCATAGGTATTGCTGGTTTAGATTTATGTGTCTTGATTGAATTATTGAAATTATGTTTTTCTGCTCAACACATATGGGATTCTTATCTTTATTTGAAATCAATTAACACACTGTACCGGTTATCAATCTCACCACACCAGTTGTTAACATCACAGTATTGTACTGCTCAGACTCTTGTTCATTTAGCCTTCATAATGGCAAACAGTACTTCATGTTGCACGCATAAAAATATCTATAACCTAGATAGAATAATTTGCGGCATGTTGAAAATGGCAGCAAGATTAGGTCCTGTGTCTTATTTATTATATCTAGCATTGTATTATTATAGAACAGGGAGATATGACAAAACCCTACATGTAACTTATCTCACTAAACAGAGACTGTCACAGACTTTTATTATTTATACATATACTGATGAGCAAAGGTACAATGAAGCAGCCGTAGGTAATCCGTCTTTGTCTAGAAGAATGAGAGTATCCTGGGCGAATAATGTGGATTTAATTCATAATATACCCTGTATTGGAGAATTGTGTTTAGAACAAAATGTGAGTCAACGAAATGGAAGGTATCTGTTAAGTTTATCACCGTTTTTTATGGTAGAGATGTTGTCTGTATTATCTCATTATAGACTAGGTAATAGATCTCAGTGTTTACAGTCACTGACAGACCTACAGACAATGTTACTCTATGATAATGGGAAATATGTTCCTTTACTTTTAAGAGACATATCCTGGCAGGTACTAGGTATCTGTCAGCATGTGGTGGGGGACTTACACGGAGCATTACAGTCTTATGAAGAATCGCTTAGACAGGAACCATTCAACAAAATAAAAGAAGCTACAGATTGTAGAATAGGATGTGTTAATCAACAACTACAGAAAAATGCACGCATGTAAAATATGTTTTTCAATGTTTTTTAAAGAATTGTAGACCAGATTACGGCACTTATGTGAAAAAACTGTAAAAAAAAAAAAAAAAAAAAAAAAAAAAAAAAAAAAAGCACAGATGAAACTAAAAATAATACAAATTTTCTATCTTCTTTATAATCTTTACATTAAATCTTGCACTTACCTACACGAAGTTGACCATTCTAAAGGTTTATAAATTTAATTAATTTTGAGAACTGTTGTAGGACATCAAAATGAATTTTGTTTAAAACAAAAATTTTGTGCTTTTTGTCTTGGAGGTCAATAAATTCCAACTCATATAATGTTGTTAGCACATGAATAGTGTATGTACTAGTATAGCATCATTATCTGTAAAAATAACACAACTGTCTCGTTAATTTTACCTGCAAAATGATAACTGTGTTACACTTTTTCATTTTAAAATCTTTCATAAAGATTGAGATGTAAGTTAACCTGATGTCATAATTTTCCCTCAAATAAAAGTAAACTGGATATCTTTCTAATATATCCATTTTTGTAATCAAATTTGAAGTATATGTCTTCGAAAAGAAAACTTCAATAGCATTTATATATTTAATATATATATATATATATATATATATATATATATATATATATATATATATATATATATATATATATATATATATATATATATATATATATATATATATATATCAACTGAATATTTTCACTTTCATTTTTTGTGAAAAATACTTCCTTTAATCGTTCCTTTAACGTTCAACTAGTAAGAAACCGTTTTTCAAAGCCACCTGTGTAAAAGACTTCTTAAATGAAACATACCAAATGTACAGATCAATAAAACAGTATTTTAAGTACTTATCCCCGCTTATGCGGATTATGTATTTTTATGCCCCCGTAATCGAAGATTCGGGGGTATGTAATTTTTGCCCTATCCATCTGTCTGTCTGTTTGTCCGCAAAAACTTTAACCTTTCCCATAACTTTTGATTGGATGGCTTTCTTTTAGTAGCAACATAATATTGACCTTGTCCTTGGAGTTTGACCGACTTTTGCAACTTTTAACCAAACTTAAACCTTGGCCATAACTTTTGAACAAATTATGTAAGGACTTGCATACTTCATATGTGTATTCATTGTGACAAAACCTTTCATTGGGATAAATATTTTTGACACAAGAGCTACCATATGGGGGCATCAGTGTTTCATAAACTTTTCTGCAACAGTTCACGGGTTGCAACAGTTAATTCTCGAGAACTTTTGATAGTGATATTAAGCTGACGCTGTTCCTAGCAGAGACCAGAGGAGCTTATATTCGGTAGTAAGGTGTCCATCGTCTGTCCGGCTGTATGTTTGTCTATAAACAATATTTTTTAAATGCTCCTTCTTCAGTTTTGGTCCAATTTCAGTATCTCTTGTTAAACAAGTAGAATGCACTAAGAAACATTATTCAATACATCAGTTTTTATTTAGGTGCTGAATGTTGCCATGGTTATCAAAAATAGCATTTTTGTGAAAATCTTTCAGAAACCTACCCTACCTTCGTTTTGGTTTGAATTTTTGTAAATCTTTTTACTGAAGACTACAGTCATGTACAAATTTTGCATAAGAAATGTCAAAAATTGTGTAAAGGACAATTGATAATTTGAAATATCTTAAACATTAATAAAAGAATCATTTAAAATATTTCAACAGATCAATTGTCCTTCATAAAAATTTTGATATTTCTTATGCAAAACTTGCACATCTTTCAAGTACACATTTTGCATAAGAAAATCAATTAAAAAAAAGACACTACATTAAGATACAAAATTATATTTTTCGGTTTTAATTTCGATTAACAGTGATGCCATGGTTTATAAATAGGAAAATTTTCAAAATCTCTACTTTTTGGTAGAGTTTTGGTCTGATTGAAAAATTCGAACCCCCATCATAAGGATCAACTCCTTACTCCGCGACTCTAGAGTAAACGCTCTAACCACTGTGCCACGCGGGTGACTAATCAGTTACGTAGAGTATGGTTTACCAATTTTAATGTCTTTATACAAGAGGCCCTAGGGCCTTAACGGTTACCTGGGTATAATATAATAATCCATAGATTAAAACAGAATAAGCAGATAAAGAAAGCTATGTTGGCCAAAAGTAAGAGAAATAGGATAATCAGGGATCAGCAAAATATTAATTTAGTACTCAATAACAAATCTTAAAGTTGATCTAATTATTTGCCTGTACTTTCCCCCATTTGTCACTATCCCAATGCTGACTTAACAAAACAATAATTAGTCAGCCGACGGTCTGACTAGTTACGGTGGGATAAAACTGCAAGTGCGCTTGCGTAATTTGGAATTCTGGGAAAATGTTCTAAAGAAATTCATGCTATTTGCTCCAACCAAAGGGCGTGACTCTTCACAAACACCTTCTAAACAAAGACGCGACCTCGATCTATTTATAGACTGCATTGTTCTTCGTCGTTCTCGACGAAAAATTAAAGAAGAGATTGTTCCAAGTGGGAAATTTGATACTATGAAAATATTTCAGTGCTTCTTATAGAAGATGAAAAGTTTATATGCAGAGCACATTTGACACTTGATATATATACCCTCAATCGCCGTTGCAAGTTCACGGATTTGTGTGTATTCCTCTGAATGCCTGATGCAAGACTCCCTCGATCAATACCTTGCATAAGACATGTACGGGTCGGAATTCACACAACAATCCACTTGCACAAAGGTCCCAAAACAGTGAAAAAAAAAAGAATCTCTTTTCACTTTAATGATGAAAGTTATGAAAACGTCAGAAGATCACTTTAGATGTGTAAAGTCTTATAATTTACACAATGATAGACATGTAAGTGCCGCTTGTGCACGTGAACCGCGCCCACAGGTGAGAAACTGACCACAAGTAGAACTTGAGAGTAGAGAGAAACTGCGCGGATTTATAGACAGCCCCCCCCCCCCCCATTTAGAGAGAGTGAGCGAGATGGAATCCAGTATCATTTTAGGGTATACGTACTGTATGTATAAATATTTTGAATTTCCAGTTTATTACTTTATTTTGGAAGCAATTCTTTTCTTTCCTAATAACACTGAAACGAATGCTTAAATTTATAAATTGAATTAAATATACATACAGTATGCACCCCTCCCCCTTCCCCTATCATGCATTGCCTCGAACCTGCACTAATCTAATAATAATTAACACAATCTAACCCAAGGTCTACCTTCCCTTTAAGCATCATAATCTTTATCATTTATAGAATTTAACAGTAAAATTGAAAATGTATACATTCTTCAACGTTCAATGATTGGGATCACAGTGGCTTTGTTCATTTTTGAGACGAACTTTATCTCATGGCCGTAGGAACCGGGGGGGGGGGGGGGGGTGCCCCCCCCCCCATAATTTTTCCGATGTATAGACTACGATAGAAAACATAGCTACTATATGCTTGTGCCCCCTCAATAAAAACGTCTGATTTTTTATTTATTTATTTTTTTTTTACTTGTCAAGGAATTTTTGGTAGTTAATAATGCCCCTCCAACTGAAATTGTATACCTGTGCCCCGCCCCCCCCCCCCCCAAAAAAAACAAACAAACTGAAATTGCTTCCTACGGGCTTGTATCTGATGTCTGCGCCCAAGCGAAATTAATTGGAGGTCATCATAAAGATCACGATGCAGTCTTATTAGAATTTATTCTATGATTTATTATTTATTATGTACAGCATTATGTTACAAATAAGAAAACGACTTGGCGAATTTTAACTTAGACGACAATGACTTTTAATGAACACAACATGATGGATAAAACAAATCATATACCATCACAATACAAGAAAGAAACTTTCTGTATTCCAGTGGCTGACTCTCAGCTTTTTTTAAAAAGCTAACTTTGTTCTAGAGAACTATTAGTTAACATATTTCGTTCCCCCTCGCACTGGCCTCTCTTGGTCTTTAAAGATGATGTATTATACAAAGATATCGTATTTTTGTCCCATTTTCATTTATTTATTATCTAAAAGTTTACATGACCATTAAAATCTATGAAAGTACTTTTGTATTAAATATTATAATTTTAAATATATATATTATTATAAATATTATAAATAATTATAAATAATATATAAATATTATAAGTTCTTGTACAATTCTGTTATTCAATTGACCTATTACATTATTTACAGTGATTAACTATTATAGGTGAATAGCAAAGGAGCATAACTTCTTTCAGTAGAAATTAATTAATTGACCAAAGGGTACTGAAGAGTTTCAAAATCTGGTAAAAACAGCCCTGCTTATTACAACTTCATATACTCTATTTGCCTCCTAGATGTCCAGGAGCAGAGAAGAAGATTTTCATGGATATATTCCATTTTCACCATAGATTTAATATAGCTCCACCCTAATAGCAAAGCCTCTGACCCAGGGGCCAAGATATTCACAACTTTGGAAGAGGCACTCTTGCTCATCATAACCATGTAATGTTTCCTTAATAACAATGGGCACAGAAGAAGATTTTCAAATAAATAATGCATTTCTACTATATATTCAAAAGAGCCTCACCCTAACACCAAAATCCCTGACCCCAGGGTTATGAACTTTTTTGAAAGATTTCCATGCATTAGTTTTTCTATAAATACCCTGGGGCATAGAAGATTTTCCAAAAAAATAAAATCCATTTTCACCATTTCCCCCAACATGAACCCCTCATCCTGGGGTCACAAATTTCACAATCTTAGATCATCATAACCATGTGCTTAGTTTATCTGCTAAATACCCAGGAGCAGAGAAAATTTTCAAAGAATTTATGCAATTTCGCTAAATAAACAATAGGGCCCCTCCCTAACACCAGAACCCCTAACCCAGGGGCCAAGATATTTACAATTTTGGAAGAGTTGTCCTTGCTCATTATAACTATGTACTTGGTTTATCTGCTAAATAACCAGAGGGCAGAAAAGGAGATTTCAAAGAAATAATGCACTTTCACTATATAATCAATAGAGCTCCGTCCTACAATGTAACACCAGAACCCCTGAACCAGGGGCCAAGATATCACAATTTTGAAGAGGTGCCCTTGCTCATCATAACTATATATACGGTTTATCTGCTATATACCTAGGAGTACAGAAGATTTTCAAAGAAATAAGGCACTTTTGCTAGCCAATATTCAATAGCCCCCCCCCCCCCCCAGCAGGACCCCACACCCTGGGGCCACAAATTTCACAGTTCTGGAGGAGGCACCCTTGATCATCATAACCATGCACCTAGTTTATCTTCTTTATATACAGGGGCAGAGAAGATATTCAAAGAATTTATGCATTTTCAATATATGATCAATAGACACCCACCATAACACCAGAACCCTTAACCCAGGGGCCAAGATATTCACAATTTTGGAAGATATGCCCTTGCTTATCATAACTATATATTTGGTTTATCTGCTTAATACATAGGTGCAGAGAAGATGATTTTCAAAGAAATAATGCACTTTCACTATATAATCAATAGCACAACCCCCCCCCCCCAACCCCCTCACAGGACCCCACACCCTGAGGCCACAAATTTCACAATTTTGAAGAGACACCCTTGATCATTATAACCATGCATTTAGTTTGTTTGCTTAATACCCAGAGCAGAGGAGAAGATTTTTTTTTTTTTTAAAAAAATAATGCATTTTCACTATATAATCAATAGAGCCCCATCCTAGCACCAGAACCCCTGATTCTGGGGTGATGAATTTCATAATGTTGGTAGAGGGCTCAATGCTTATTACAATCATGCCAACAGTTTGACTGCTTGATCTCTAGGAGCAAAGAAGAAGTTTTTTTTAAAGATATTGCACAAATTTTAGTGGTTTTTTTGGCCCCACCCCTCAGGCCCCAGGGGAACAGAGACCATGAAACTCACAATTTTTGTTCCCCTTTATGCTATATGCCAAAATTGGTTGAAATTGGTTGAGCGGTTTCAGAGAAGAAGCTGAAAATGTTCCAATGTTAATGCACATCGCACGACACACGTCTAACAATGCATGAGGACGGACAAAAACAGAGAGAAATAGGTGACGGCATCAATGAATGAAATGAACATGTAAATAATTTCAGACCATGCATGCAGAGATTATGAGAAATGAAATTCCTGCATGCATGCAAAATTTCATGGAAAATTTATCAGATTTCAAATATAATTGAATGTACATCTTTTGAGGAACAAGAAAAATTCAATACTTAATCTAAAACAGAGAAAATTGGTAACTGTTTAGAATTTTACAGAAAAATGGCATAATATCCAACTTCCATAAACTTCATAACTAGGGGTATTTTGCCATCCAACAAGATTATAGTGGTCTCATAATCAAGCAAAGAGTTTTACAGTGTATATAAATGAAACTCAATTAAGTTTTCCATATTCTTTAGTCATTTTTGCAACCAAAGAAATATGATTATCTGTCTCTATCAATTTAATGTTAAGTGTCTTCAAGATAATTGGAATATAAGGTTTGAAGACGCAAGTAAACTATGTTCAATTTAAAACAAAGAGACTGAAGGTCAACGATACAACTGGGTATGTGTTGATCTTTAAGCCATTTCATATTAATTCAATCAATACGCATTAAGTTTATTTTTTAGTCAACAGTCATGCTTGAAGATGTAAAACTATGAAAATATGCCAAATTTGAAATTGCACAGTAAAAATAATCTTTGAATATTTTGTTCTTCTGGAATTCTTGATCATGAGAAGGAAAAAAGATTCAAGTATTTTAAAGAGGTATATGTATATACTGTATAGGAGATTAATTTCACGGGTTGAAATTTTCACATCTGTTATTAAATGCAAAGTTACTCTTGATGAATTCATCGTAGAGACCTGATATTTGATTATATTTATAAGGAGTCTTCGTTCTTCATGTACAGTAAAGGTCAAGGTCATATTAAGAGGTCAAAGGTCAAACATTCTAACGTCATCTACTGATTCTTTTAATTTTTTCTGAATTGTTTTTTTCTTAAATTGCCAAAATTTCTGAAACCAAAGGTTCAATTTCCCTCATTTTGACACATTATAAATTCATAACCTGGGTTCCATTTTAATCCTTCTGTTGATTTTTTGTAAAAGTTGAATTACACGTTCTCGTAGCATATATACAAGAGAACTTGTGATTCCTGAGCTATGTTTGTTCTATTTTACATTACATTGTACTCAAATATATAGGTATCAATATATTTCATTGAATTTTATTACAAAAAAGTTTCCTTTATAAGCAGCATCACACAAATTTTTTACATAATGCACATTCTCAAGTCCAGTGTCTGATTTCACAATCTTCTTACAGGGGCATGATTGGTCATATTTCAAATTATGTGTGCAAAAGATGTGTTGTTAAATTTCTTTCTTATTATAAATAAAGATAGATTTTGTATCCCAGAACAAAATATCAAAGTTTCAAAAAAATTGAATTTGAGGGAAAATTTGGCCTTTCATAACCTTGAGTAAAGCGTGATAATTAAAATAATTGACAAGTGCCACTCGTAATTACTGAATAACTATGTATTGTACATATATAAATATACACATATCGTAGTCTGTACTCAAATTGCAAAAAAAGTTGAAAACTGTTTCTTGAAATCAAAGATTTATTAACTCCAAGAATATAGCAAGTATTTTCACTGAGAGTTATTTCCCCCCATACAGTAATCAGAATGCTGTCAATGCAACTCAGATTCTGTTGGTATTTTCGGTACAAATCAAAGTTTTTTCTATTGTGAAGTAAAATTCTGTAAATTCAACAAAGACATTTTTTACTAGAAAACTGACCAGTCAGCAAGGGCACCGCCGAGGGGTAGAAATATATGGGTGCAGCTTACAGAATGAGAATTTTGATTACAAAAATTAAAAAATATATGAAGAAGAATATGCAATAACAACTGTATTTATAAAATTTCAAGATAATTCCTAAATATCCAACAACCTGTAAAGAGTATCCCTGTATTTACATATTAAGGCAGTAAAAAACATCATATCTATAATAACTCAATTAAATGTATATTTAAACAAGAATAAAGCATGTGTTCTTTAAAATGCCAGCCTTCAGTGAATGCAAATATCACCCAGGCTTGACCTCAACTTCAAAACAAACATCAGAGAAAGGTTAATTTATCTTAAAGTGACAAATAAAGATAAGCCTGGAAAATTTTCTGCCCCAGACAAGATAATTAATCCCAGGGGATTAATTGTACTGCTCTCTCATCCTTTTCTTCCAAGTTTACAATAAGAACTTTTTCAGTAATGATAGAATGAGTTTATTATCAGACTATGTGATAAAATTAATAGTATTCTTGAATTTACACACAGCAGCCAAAAAAAACAAAAAAAAAACAATAAATAAATAAATAAAAACAAAAAAAATTATTTTAAAAAAACCCGTATCTTTATGTATATCTTGTTTTTAGAATTCAATAAAATCATAACTCATTGTGTATTTTACCAAAATAAAGTATGAATATTATTTAAATCCATATTTCAGAGAATGTAAACATCATTCAGAATTGACTTTAACTTCAAAACAAACTTCATTTGCAGACAGAGGTGTTAATTAATCTCAATTTGACAGAAACAGATAATGCTTTGGATTTTCTTCAAGAGGAAAGTTAATTAATCCCATGGGACTAGTTGCAGCTTACATAGTTTACAATAGGAACATTCTCAGTAGTTATCTCTCTTTGCTCTGGCATTCATTCTAATGTAAAGTTAAGGAATCTACCCCACCACCCCAGCTCCAAACTGGATGACACAGAGAACCAAACTTAGCATCAAAATATGTCTTACTGCCTCTTCAACCAACATACCAAATTTGAACTTAATTGGTCCACTACAAAAAAAGTTATTAGAAAAAAACAGAAAATTTGTGGACGGAAGAATGACAGACGGATAGACAGAAAGACGGACAGACAGACAGAGTGATTACTATAGGCCACCCGCAAATCCTTGCGGGGCCCTAATAAGGTTGCCTCATTTAAACAAAATATGAAATAATGGCCATTTTTATAATTTTTTTTATTCTAACTCTCATCTCATCATAAGCGTTCTCCCTTTGAAAGCAGGAGTTTAGATTTGTTCCGTCTGTATTTGAATGAATTTCCCATCCTTTTTCTATGGAAAGCATGGGCTTCCTCCAACATTGGGGGTCTTTGGTAAATCCCAAGAGCACCTGGGGTGTACACTCTCAGAGTGACATCAATGTCTATCTCAAATCCCCGTGACATTCCAATCACTGACACCCAACCTGTAAAAATGTTTTTGATGGCATAAATAATTTGTGAATTTTAATATCTCTCTATGTCTATATCATCTAATACTTTCCAAAAATGATATCACTATTTATCAAAATAAAATTTATCGTATGAATGACTTTTGTTGTTTTCATCTATTAAAAAACAATTCTTACTATAAAACTATGTAACCAAAGCATGCTTAGATATTGAAGTTTCGAAGAAATTAGTCAAAATGTCTGATACATTAGATTCTATTCCATAATGTCATAATTTCACAATCGAGAAGCAACACTCGCAAAATAAAATTACTTGCTTTTATTTTTTATATTTCTGAAATACATGTAAAATTTCTAGATCAAAAATAGATACACAAATTCATATTCTTGCAATAGACAAATTTCACATTCTTTTGTTATCTCCCGTTGCCGATGTAAAACTCACTTTTCTCTTATATCCTTTGTAACTTACCTGTAAATATTTTCAACCTTCAAACTATATCAAACAATTTTGATTTGTCTCTGTATTGCCATGGTATGGGGCAACATAAAAAACATAATGAACATATTCCTTCAGATTTCATTTGAAAGACATTGCCCCATAAATTTGGTAATGTTTTAGAGGGAAAAAAGTGTCTTATGCCGGTTGACACCAGATTGACCCCGCTATGGGAAATAACTTTTGTAAACGTGAAAGTCATTATTTTGATGTTACAATTAAGTCATTTCACTAAATTAAGTACTTGCAAAAAATAAGGAACTCACAATAGGCACTGTCTATCCTAAAGACATTGCCCTTATTGGACATGGAGATCATGATTTATAAAGTACGAGAAATTCTTTAACTGTCCAATCTGTGAGAGAACAAAATAACCTTCAGCATATGGCCCATACCTAGTTATTTCTCTCATACAGTGGAGAGTTTCCAGCTGTTTCAGTTTCAAGTTTATTTTTACATATTTTTATTGTTTAAATAGATTTACTGTAATGTCGAGAAGCAACATCATTCATAAGTCTTGCATACTGAACTTATATTCTACATAACAAACCTAAGGAGGAGAGTTGTATGTCAAGGGCAGCCAATTTCTGAGGGTGGTCCTGGAGGTGGATCCGAATATCTTCACTCTTCAGTGGTGGAAGCTTTGCTAGCCTTAATTCATCACCAAGAGGAACCTACAACAAAACAATTCTGAATATGACATATGCATGCATAGCAGAAGTTGATCAGTTTGAGGAATACATTATAAAAGTTGCATTCAACAATCATTTATTTTTAGCAAATGTTATTCAGGTTATTACCAGTAGTTAGTTAAAGACATCAATGATCAATTATACAATTCCTTCCCTTTCTACATCCCAACACTGAAATGCTACCTGGCTTGATTAATAATAAGATTCCTCCTCATTCTCCTAACAGTTTTTTGATTGAAAAACTCTCACATCCTTCCTAGTGAAAATTATGCTTGATTCTGAATCTCTGAGATACCTACTCCCAGTACATCTGTCCCAATGTTGTTGTGGTAGAACTCTTCTGCTTCATGACTAGGCATCACATACACAGGAAGCTTAGAATTGATAAAAATCACCAACATCACATCCTGGTTCCCCTGTAACCAAACAAAATGTTAATGTTCAAATTATTTGGAAAATTTTTCCTTTGAAAATAAATAATGAATTGTATTTTGAAAAACTGTACAAATATTAATTGTTTCCTCAGATTCCCAAATCATTTTTTTTTTTTTTGCACTGATATTACCTTATATGAAAAATACCATAATTTATAAAAAATGAACATTTTGAGAAAAGATATCTAGAAGAAAAATCACTGTTTTGTAATATCAAAATGATTTGCTAATTTGCATTTTGTACCTCTACATAGTCAATCCTTCCTAGTCCAGTGATGAACACAGTATGGTCTGGCTTCAGTAAATAACAATGGGGAACAATCTTACGAGTAGGGATGATGAGCTTCAGTTCCTCAGGTGTCAGCTCTGTGTGGATCTACAACAATCAGCAGCATTTCCTCTAAGTCTGAGTGATTATTCCCAAACTTTATATACAGTACAACTTGTCTAATCAAGACACCACTGGTTCCAAAGAAATTGATAGGATTATACAACATTCCACATTAGACACCATTTAAAACAATTCCAATCACTGAAAAGGACTTAAAGTTTTGTTCACAATAGCAGGAAGCTGTGCAATACGTAATCGAAAGCACAGATGCATGTTAAAGCTTCTACACCTCACTTATTCAATGCAATAAAAATTTAATCATGGTGACCATAGAGTTTAACAATGGTGGGCGGCCATGGTTAAACCCCTTTGTGGAGAACCCTGAACAATTCCTTTATTTTTATACTGTGTAATAAGTAGGGGTATAAACAATACAGCTGACATATTATCATGATATACTGTAAAATTCATAAATAATATCATGATATGTACTGTAGTATATCATCTTCACAATTTTATTTTAACAGGAAAGGAGAAAATGTATGGCCGGATCAGGAATCAAACCCGGGACCCCTGCATCACTAGTCAGGTGCTTTACCGACTGAGCTACCCAGGCCAATAACCATGGCCCAAACCATTATTATATAGAAATTGTGTCTCTTACCTGAAATTGTAACCATCTAAGTTTTAAATGAAGTTTAACTAAAAAAAGATAATACTCATCAGATGTATCTTTGTAAACAACTCATATACCTCACACAAACATTTCACATGTCTTGTAGTGAATTTGTGCAGCACCATAAATGTAAATTGTAAGCTACAACATTTATTTCATAAGAATATATCAGAAGTGAATTTAAAATACTGAAAATCTGATGCATTAGGATATGCAAGTACATTTTTCATACCATCTTAAGATACAATTTTTTGTGTATTGCAGTATATCAGTGTATCATTATACCCCTACTAATAAGTATTATACAAGGGGTTATCAAAAAGTTTGTGGACTAGCACCATAAAATTAAAACTGCTTTAGGTACATCAATGAATTTCAACACATTTAGTTAGCATCACTTTTTCTATCTAAAGAATAAATCATAAGTTTCATTTTTTTTTTTTTTTTTTTTTTTTGTTTTTATAAATTGTTTATGTTTTTGTAAGCAATGGTATATCCAGGCGGCACAACCTCAAATATGATGAGAAAGACTCTTTTCATATGGGTATTTGTCATCAAAAAATCCTATTAATTCAGGCATGTGGTATGACACATTTGTTCTGTAAAATTTGCAATTTTTATCCCATTCTGTAAGTTTTATGTAATTTTATCGTAAATTTTGTATGGAATGTCCAAACAATTAAGGGCTTGAAAATGACGTCAAAAAGGGGGAGGAATTTCTTTTTCCAACATTCTATAGAGTTTTGCTACAATAGGAAAAAACTGGTATAGAACTAGGGAATGTTTATACGGGCTACAGAAAAATAAAACGCATCCAAAGTACTTGTTTTTAAATGCCAAAAAAAGATTCAGAGAGATGAAAGATGCAGTTAATATTGATTTGTAGTCAGGATGTCAAAAGTCAGTCACGTCAAAAAGTGATGTTGATCATGTGTGGTAGAAATTGATCTCCAACAAACTAAGTATTCTGGCAGAAATTGATCTCCAACAAACTAAGTATTCTGGCATAATCAAAAGAGGATCTTTCCCTATGTATAGATCTATTTACAATACTATATGTATTGAAAGCTCTGTTCATGACATTGTAAAGTCATATAAACAAGATGGGCTTAAGTCCTTTCTTAACTCCAGATAATCTCATCAAGATAAGTGTATGAGGTAGAGAGAGCGGACAATGAGAAACAATGACATTGTCGGACGTCATGAAACTAAACCGCAACAGCACTGGGTGATCATATAATGCCTTTTTTATTTTAGAATAATTTGGCAAATTATCAACGTATCAAGCTAAAATTTTCAACATTTCTTAAAACTTTTGTTGTTTTATGTTCCTTATAAATTTTGTAAACACAGACTACATAGTATTAATTTTAGCACATCAGTCCACGAACTCTTTGATAACCCCTCGTATATGAAACAAAAGTTTTAATTATTTCATCGAAAAATTATCTTACCTGATTGTCACACAAAAGGCCAGGAGTATCGCACAAGAATCTAGAGTCTTTATAATCCCTCTCATCATACTTCATTGGAGTTTCCATGATGAATTCTTTCCCATCATTGGTTCGTACTTTGTCCTCTTTGTATTCATACGCCATGAGATTAAATCCTGAGTACAGAGCCCTTTTTTCTGCATCGTTTGTAAAATCTGTTTTTTCTACTTTTCCTTAAAGTAATAAAACTTATTGTGTGAAATTGTGAATGCCAAAATAAATAATGCACAAGCAGTAATTGAAGTAATTTTGTCTTTGCAACTTCTGTTTTGCCTTTGGAATAATTAAATACCATATACAGCAGAGCATCCTTACACATTAATGTGGTGCATATACATGTATCTTTATTTCACCATGTTCACACATATACATGTACACTGCAGGCTTATGCAGTTCCCCACAATATTAATTATATTTCATATACATTTGCATATTTCATTTTGGAAGTAATCTGTCCTAATCAGCATATTTGAATTTCCAATCAGCAATCCTGGCATTGCTTCAAACTTAAGATGTTTAACATCAGTAGTGACTGTTCCTTCACCAAGTGCCAGTGCTAGTAGTGAAAGTCACGGGTCTTTTGGCTGAGACCTTAAAAAACCGAGGTCCCGTGTCACAGTAGTCATTCACTGTCATTGGCATGATAAAGATCCCTCACTGCTTTGGCCATAAGCACCATGCATAGGTCAAAATTTTTAGCACTTCACCTAAAGGACGCCAATCAGGCCATGCTTCTACATGTGAGAAAAATTTTTGAATGGGATGTAAAAAAAAAAACAAAAAAAAAAACATACAAGCAATGAATTCAATCTGCTGGGATTGCCGAGTCTAAAAATTTTTCATCAGAGCTATTAATTTTTTCCAAAAATTTATTGAATACTGGATTAATTTTAAAATATTCTAAATGTGTTTATTTATAACTGATGATGTCATTACCAGTAGAGTGGTTATAACTTATGATGTCATTACCATGTAGGGTGATTATGACTGATGATGTCATTACCAGTAGAGTGGTTATAATTTATGATATCTTTACCATGTAGAGTGGTTATAACTGTTGATGTCATTACCATGTAGAGTGGTTATAACTTATGATGTCATAACCATGAAGAGTGGTTATAACTAATGATATCTTTACCATGTAGAATGGTTATAACTTATGATGTCATTACCATGTAGAGTGATTATAACTGATGATGTTCTTACAATGTAGAGTGGTTATAATTGATGATGTCATTACCATGTACAGTAATTTTAACTGAGTGATGATGTCATTTCCATGTAAATTGGTTATAACTGATGATGTCAATACCGTGTAGACTGGATATAAATGACGTTATTTTACTTTCATGTTAAATACTAAAATCTGATTGGTTTAGATGCATTTAACAATCTGTAATGTTACCCTCAGTGTTAGCAACACAGTTGACAACGGCGTACGGTTCACCGCTGAATTCTCAAAAAGTCAGTTGTACATTTGAAAGAAGCCAAATAAATGACGTCAATAAAAGCTTGCGTCCGATGTAGCTTACTTGAAAACAACTAACGACAGACGAAACATCCTTGCGAGTGCAAACTTTAGATGATAAAGGACTTTTTGAGTAGTTAGAGGAGTGGTTATAAATGATGATGTTAATACCATGTAGAGTGGTTATAACTGATGATGCTATTACCATGTAAAGTGGTTATAATTGATGATGCTACTAATTTCTTTTGTTTTTTGATCTCCTCTTTCATCTTCTTGTGTCGAAGAATCTCTTTTACTTGAGTTTCCAAAAGTCTTTTTTGTCTCATTTTCATCAACCAATTTGTTTTAGAATTCATGATGGGAAACTTCAGAATGTTGATAGTTGTTCCTGAAATAGAAATATATATTATATATTCATTTCAATCAATCAATAATTTGAAATGTTTGGCTTCATTTAATTAATCTTTGGAGGTTTTTTAATAAATTTCTCCATTTCTCCTATTTCATTGTTGTATGCAACTTCAAAGTAATATTTCATCAGGGCTTTGTTTGTTTCTTCTTTTTTTCCATTTCCTTTTTTAGGGTTGGGGATGGGGGTAGGGGTGGGTCAAAAAATGGAAGCATTGCCATCATTAATCTTATTGGCACTGATTCCTTCATAATAAAATAAATTGGATATATGACAACTTGCAAACAATCATGGTATGATTTTATACCTGGCCACACAGACACAGTGGCTTTGGGGATGACATCCCTGACCTTATAGTAACAGTAGTCTGAATGAAGCAAACTATTGTACAGAGTAGACTTTCCACTGTTAGCAGTGCCAATCATGTAAACATTACCTGTAGAAGGAAACAAACAATTTAAGTAATATCAACTTTTTTAAGAACTTTATGATTACTGACCATAGCCTACCAGTAGTAATTTTCTAATGCCCTCTATGATAATGTTGAAAAAAGTAACTAAACTTATTTCCACTTCAAAATATTGTTAGTTAAGTTTATGCATTTGGATCTATACATTATTAGAACTACATTTTAAATATCTATTAACATTGTTTACAAATTTACATTTAACAAAGTTTAAGGCAGTTTCTAAGTAAAATTCATAAACCTTGATGCTATACCATTGTCTAAAAGTTACAACATGGTAAAAAATAATTTACTTTGTAATTTCTCAAAAAATCAGACATGCATTTCATTGTTGTGAAGAAATCCTTACCTCTCATACCCCAATTAAGAAGAAGTGATGATATTAATTTTTCTACTCCATATCCCGTTTTTGCACTTATCAAGGAAACCTCTTTCACATTATGTCTATTTAGACCTCTTCTCTTGCAAGCAGAAATGAGAGTTTCCTCTACAGAGTCTAAATAATCAGGCTGATCCTGAGGAATTATATCGACTTTGTTTCCTATCACATAAATAGGTGTCCTTTCAGTTAAAATCTGTGAGAAAATGTCCGGAATGCTGTTTTCGATATCAAACAAATCAATCACTAACAACACCAAACATCTTTCAGAGCTGATCTTTCTCATTATTTCATGAACCTTTTCATCACTTGCTCTAATGTTGAACAACATACCTTGATGCTGCATTTTGTGACATTTTTGACATTTGGATTCTTTTAATTCTTCCACTGTCAAGTCTTTGAAAACCTCACTTGGCATGTAACCTGGTAACATCACATCCTGACAGTGGAGTAAGGCACCACAACCCCCACAGTGAACACTGCTCACTTTAATGGACTTGTCTGGTGTTCCAGTTAAGTCGTTCTTCTTGGACAATCCTGCTGCAATTTTTTGACTTCCAATTTTATCAGAATCTGAATCAATCTCTTGCCTTACCACATTCAAATCCTTTGTTAATTCGCTTATTTTCTTGTTAAGCTCTGAAATAGTTTCAAAATGTGATGCTCGTTCGCTTTCTGATTCATTCGAGACAAAAGAGCTAAAACTCATATCAACAATAGCCGGTTTAACAGTTGCTTCATTATCAGTATGGTTTACAACATAACTTTTCTTTTTTCTATACTTCGTATGAAAAAATCTCTTGGAATAGGTCAAAGGGAATAGCCTCTCTATGTTAAAGCGAATAACAAACGGTAATGGCGAAGATTTTGTTTGTAATAGCTTTCTGCAAAACATGTTTGTTACATGTACCAAAGTTTTCTTCTGCAAAACATCATGTTTTCATCAGCCTGAAAAAATACTCTGCGTTGATTCAGCTTTTTATTGTACTACTGCAAAGATAATCTTTTACAAACGCACAAAAGATAATGATTTAGCATTGGGTAAATGTAGTACACCAGAGGATTCGATCATTTTTTTCTTAATGATTATAGAATTAATTTTTAATTTGATATACAGTATAAAACTTTTAAATTTCTATTTACAATACTCTTGTCTAATTTATTAGATAAAGGATTCTATATACCAAAAATCTAAGAAAGCTTTAATTTCTAAATGCCGAAACCCGAAACCTCGAGTGTTTTTACTGGACCGTAAGAAGCGGGGCACGGGGAGGCCGTATAATTATTTATTTTACCGATATATAGTTTAAACAAAGCTACTTTATTGATGTGTCCTTTCAATTATAAATTACGTCTGACGGATTTTTTTTTCAAATTGGTTTGTCAAGGAATTTTTGTTTGGTTGTCCAAATGAAAATGTTTGGTTATGTAACCCCACCCACCCCACCCCCAATAATATTGCTTCCTACGGGTCTGGCTTAGACAGGACCAAGTGATTATCACGCCTGTACAGTAGGAAGGTAAATTTTCATTGAGGGGAAGGAGGTGGGATAGCCATGGGGGTACTGTAAATCACTTTTTATTCAAGAGAACTTTATTTTCGCGTAATTACCTTCTTGGAGAGGACTTATATAGGCCATGTCTGATGTCCAATCCAATTATGTAAAATGACTTTACATAATAAAATACTGATTAAATCAATTACGCGGCATCTCTATTCAAATATTTTGTTCTCGCAAATATTTTTATAAGTATAGATTTTATACAGTATTACACAGAATTCGTGAAAATCTTGTACCGCTTATAAGTACCAAGTACTTATCTCGCAAAAATAAGGTCTCGCAAAAATATGGTGATTTACAGTACATTATAAATTCTGAGGTTCGTTGTTAAAAAAATATTTGTGCGCGCACGATTATCGGTCACAGGTGGATCAATAGGGAAAATTACATTTGAAAATAATTTTTTTTAACCTTCCGTGTCGAATATTTTGTTATATATTCTTTATAAAAGAACCCTTATTTCGAGGTTCACTTATATCACTCCAAAACCTGCGAAATTTTACCATCTGCATCAGTTCTAAACAAAATTGATATACTGCAGTAATCAATAGCAAAATTGTTTTATGCCTCAGTTCTTGGATTTTATAAAGACATATCTTTTGATACTGAAGTCAATGTAAAGAACATGGAGACACATTTTTGTATTAGTTGTGTGATGTAACTCTTGACGGAATTTGAGAAGATGAACCAATTGCAAAATAAGGGAAAGTTATACAGAAGGTCAGTGTCAGAAATTTTACACGTGTGCAACAGTGTATGAAGTTTGATCAAGGTTTCTTGAACAGTTCCTATGAAAATGAGGTGTAAGTAGTAAATAAGGAAATGAGAGGTCATGGTCGTATAAAAGGTAATGTACAAATTAGGGTCGTTGATGTACGTACTTGGGTATGAAGTTGTTTCTTGGAAACTAAGGTAAATGCAGAATGAGATAGAAAAAGGTAAGGTCAAGGTCATTTGGAAGGACACGGTAATGGAATTGTGTCACAATTGAATATCTCTCATCAATGTGAACCTTGGTTAAAAGTACATGTACTATAAAAATAAACTAAAATTTCTTTGGAATTGGGTAATCGCAAAGTGGGACAGGCGGACGGAAATCAGACATGGCAAACACTGGTACTATATAGCCCTGCCTCTAACGTTTTATTTCGAAAAGTTGACTTAAGATAAAATGATCAGGGATTGCAAGAAAGTTGCAAGACGATGTGTTGTATCTTGCCCTTTCCGTTAGATGAGTTGCAGATAATTCAGAATTAATCTAGCTCATTCCAAAGAGGCATCGTTTGGAAATAAAGGCAATAAGGATGCACTTTTGCAAGCATTCTTTAAAAATTCAGTGTGCAAAACAAAACATCAACGCCAATCATTGTAATTATTCATTCCTAAATTTACTGTTCAAGAAACACAGAAGCATCAAGAATGAGAAGGAACTTCAAAGGGCGATGGAATGAAATATTCAGCGCTTTCGTAATTACGACATAAAAAGTGAAAGGGTAGATTTTCGATACCTAATTAAAAACATCGATGAATCCAAGTCAGAGTGGAATTTACTCACGGCTCAGGCTAGAGGAATGATGAAGTGACTTTCCATTCCTTGTTAGCATCGTGCATAAACTTTCCCGAAAAAAATGTATGTATATGCAAACAAACAAACAAATATATAAATATATATATATATATATATAAATAAGATAAAATAAAATAAGATAATAATAAATAAATAAAATTAAAAATAAATATTTTTAATGTCCTGTATATGCCAAAGTATAACAAAATAATCAAGTTAATTATAGGAATTTATCTCCCCAGCTTAAGGGCTGCAGTTTATCTAGAAACTATTCATAAAAAATTTTGTTACTTCAAAATCCAATTAGCGCTCGCTCCGTGATCGGAAGGTCGTGTGTTCGAATCACGGCCGCGACTGACCTAAGTTGATAAAAAATAGGTAACAACTGTTCCTTCGCCTAGCGCTCGGCACTTTGAAGTGAAAGTTGTGGGACATTCGGATGAGACCCTAAAAACCAAGCCCCGTGTCACGGTAGGCTTTGGCACGATAATGAACCCTCAGTGCTCAATGGTCCTGAGTGCCGAGTAAAGGTCTAAATTTTAAGCCCTTCACCGGTATATAGTGACGTCTCTATATGAGTGAAAAATGAATTCTCGACTGGGACGTAAAACATACAATCAATCAATCAAAATCCATTGAGGTCATATTTTCATTGTAGACAGTATTAAAGTGAATTGATCCGAGAATTTTTAAACCAAATATGAATTTATGACCTTGACCTTTGACCTTTTGGTCTCAAAATTAACAGAGGTCTTTCTAAAATTAGAAAGAGTATTCACCGTAAGTTTCATCTCAGATTAAGGTAAAAAAAAAAAAAAAAAAAAAAAAAAAAAAAGAAATAAACGTTCGAAGGTCATTCAAAAATATGTAAGCAATATATTGCTCTTCATCATATTATTTGTACAAGATTTTAGATCAATACATTTTCAAATATAAAAAAAAAATTTATTTTTCGACTTGTATCAAATATAAATCATTCCATGCATATTATAAATTTGTGACTCATGTATTTTTGACCTCAGAACAATTTAGGGTCTTCTTTAAGTCAAAGGGAGTTTGGATATGAAATTCCATCGCAAAAGCTATTATATTTTCAGAGCTATCATCTGGAAACTAAAGTGTACCATTTCCTAACAAATATGAATGTTTGCCCTTGACCTTGACCCTTTGACCTCAAAATGAATAGGGGGTTTTCTTAAGTAAGAAAAAAATATCACTCGAACGTTCATTTCAAAAGCTCCAAAAGAACTAAACTTAACATCTAGAAATAAATCCTTTTAAGCAATACAATGTATATTTGAAATATTGATATTTAAGATCATGCAGTAGGGGTTTTTTGAAGTCATAAGGAGTTTCACGTATGAAATTTTAATGCAAAAGCTAAAGTAGTTTCGAAGATTATCAGATACATTTCATCCGCAAACTATAGTATACTATTTCATAACAAAATTTAATTCGCTTGACTTTTGACCTCAAAATCAAGTCTTCAAGTCATAGGGAGTTCTGATTTAAAATTTCAAAGCAAAATCGTTCGAATCGACTGGAAACGAATGGGTTACAGACAGACAGAGTGACGGATGACGGACAGCTATGCGGACGGACATACAGTGCCAAATAAATATCCCCACCCCTACTTTTAGCGAAAGTGGGAGGAACAATAAATATTTTACATGAATTCCTGAAAATCTCAGATGTTCTTTTACAAATATGATTGTGCCATGGTCATCATCAATAAGCTTTCTTGGAAATAAATTACGAACAATTATACTAGAAATGGTATGACAAAAATAATGCTCCAATTAAAGGTTAATTATTTGAGGAGATGACATCGGAATGGTGGCTTTTATGCATTTGTATCAAGAACAAATCGAAGACTGGCCTATAGAAAGTTTCGCGTCGAAGGTCATATAACCTTTGGGTGACAAGTAAACGAGGATTGTAGAATAGACCTCTTAATTCTCTCTCTCTCTCTCCCTCTTTTTACTTACAATGTACATGTAGGTACATATTGATAGATATGTTACATTAAAAGTTTAAACTGTTATCCTGGTGCGTCCGTCTGTGATGGTTTATTCACTCTTGCTAGCTTACATGTATAACACGCTAGGGAGTACGTTTTATATAACACTCTTCATGAATGGAAGGAAAAATTCGAGTTTGTCGCACTTTTGATAAGTTTTTTTCACACTATGAAAAAATACCACTTTGATTTTTTTTTCACGATGTGAAAAAAATCGCTTTTATTCCATTGATAAATCAATGTTTATTATAATAATTTAATAATTGATAAAACAGTATTTCACTGTTGAAAATGTAATAAAGAACTGTTCTTTGATGTAGGGGAAAAAACTACGACAAAACAAACGAAAAAAAACAACAGTAAACAAAAACAGGAATAGAAGCAAAGAAGACAGTAGGTATACTAGTATACATGTACATGTATATACATGTAAATCGGTAAATGAAAATACTAGTTATTTTAATGCTAGTAAAGGAACAATCTGCATGTATTTAACTTTATAAAAGTGGGGAAATTAATATGTCAGATATCAGAAGAACTACGCACGCTAACTCTCGATTCCTGCCTACATTTTACACCCATTTAATTCAATACTAATGGCAATTTTACCGTAAAATCTTTGTTGAATGCAAAGAACAGTTTAATGGTAATTGACTGATTATTTTAATTCCAGTGTAAAATATTTAATTATACCCCTAATTCTTCCAGCTCTTTAAATAAGGGGGGGGGGGTATACGATATTTTTCATTGAAATCGGGCTTTAAAGTATCACAACATTTAAAAATATTCTTGAATACGAATAAATGTTCCTTATATATAAATCTTTTCTTATGTTTTACTCATATAAAATTAAACATATATTATTAATAAAATACAATGTTTTAGTTTTAATCCCCTTTGAAATTGATTTAAAAAAAGTATTTTTGTAGTTTATTGTCTGTAAACATATCCCCTCCCCCCCCCCCCCCCCCCGTGAAACACAAAAAGCTTTGGTATGAACTTGTGAAATGACAGCCCATATTACCTGTAAAAAGAATCTTTTGTTTCACGGGGGGGGGGGGGTATTTTAAAAATATTTTCCTTTTTCCATTGATTTCTATAAGTGAAAAACACAAGTTTTACCAAAATTATAGAGTTATCTCTCTTTGTTTTCCCAAAGAAGCAATGTTTTATGAAAATTCATATAAATATCTATATAGATATGAAAAATCATTCAAATGTGTTAACTTTTGAAAATTGATTTGGATGTAGGCGGGAGAACAATACTGTCGTTCGCAGTTATTTAGGATATCCTAAGAATTTTTGTGTATTTTTCTTTTCTATAAAAGTTAACGTATCAAAAAAAATCTATATAAAGTAGAGGTTTGGGGTATCACCATCAATATTTGTTCAGTGTCTGTGTCACGAACGACCTTTCACGTTCCATGCAGATATTAAAATAATAAAAATAATTCAGGGAAGCTAGTGACCAATGTTTTTACAACCAAAACAATTTTCTTGTATGCAAATGAAACTTTATATTTAATTTCCCTGTCATATAGAAAGCTAAATTGATTTTTTTTTCAGGTAGATTAAATGTACATTGATCATGAGATAGCTACAAAATTTGTTTTATTTTGATTCTGTCAGTCTATTACGAGGGTGTGAAGTGTATTTTCCAGTATAGTACGTCCTCAGGCCCCAAGATCATGAAACATCGCCATCTCAAGCTTAAGTCAAAATCTTTATTTTATACTAAAATGTTGTAGAAGTCAAGCAGACCAAAATCATTAAAATATTTTTTTTAATATTGCTTCACAAAAGTGTTGTTTTAGAACTGCAAATTTACATATTAATTCAATAATAAATAAACATTTAACAACCGATTGAAAATTTGACTTTAGTCTAAGATGTTTCATGATCCTGAGGCCTGGGGTTAATTTTAAGTGCATGCAGCGTACAGGTCGGAATTTGCAGCTTTCCACAGGCAATTGGTGGTGTTTGTGCATCATTTCATTTATACAAATCTAGCAATAATTCAAATATTGCTCTCTTCAATTAATTTAATGATATCATTAATTTCATAAATGAAGCGAAACAATTCTTCATACTAGTACATGTACATAAAAAATTTAAGTACGTTATGTATAATAACTTCTTTCTTTAAATTGTTGCTCTCTTTAAAAGAATTGATGCGCGCAAATGACGAGAGCAATAATTGAATCAATGACAATATCTTCAAATGTTTCCTGATATCTACAAATATTTGAGATTATCTTAATATCAAAGGCAAACAATTCTCAACTAGCATCTGCAAATGGGCTTCGAATTCGGTGAAAATAGTACTAAGAGTTATATTTAGAGGTCAATGGCCAATTCAGAATTTGTTTCGACAAGGAGCATTTTTTTTCTACAAAACACTTGTTTATAGTTTACCTCGAATCCTGATGCAAAGATTCCGATATCTACGAAATCCGGATAGGTTCATGTAGTTCACTATCACATTAATGCACCATCGAGGTTTGGTTCGATAGTGCGATGACGCGATAATGTGGTGACGATGAAGCGTTGGTGTGATAGTGCGATGACAATAATGCGATGGCACGACAATGCGATGTCGATGACGCGATGGCATGATGAAGCGATAGCGCGATGATACAATGGCGATGACACGATGGTGTGATGACGATGGCGCGATAGTACGATGACGATGGCGCGATGTTCACCATCGTCATCGCATTGTCGCGCCATTGCATCATCGTCATCGCACCGTTGCGTCATCGTCCTCACACTATCGTCATCGCGACATCCACCATCGACCTCACGGTCGATGCTTGATAGTATGACTATGATAGTGAACTACGTGGTCCTATCCGGCTCCCTAGTGACAAACCTTAACTGGGTACCAGAGGTCTGGTGAGCTATGATTTGTCAGCATCTCAACCTAAATTTTATCAATGTGTCAGAGTATAAAATTGGTGCCTGTGATCAACCCGTCCTACGGTCAAATTATTCATTTAATTCTGTTAGTATTGTTTAAACTGAAAAAAGGTTTTATAGGATAGCCGCTCGTCTTAAAATCATTATTATTTATAAGTAACAATTTTCATTTCGTGATTGATTCAAGGTTCTTTGGGGTTTTAGAAAAGGTACTGTAAAAATTAGACATTTCCAGGCCATCAAAATACTCCCCCTCCCCCCTCCCCCCCCCCCAAAAAAAAATACTTTTTACTTTTAGTTACCTTTAGAGAAATCGAATTTCCTTTAATCTTGTCTGAAATAAGGAGTGGTTTGTGATATAATTTTTGAGATGATATTACAGGGTTTCTTTTAACGCTATATAGTGTTAAACAACTGAAGTAAATGTAAAAGAAAAACTAAACTACCGAGTTTACAAGTTAAAAAAAAAATTGCATTTTTCCCTAATGCCTGGATATCTATAGCTTTTTTTATATCGTTAAATATACTTCATTGTTGAATAATTTTTAAATAAAAAATGCATAATCGGTGCTTTTATTCGCGTCAAATGATTAACTAAAACGATGACTTTGAAGAAATATGGGTATATTCACATTAATAAATGTGAATTTAGCAGTGGCGGATCCAGAAGTCCACGTGGGGGGGTTTTGAGGCCCGTAGGGCCGAAGGGGGAGGGCATGGGAGGGAGTGTCCCCCTCCCATAGGTGGGGGTTCGGGGGAGAAATTTTCTTTAAAAATGGCTCCAAATGGTGCATTTTCCAGCATTTTAGATTGAATTAGTTAGTTTTGGCCACTTTTTTCCTAGATGTTTTTCAAGACCGATCTACCCAAATTTTCAAGAAATTGAACAAAAAATTAAAATTTTGGGATTATTTTTAACTTCCATGTTAACTTGAAAAATGAAACTTTTCTAAAGAAAAAGTTAATTGTAAAATCTGATAAAATTAGAAATATCGCCATTTGCTATATAATATCCAATTCTTCATTTTAAAATGCACGTCCAACACACTGTCGCATGTGAAGCTTTGTCTACCAAAATACAACTGCATGATGTGCAATTTTCCAACACTTAGAACATTCGAATTCTGTGTAGAGACCCTAATTACTCTTTTCAACTACTTGACTATACAGTTCATATAATTTGCAATATATATACATAATGATATTTCATATTGAAGAATAAATTTAAATTATTTGGAAAATAATTGGAATTATTGCTTATTCATTGGGGGGGGGGGTAATTATATATACATAATGATATTTCATATTGAAGAATAAATTTAAATTATTTTGGAAAATAATTGGAATTATTGCTTATTCATTGGGGGGGGGGGGGGGGTAATTATAATTTCTAACATAAATGCACTCTTTAATTCTATTTTTTTTTACCCACTTACCTGCCCAATGTTTGAAAAAAAAAGTCTTGAAAAACAATCAGTAAAAAAGTGGCCAATTCTTGTTTTGACAGGACCTCTTATTTATACGTATTAGTTTTACCACAATTCATTATACAAAGTTGTAACCGTTAGTTGGGTTTTATTCAACATCATTCAACTGTAATTTTAAAAAAAATTAGAAACAAAGTAAATAATATGAAGAAATATGCAATAGCAAATTATTATGACAACATTGATTCACACCTAAATGACGCAAATAAAAATAATAATAAATTATACTGGAAATTATTAAAAGATGTCTTTCACGCTAAAACTACATGCGAAATACCCCCTATTCAACAAATGAATGGTAACGGTGATCCTATATATGCATTTTCCGATCGAGAAAAAATTGAATTGCTTAATAATTTTTTTACATCGATCTCTGATATAAAAGATGAAGAATATGAGTTATCAGCTTTCGAATCCAAAGATGTAAAAAGATTTAGTGACTTGTATATACAAGAAAGTGAAATTATTGATATTATCTCTATCCTTCCCCTGAATAAAGCTGTAGGCCCTGATTGTATTAGTCACAAAATGTTAAAATCTTGTAAAGAAACAATAGCTAAGCCACTTTGTTTATTATTTAATAAATCCCTAAGACTTAAAATTTATCCTGAAAGTTGGAAACTAGCACATGTACTACCTTTATTTAAAAAAGATGATCCATCAGTGACTTCAAATTATAGACCTGTATCTCTTTTGAGTTGTGTGAGTAAAATATTTGAAAGAGTTATTTTTAAACATGTATATAATTTTTTTCATACAAATAATTTGTTCTACAAATATCAGGCAGGTTTTTTGCCTGGTCACTCAACTGTGTACCAACTTTTAGAGACTTATCATACTATTGTAAAAAGCATTGATGAAGGGAAACATTGTTGTATGGTTTTTTGTGATTTATCTAAAGCTTTTGATAGAGTTTGGCATAGGGGATTGATTTATAAACTGAAAATGTATGGTATCTCAGGTAATATGTTAGAATGGTTGGAAAGCTACCTTATCAATAGAAAACAAAAAGTCATGTATAAAAATTTATTTTCTTCCGTGAAAAACGTGCATGCTGGGGTTCCCCAGGGCTCTGTCCTAGGTCCTCTTTTATTTCTAATATACGTGAATGATGTTGCCGAAAATATGATATCTGTTTGCAGACTATTTGCAGACGATAACTCTTTACAAGAAAGTTCAAGTGACGTGCGCCTTATTGAACATAATCTAAATCACGATTTAAAAATTCTGGATGAGTGGTCCAAAAAATGGCTATTAAAATTTAATCCAAGTAAAACAAAAGTAGTGTTTTTCAGCTTAAAAAATACAAATCAATTACCTGCATTATTTTTTGGGAACTGTCAGCTAGAATATGTAACACAACATAAACATCTTGGTGTTATTTTCTCATCTAAGTTAGGCTGGACAGATTACATTGATAGTATTGTCAGTAAAGGCTACAAAAAACTTGGACTTCTAAAGAAACTTAAATTTTCAGTGTCTAGAGATACTCTATCAAAAATTTACGTTTCCTTTATTCGACCACAACTTGAGTATGCATCTGAAGTTTGGTCAGGCTGTTCGTTTGCAGATATTGAAAAACTTGAAAAGGTTCAGTTGAGCGCTGCAAGAATTGTGACAGGTCTGTCAGTATTAGCGTCAAGAAACTCGTTGTATGTTGAAACAGGATGGGAACCTCTTATAATAAGAAGGGATAAAGCTAAACTTTTAACAATGTTTAAAATCCACAATAACCTAGTTCCTGGTTATTTAAAAAATATAGTACCAGTAGTTAGAAAAAGTGTTTCAAATTATAATACTCGTAATTCAAGTAATTATTTTTTACCGAAGTGCAGGCTTGAATTACTAAATAAGTCATTTGTCCCTGATACTATTCGCAAATGGAATTCATTGAGTAACGAAACAAGGGAAATAACTTCAATAGGAATTTTTAAAAGAAAATTGAATAATAATAATGACAAGCCTCCCAAGTATCTATCATACGGCAAAAGGTATTTGAACATTTTACATACAAGATTAAGGCACAATTGTATTTTAAATCATGACTTGTATAGATGTAACATTATAACGAATCCAAATTGTTCTTGTGGATATAAGGAGGATAGTCATCATTATTTCTTTGTGTGTAGAAAATATCTTGAAGCTAGACGTTTACGCATGTGAGTTAAGGCTTGGTATAGGCGTTTCTATGCAAATGAGCTAATAAAAACGCGTAAGAGGTATATTTATTATTTAAAGAATGTTTTGATTTATTTTCTTATTCATACTTCTCACCCACGATATGTTATAGCCAGTATACATTATGACGTCATATTATGACGTCACTGATCTTACCTACTGTAGGTACTAAAACACACCAACAAAACAGCTTCGGCGCAAGGGATTACCCTATTTATTTTTACATAAAAATTGTATAATGCTAATAAGAATATTCTATAGATTATTAAAACTGCTGCACAAATCCTAGGCATTTTCTCATTTGATCAGAATTTCAGGAAACTTATACCGGACTGTACATTTTTACCCTGATTCAGCTCAAATCTTTACAAATAGTAATTATACAACTGAGCTGTTGATATTTGTGCAGCAATACCAGCAAAGGTAGGAATATTTTTCTTCTAAATATACCTTGTTTCAGTTAGATAAAATAAAGCATGCCCTTGCGCCGAAGCATTTTTGTTGATATCCATTATACTCTTGTGTAGTAAAGAACAATGACGTCACAATATGACGTCATAATGTGTACTGGCTATCTCATGTCGTGGGTACCAAGTATGTATTAGACAATAAGTTTTAACTTTCTTTGTACAAAAGATATAGTCCTTGGGCATTTTAATTATTTTAATTGTATAGAAATGCCTATACCTAGCCTTAACTCACCTGCGTAATGTTGAATGCATTACTTGTAATTAATAATGTAAAAATGTTAAATGTGCATAAACTGCTATGGGGAGATGAATCATTATCTTTGCAGGAAAATGAAAAAATATTTGGTATTGTTCAAAAATTTATTCAGGATACTGGTCGTTTCAATTAACACTTACATGTACTTGTATTTACTACCTTTTGAAACTATTTTAATATGGTTATTGACGTCATTATAATCATCATTATATCAACTGATATTCCTTAGCAATAATAACTATTGTCTTTGTTCTTCTACGTTCATGTATAATATTGTAAAATTGTAAATCTTTGTAAATGTTGTATGGCTATTAAGATTTTATGTATGGGAGAGGACTATCTAAGTTTTTAGAACTTGTGTCCAATCCCTTTGACACATTGTCAATAAAATATGTTCAAAACAAAAAAAATGCAGATCTTTTGCTTTTTAAAATTGCATTGTAACTTCCATCTACAAAAGGAATACTTTCAATGTGCTTTTTGGTACAGGTCACAACGTATTTCAACTAGTATACGTCCCTGATGTATTAATTAATTTTTTTTCCATTAAATAATAATCACAGTTTATTCACGTAGTTCAATAAAGTAACATTCAATTATCGAAGAAAGAAGAAAATTCTGGAAACAATATTACTTTAGCCAAAACAAAACCGTAATAACTATGTGCAGTTTTGGTTGTTGTGTATGACGTTGCGTCATCACTAGCTGCACGGACTATCATGATCTCTGCATGTACAGTACTGTTGATTACCTGTATATTGTGTGCGCTCAAGCGGAAAGGGATTTCGCATGGTGACTGTATATTTCACCTCTTTGTGTAAAACAATGGGCTTGGATAGAGTTGCATTTATGCAATATATTGTTAAAATGACACTTGTAAAAAAAATTTTTTTGATCGGGCGGGGGGTTTTCCCGAACCCCCCCAAACCCCCCTGAATCCGCCACTGTTTAGTGATATATTTTGTGAGCCTTTTCATTTAATAAGAAGCTAATTATAAGCAATTAACTGTTTCCTCCATCTTCTAAGATTTTATTTCTCGTTTACTGAGATGAATATTCGCTTATTTACCAAATGTTACGTCTTGTATAATTATAAATCTCGATTTCCCTTCTTTACACAGTTACTTCCCATTTTACCGTGGAAAAATAAATTAGCTGAAGGGAAAGTGAGAGCAAATTAGTCTTGGGACAAACCAATTATTTCAAACATATTAATCCTATGGTTCCTAAACCAGTGACAACTAGGTAAAATTGCCGTCGTTTATCATACATTAGTCCATTGTGTCAATTTGCTCTAGCAGGTTAACTGGTGCGGAAAAATTTTCGAGATACCCTGTATCACTTACGAATCTGCGTCTTTAGTCCGTAAAATAGCTCAAATATTGGCTGTTCCATTAATTGTCGTTTAATGCATATTTTCCCTTCAAGCTCTAAAGAAAATAGGTCATTTTAATTAAACTAGGACACTCAGGTAATTTGAAAAATATGTTTTTGTTTTTATAATTATTTTTTTCCTCTTATATTAGACTGTCAGTATTTTTTCACTCTTTATTTTATGTTTTTCCCGTAGGGAGTTTCGACCAAATTTTTGAAGGCAAAGGTCAAACTTCAACAGCGTGTGTCTCTCATGTCGGATTTGTGTGAAAAGTGATAGAAATAATCTTAATTATTAATTTTAATCAAGGGATTTTACTTAAGATTTAAAGATTTGAATACTTTACCAGTGCGTGTGGTGAGTATCTATAAGATTAATACATACTCAGCCTTAATAGCGGTGCTCTACCTCGTTCTCTAGATTTAACACTGTCCCTACCCTATTGTATTTTGGGGATAACAGTACTTTGGAATTTCGATGAATATCGATGTTGTTATTAATATTTTCCCCCTCCATTTAAACGCATCTTGATTGTATTATAAAATTGACAACATGTGTAACAGGATGGAAAATAAAGAAAGCACAGAGATGAAGTATTTGCACAGCAAGACAGTATTATGTATGATGTGATTCACTCATAAAAGTGTGTCTTCATTCTATAAACTACCCATGTGAAGATGTCCGGGGGTAGGGGTGGGGTGAGTGTGTGGGAGTGATGGAAAGTGCTTGTCACAATATGCCATATTGTCATTGATGCATGTCATGTATAATACTGCACTGTCCAAAACACACCTCAGGGTATAATTAAATAAAAGGATATGAATAAACATATAGTGTATTTAATTAACGTATGTTTTGTGGAGTCAGGTGTGTTATTTGTATTGTTGATAATCTGTATCTGCTCTAGACATATTGACATTAGAAATATTGACATTAGAAGGCCATGCCTTTTTCTATGAAACTTACTTGCTTGTCAATAAGTATGGTAATGTTGAGTATATGTTTATATTGAGTATATGTATTAGAATTGCTATACAAATAATACAATATATTGGTTACAATACATATTCTTCAGAATTTTCTGGTTGAGTCTAGCACATCTGAAATCCTGTTGAAAGTATGATCATGTATCATCAGGGACATAACATATATACATGATATATTTAGGTTCTTGATATTGTATGTTCCTGGTATAGACACGTTTGAGAATTGTTTCATATTGGGAGGAAGATATTATAATCCTCCTGTCTTATGCCCTGTTCACACGGAGAGTTTAATTCGAATTAAACGTAAGTTACTGCGAATTAAATTTGATCCGCATTCACACGGAGAATTTAATGCGAATTAGTTTAATTCGAATTAGTTTACTGCGCATTAAATTACTTCGCATTAGCTCCGTGTGAATGCTAAGCGAAGCTAATTCGAATTAAATTTTGACGCATGCGTAAGGGCAGAATTAAGTCACAGGCCACATGTCGATGGTCAAATATAGGTACTTGTGCCAATTTTGAGTGGAAAACAAAGGAAAATTACGTTAATCACTAAAATGTGTACAGGCACTATGACATTATGTGAAATATATATCTGCCGTGCACAATATGATGTGATTTGTAACTGACGTCATAATAGCCTCACTGAATAGCCTTGTTGTAGAAATAAAATTATAATTCGCATTAGTTTACTTCGCATTAGCTGTCGTGTGAACGCAATTTAATTCGCATTAATTTAATTCGCATCATTTTTCTTCGCATTAATTTACTGCGAATTAAACTCTCCGTGTGAACAGGGCATTAAAATAGATGTTCTGAATTCTTTTGTCATGCACACTATCAGTTATTAGGAGTATGTATTTGAATGAATCATGAATATGTGTTTAACATGTTGAAGCTTAAGTGCATTAATTAAATAATTAACTTGGAAGTAAACCCAGTAATGCTTTGGTTAATTTTGCTTAGTATGAAAAATCTGCATATTTCACCTCAAAATGGGTTTTTTTCTGAAAGGGTCTAATTTTCTGTATCATTGAGTACTAGCTGGTGGAAAATAATTTGTTGTTTTAGAGAAGCCACTTAGTTGGAATAAGTAGCTCTGTCAGTTCTAGAAGTGTTTAGCAGCACTGTAGATGCTTCTCTTCCTACTAGCCATGAGGAGAAAACCCTGTGTATGGTGTGGAGGAAATCTCACCTCTTCTGACAAGAGGGGGGTTTAGTTTAGATGCGGTGGCAACACAAGTCAAGTGACCCAGAAGTGTGTGTGGTTTTTAACCTCTCTCTGCCAGCAGCTTGATTGAGGTTTATTTAAATTTTCAGGCCATTCACAGTTGTGGCAGGGGAAAAAAAATCGAGAGAATCGAGGTGCAGGGGAGTAAACTGGAAGATTTAACTTTTAGTACGTTTAGTTCCATGTGCTTTTGCCTTTTGACTTTTAAGGAAGATTTAGAAGTTAACACAGTTTGCAGACTTGTACACTGTACTATGAAGTTGTACAGATAAGGCAGTCATAATGTATACAATGATGTATAAAAAGTGGCCCATTTAAGTCAGGTTTTTTTAGGGTCTGTAGGGGGCCGAAATAAGGCCCCATTCCCAATGCTGAAAAGCAGGTATTTTCCCCAATTTTTGCTTCAAAATTCCCAAAAACTTCAAAGCAGAGAAGCCTCATCATTCATATATCTCCTTCACAGGCCCACAGATTACAAATTTTGCCTCAAAATTGTTAATTAAATCTTTTTTTTTTTTCAAATTGAAAGCCAATAGGAATCCCATTATACCTGCTTTATTCACTTGTTTATTCTTTTTTCAAAACTTCTTTGGATAAAATGTTTTCTCAATTCCAAGAAAATATCGCTATTTTTTCCCAATTGGAAAGGCCCAGGCCCTTGAATTCAAGACCTAAAAAAACCTGAAAGTGAGCATGTCTCCTAATAAATAGACACAATACCAAGACAGTCTGCATGTATGTAGTTATTAAAATAGAATTAGGGGTAGCTAAATTAACAGTTATTAAGTATTACTGTTAAAAAAAAAGTTTTTCTTCAGTGGAACATTTTGGTTGTTGACTAATAATATCAGAGATGGTTGGACCCAGAAGTACAAAAGTGTGATTTTTACAGAAGAGCATTTGTGTACACATTCTTGAACAACTTGCATTCATGTACTTACGGCTAACTTGAACAACTTCTGCACGTGTATGTACGTAGTACTTACTGTTCGAGAATTTTTTTTTTTACAATAAGTAGAAGTGATAATACGGCCTTAAATCCTCATTTTTCCTGGTTTACTTAGAACAGTAAATGGTTAGAGCAGCATAACTAGCAATGTAAAGGTTACTCTCTGTAATTAAGTTTACTACATAAAATTTATGATAGGCTTTTTATGGTGGATAATGGGATGGCAATTAAAACACCATCATCGTTTGTCCTTGGGGAAATTTAAAGTATGCTGGGAGTGGGAGAGAAGGGGGTGATAAATGTTACTGCTTACCACTATATTTGTAGCAGAGAGTAGTAAGAATTAATTTGTTCATGAGGGTGAAAGCTTTAAGTGTGTTTCACTAATTGGGGAGGTTTATCATGTGTATTGCAGACTAAATGGCTATTCGACTATAGGAGAAATTGTACTATTTTTCTTTACTCTTTAGTATAATTACTTTTCCTATAAATGTACAAGCTTTAGACTTGTGAACAGTATTGTTACTGACCATAACATAATACTGACAAAATAATTATTTAATTTATACTGATTACTGAACTATTTAATTTTGTGGATGAAATGTCAAAAATGATGATTTAATTCCCAGAGAGTGCACTTGCTATTTACTACTGGGCAAGTGCACTATCCACTTCTCTGTAGAGGAAAGGAATAGACTATAACCCTAGCCTAGCCAAGATGACTGCACATGAACTGTGTAAAATGAATATGTACATAGGTTTTGTGTAGGGGAGGGGGGGATGGGGGTCAGAAATTATATTTTACTCTTAAAAAAAATACCATGCTTTGGAGTCAAGAAATACTGAGATTCCAGATTGATGTGTGTTGTGTGACAGATTTTGGTTACCCACACTTGGTATGCTGTGACTAA
Source organism: Saccostrea echinata (assembly GCF_033153115.1). NCBI lineage: Eukaryota > Metazoa > Mollusca > Bivalvia > Ostreida > Ostreidae > Saccostrea > Saccostrea echinata. The sequence goes on along the minus strand of NW_026889765.1, from coordinate 27,281,197 downwards.
GCTGGTGCCCGCCCCCTATGCCGTGATAGCTGTTTCCTTCAGGCTGTTACAGTCCTCATAATCCTCTCAGTGGCTGCTGTGGTCACTCAAGTAGAAAAATTGTTGATGCTCGTAGATAGCTGTGAACAAGTGGACCAAGAAATGTCAATTTCACTCTGATCATTAGCTGTACCTATTAAAAGCTTTTTCTCCCTTCCTTTTAAATTTATCTGTGCATTCTTAACAAGTGTATCTCTATATGCTTAAATTTTTGTACATTCTTTGTTTATTGGGGTTAGACAGAAGTTTAATTGTTTGGCATAATTTCAGCAGTTGCAACAAAGTAATTGTAGAGTTTCAGTTGGTTCTATTAAAGACCAGAAAACAGGTTGTTATTTCTGCTATATCTAATGTTTTTTTTTTGTGTGTGTGTATAACACTGTTAGAAGTCTTTACGAAATTATCGCCAATGTTCCAGATTGCCGTTATGATACCTGGTCGACGTTTGAATTATTGATCATTTCTGCAACTTTTCAAAGCTTTTATCTGCACATGATGTTTGCTGAGCATTGTTTCCTAGTCTTGGCGAGGTGTCTGCAGTTTTGGAGTATTGTTGTCTCATAATACACAGGCATTAACTTCTGTGGCTGAATCTATGAGTGCTCTAATCAGATAATGGGTATTAGGTCCCAGAGAAAGGGGACCATACAAAAAAATCCACTGGAATGGCTGCAATCATTAGAGATAGTGAAAAAAATTACTCAATCTTGTGAACTTATTTCATAAAGTAGGCATTTTATGTGCAATATGTATCTATACAGGTGAATTTCTCACAGAAATTGCAGGAGTTTGTGCTAATGGTTCTTTTCAAACAAAAAATTAAAATTTCAATTTGTGTTAATTTTCATCAAGATTAAGGATTTATAACACGTTATAAGAAAAAATGCAGGGACTTGATAGAGAATTGAAAATTACAGCAGCTAGGTTTTATTATTGCTAATTTATAGAATTTTTAGATAAATTTGTCTATCAAACATGTCAATGTCAGTAGTTTTGTGAATTCAGTTTGTATTTTAAGATGATGCAAATGATGTTAGCATTCATATAAGCAGAAGAGAGACTTGCATGTAGATACTGCATAAAAATAATGAGGAATATATATATCGCTATTTTAATTCATGGTTTTTGTGAGGTTGTGAAACATAGAATGTTGTTTGTGCAGAATCCTAAATTAATACGTGACATTTAATTATTAATCAATATTTGTGCATGAATTCAAATGTCTTTGTTTTTATAGATCTGTGAACAATAAATGTCTAATGTACAATGTAAAGTGCACATGTACCTGCTTTTGAATTGTACCAGATCCTGATATTGTGCTTTGATCATAGTGCCTCAATTGTCCATGATTGTCATAATGAGTTCCAACTCTACTGCTCTAAGTTCAATATAAAGAATTATGGATTACCCCGCATAATGTCATGATTTGGGATTAACCCTTATCATCAAACAAGGTTTCAGTTTAGTGCACCTGTGTCTTAAAATTGCCTTTGAGGTAATGAATTTAATATAACTGTAGCATTCTGTATATATATATATTTACAGATTCAGTTTTGTATAATTATCCCCATCTCCCAACTTGATGGTTTTTATCCTGCCTTTTGACCCAGGGGCAAAAAAAATGCTGTCAATTCAATATTGTGCGATTTTGTTAATGGTATCAGTGATTTTCATTTTAAATTATAGGACAGCATCATAGACAAATAGATGTGAGACATGTAGAATATCTTATATGTTTATCTGGTGGATTCTAGGGAAATTATACAGGTTACAGAGATGGATAATGTCAAATATTTACTGTATTTAATTGTTACCAGATATTCTGCTCTATTTCCCTGTATTTTTTCTCCCCTCCCTTTTCCACACGTGACAGGGAAAAAAAATTAATCATATTACCAGGTAATAACAATTATTAGTAATTTTAAAAACACTGTAATAATTATATTAATAACTTTTGACAAAGTCTTGTTTTAGCCCTTTATTCAAAGACAAAAAGAGTTAGAGTGATCAATATATTCACACTTTGGAAAGACGTGTCTGTGTGTCTATCAGTATTTCTGTAACATCTTGCTTCATGTAGAGCTATTGACAAGCCCTTATTGAATGATTTCGTCAAGGAGTATTGATCGAAACACTTCCATTGGAGAGAGTTAGAGCTATTTGTGCCCCGACTTATGGTTTTCAAATGACTTGCACTTGGCCAAGAAAACTTGTGTTTTCCAATTTAGATTATGCAACTTGAGAGTGATTTATGAACATGACAGATAATTTTTGAATAGAAAGCAGAGGCGTAATTAAGTGGAACATATGAAGTGGTATTAATGGGTCCAGTTTCATTTCATGTCAAGAGTAACTTGTTACATGTATTTACTGTAAACTTCTGAATGTGTAAGTATGTGAAATATATGTATATGAATTATGCTGGACACATCACATTTTATTAGAGGATGTATTGTAAATTGCATTTCTGCACTTAGCATTCATCATATAAAAAAAAAAAAAAAAAAAAAGATTGCATCTTCTTCAAAATCTGAAAAAAAAAATTGATAGTGATTGAGGGGGTGCGAGAGAAGAATTTAGGCATTTAGTTAAGTAATGATGGAAAAGACATCATTTCTATACTCATGACCCAGACATTGAAAGTAAGCTAGGGTACAAATGTGGAAATCTACACAGAGTATCTGAAATTTTAGCTCTTACTCTTTGAAAAGTAAAATGAAAGTACTAATTGATATATTTTATCTTCAAGATAAATGTACATGTTTTTATTTTTAGTATTGATATGAAACTTTTAAAAATATTTAAGCATGTGCCCAAGGCTGATAGAATGGCAGAAAATTGTTGATTTCAGTTTTTTTTTATGTCTGATATCGGTAATCAAAGCATTGATATAATGATATTGTACATTGCCTTACAAGTACACAATCAAGCCCTCTGGTTAGATCACTGACCTGTGAAATTGGCAAACAAAATTTTTTTTTTCCACAAATTCCTTTTTTTATTTACAAAGGTAGTTTAGGACACAAAACATGATCTAATTTGTTTAACATACATTTTTACCCAACAAAGATTTTTCTTTCATGTTACCATGTTTGTTTTACAGCACTTGTCGTCCCTAAGTTTACTTAAGAAAGAAAAACCCATTATTTCAGATAGACCTGTGTTTTAAATAGAATTCAGATTTTTTTTGGGATGAACATAATAGCATTTATAATTCAGTTAGTCATTGATCCGATTCCGAGTGTATCGTGGCATCGGTACATCTAGGTCAGAGGTCAGCAGATAGGATCAGTATTAATGCAGTATATCATAAATCTTAACTTGGCTGCACACATTCAATAACCAAAATATTGAATTTTTTGGAACTTTGCAGAGGATCAGATAAGTTTGATGCTCAGATAGCATTGGACGGATCTATACAGTGTTTTAGTTGTGAACCATCTGTGTTGGATATTGTTTATTTGGAGGTCCCTCTGTGTGGCATATGTTTGAGAGAGGTTGAGTGCCAGAGGTTGGAATTTGTAGTAAGTGGGCAGGATATGCATGACTGGTCACACTTGCAGGTGAGGTTTCACATTCCTTTTCAACTGTTTTAGGACTATATTTAGCATTTTTTACTCTGGATGTAATAGGTAATGTTTGGAGATATCGAAAGTATCGTCGAGTTGACCTGATTCAGGACAGAAGTTGATGTGATGAGTTACTTCTTACAAATTTTGAGCAGTTCGTACCCACAAATTTACTGTTTTCTATGAAGTTAGGAATGGTTAATAAAATGGATCTGATAATTGATTGAAGTACGCATTTTACTGCATACAGCACTTGGCTGATGTATCATATGGAACATTTGACATCTTTCATGGTAAAATAGCAGAATGTAGAGCTAAGAAATAAAGTTCACAGTTCATAATATACTCTGCCGAACTGATTGAACGGTTTTGTGTTTCAAAGCAACCATATATCATTTGGAGATCCATTTAAGTGTTTTCTACCATTTTCTAATGATAACGATGTCAATACTTTTCTGTCAAACACATCTTTTGTGTTTTTAGCTTTTGGGGTAGCTTAGAGGAAGGGAATATTGGCTTTTGCTTATTTGCCAACTCGTTTATTACACTCACAATAGAATGCTTGCATCTCTGAGACGGGGTTATGGATATATCAATATTTTTGTTCACACCAGTAAATGGCTATTCATCTCCGGGAAGTGACAGAAATTTCCAGTCTTATCGCATGGTAATCTAATTTGTGCTTCAGCACTGTTATACTCTGTGGACAGTCTGTGACACTTGAAAGAGGGACCAGGGGTCCCCAGTGATGGTTTCTGATCAAGTGCCAGTTTTTTGGAGGAGACTGTAGGACTTTGATGTGAGAGACTTCCTAATAGTTTGTCCCCAGAGTGGAGGGTGGAATGACAATCTACTTAGAATGATGATATGGATATTTGGTGTGAAGTACTTCTATCATTTGCTGTTGACAGGCAAACCATAGGGATTTTTGAGAAGTGCAGGTTGATTGAAAACAAAGCTAGTATTTTTTCACAGAAGTATATATAGTTTTTAGGCACACCCTGTAATAGTCATAAAAGTACATCAGTTGTAAGGACATGAGCATGATGAGGTCAGATGAGAGTTATTCATACAAGCCTCAGAGGTTAAGAAGGAAAAATTATCCCATGTTGTAGGAGTAAGGGAGATAATTCAGTGTGTATTGTGCAACAGAAGTACATGTACCATTGGCCACTATATCCTTTGTATTGTGATCTTGAAATCATGCAGTCTTGCATCAGTAGAATAAATTAAAACATAGAGATCTGTTATCGAATCATTTATCAAATGTATAAAAGGTCTGCACATAATTCTCTGATTGAAAAAAATGTTTAATATGAATTTAAAATTGTTAAACTGGAAAAAAAAATAAGAGGTGCCTATTGAATAGGGTGCATAATTTCCTTAAAATTGAAATCACAGCAATACCAGGTACTTTATTGACACACACTCATGAATCACCTCCAGACCAGACTTAAATGCAGTGAAGTCGCAGTAGTTTATCTTGTTTAATGGAGATTTCTTATCAGTGTTACCTTCTTTATTAGGTACATGGGTAAATTACACCAAGGTATGTGATACTGAAGTATATTTGGTACAAGTTTAGAAGTATCGAAGAAAGTTTTGTGTATCAGTTACACTAACTGTGATTGGATCCTTATGCCTTACTCAGGGTTGTCCCTAATATCGAGCGCTGGGGAATTTCCCCGCCTATAATGATGTAATCCCCAGGTTCTTTTGGAATTCCTCCTAAACTCCTCATTAGGGAAGGAACCCCAGATCCTCTTCTACTTTTTAAATGTCCCCTTCTCTTTCAATTCTTAGGGACAACCTTGCTTACTATTCAGTCTTGTATCTTCACATGATTCCTATGTTGTACAGATTAAAAAAAGAGGTCATTTTATGTCTAAGAGAACAAAAAATATACAGTCAAACCTCATCATCTTCAACTCAATGGGACCTAGGAAAAAACTTAGAGATATTCGAGAGTTTGAGATATTGAGGGTAAAATACTTAGGAAATATGTGGTTAGAACTTCCCAATCAATCCAATATTAATATAAAAATGGTATTCAAGATATCCATGTTCGAGATACCGAAGTTCAACTGTAAGTTTCATACACATTTATATCGCCTTTTGCAAGTTTTAGTAATTTCATTGACAACTTGTAACATTTTTGCAGAGTAAAGTGCACATGCCTTTGAAAGAAAGGTAGAGGTGGAGCATTGGGTTAAAACTGAAGATTCTTGGGCTAGTGACAAAAATTGAAGTCAAGGGATGTACAGAGTACTTATCTTTAAAAATAAATTCACTTGAATTTCTTTTGATTCATGTACAATTGAACAACACTCACATTTCACAAAGAATCAAATTGTATGTATTGTATGCATCAAACGTGCTAGGTAAGGGATTTATAGAGCTCTACATGTACTTAATGTAGATCTACTAAGTCCCACTCTTTCCATGTTTTCTATGAGGTCACTATACAATAATTTATCTTAATCTACCATGAAAATATATCCCGCAAAATACAAATGAACCAAGACTTTTTGTTAAAGAAACTGTTTGCCGGATGAGTGAATGCTCTTAATAATTTCACTAGCTTGGTTAGATTACTAGCACTGATCAATGGGAGAGTGGGTTATCTGCACCCCCAGGTTAACCAAGGGCAATTTTGATTGCACCATGGATGTAATTTTCAAACATTTAAACATTTTCTATACAGAAACCATTCACTCAAGAGATGACTATGATATATATATATATATATATATATATATATATATATATATATATATATATATATATATATATATATATTATATATATATATGCTTTGCAAGTTATAATTAAAACATGTAAGTCCATGGTTAATCTGTGATAACATTCACAGAGTAACCTGACATGCAAATCTTAATATAATTACAAAAGAATAGAATGAATTATTATATATGATTACATCAAACATTCAATGTAGAATGTAAATATTTACCTGAGGCTGGTATGGACAAACAAACAATAAGCAATTGAGCATTTTTCAATCTATAAATTGTCCATTATACTTAACTGAGATTTATACCTGTACATGTAGAAAGTATCAGCCAAGAGAGAATTTGGTTGAATTTGATTATACTTTTAAAAATCAAAAATAATCAACATTGCTCGTATCTGTATAATGTATTATACATGTGATGTCTATTTTGTAGATGCTATACGGCTGACATGACATGTGGTTTGAGGTAGAATGAGCCCAGACTCTGGGGATGAGTGACCCCTTGTCCCCGCGGGCCCCCAGAAAGGGCAAAATTGTCAATATCAGGATCAAGTTTTTGGATGACACTGTACATGTTTTTCAAGTCCCGGTAAGTTAATTTTTTCTCTCATACACATGTATACTAACAAAAGTAAGTATATAGATGGAGTTAAAAGAATTCTTTTGTTTTTAACAACCATGTCCTGTAATTAAGCTTTTTGTGTAGAGCAAGCTTTCTAAGGATATAATCTAATTTCTGACAGTTTTTCCACTAGAGAGAGCATCACGTAGGTCTTTGTATATCAGTGTCATGGCATCCTGTTGGTCCGTTTGGGATCCGTCAGGAATACTGTATTGGAACCACTGTGCCACTCTCTTGACTTGTTTTTGTAGAGTTAAAATGTATGCTGGGGATAATTTTGAGAGAAAATCATATACACTGTTGCTCTTGGAATGCATATAATCATAAGGAATGGTGACAGTGAATTTGGTGAAGTTGAAGTGATTTTGGAATGCCCAGGCAGATGGATGGTCAGGATAAGGAAATAGAACGGGGATGCAACCACTCAAGAGGGAGTCGTAAAAGGATTTCCTAGTGGGGGAATCCCCGGGGGGCTGCAGACAGAAGACAGAGTGTAGCATCCAGGGCACTGTTGTGTATTTAGCTTTGCGATCACATTCCGATGTTTTCAACATTATCATATTTATGCTCGAGTTCTTCTGTCTAGATTTCATGTAATCTTGGTAGGACAGGGTGGTTCTGTTTGTGAACTGGTCCAGGATAATGACACGATATGGAGTAGATCTTCTTGTGCTTGCTGCTAAAAGTATGAACACATTCCGCTGCGAATCATTAGGGAAGTCTCTTAGAAGACTGTTTTTCCTTGTCAAATGAATGTAGCTTGGATATGGCACTGATATGACTTTCTGCCTGAGGAAACTCAGGTATTTTGTTTCCTTCTCAATAGACAAAAAAGTGACGTTTTGAGTCTGAGGGTGTAAGAGATAAGGGCAGCTTCCATTGGATGACATCTCTCTCTCAATCTTTCCAAGAGAGGAAAAATGGGGTTTCCCACTGGAAAAGTATGGTGTGGAGTTCAGGTAACTAAACAATTCATTGATCAGTGATATGGTGGTTTTAACAAGGGGATACGAGGCGAGCAGGCACTGTAAACTAATGTAGGCTGGGATGTAGAAATAATCAGCCTGGTGTGGATCAAGTGTTCGATAAGGGCTGAACTGTAACTGATGGTGCATGAGGACTTCCAGAGAGAACTGATGGCTGTCCTGAACATGAACACCTTGTTCAATGTCAAAAAGCCTGGATCCACTTCCACAATATTCAAAGGAGTAGCACTCAGGGTGTTGGAGCTCGAGACGAGTTTGGATGTCAGAGTTAAATTTCCGGGGAAGCTCATAGATGTAGATTTTGAAGGGAGTTTGGAAGTCAGGATGAATTGTTGCTTTGGATCTTGAACAACTTCTTGGATCAAAAGTGAGGTTTTCTCTAAAAGAAAACGGTAGAATTGAATATTAATAAAAAAAAAATGCCTATGATAAGATCTTATTAGAACACTTGGGGTGTTAGGAAAAAAAAAATAAAAGAGCAAAAAGTATATTAATATGATAAAAACATGTCTAGTTGTATATTCAGCTGTAGATCTATGATTAAGTTATCTCTACAGGATATTGTGATCTAAGCTGGGGAGGGATTATATTTATCTGACAAAACATTAAAAACAACATTTCAAAATATACTTGATTTGTGCCAGAATTGAAGCTTTTGGGGAAAGTCTATCAAATTTCAGTAGTTTAGATTCGTTGCAAAGTCTGAAAACAATGAATTAAAAAGGCATGTAATGAATACAATGAACACGTGATCAATAATTTGTAAATCCTCACCTTCCAACTGCAGCATTTTTTGTCAATAAAGACTCCTTTGAAGTATTAGACTTTGATCTCACATTTGTAGAAGCTACTGATCTGCGGTCATATACATGATGAAGTACGAACTTCTCGTGAAGAGGTTCCGATTTTTGACTGAGGTGGACAGATTCCTCACGGAATCGTCCTGTTTTCTCACTGAGATGTTTGGAGTTTTCACTGAGATGTTTGGAATTTTCATTGAGTAGTGCTGAAATCTCAACTGCTCTTTCTTTTCCTGATTCTGTGCGGTATCTTGGAATAAGGTATTTCCTGTGACTGGCGTATCTGTAGAGAAAAATGAGCTGGACGATGACCACTAGCCCGGTGGTACCCAGTAGAAAACGTTCAGTTCTGGGAGATAACCTCATGTGGCATCACGTTAAATCCTAGGACATTTTAACTTATGAAATTCCTTTGAAAGCCATCACAAAATTGATTCAAATACTGCATATCTCTCTATATGTATGGACATTCACGTACAGACTCGGAGTTGTAGCTCAGTCTTACTTGTATATTCATCATACATATGATAGTAGATGCAGAAACACTTCTGTTACTGGACACGTTTGATTAAAAATCAGGGTTACACAAAGGGCATCAAAAAAGGCTCAATAGACATCAAGTAACATCTTGTTGTGTAGGTATATATACCACCAGGGGGACTAGAAGAGTTTCTGTGTAATGAATATATAATAGATCCTGTTTATATTATGGCATAGATCCTGCTTGCCGAAAGGGCAGTAGGGCAATTTGTTGGTTTTAAATAATCATGATAATTGATAACTATAAATGTAAATTCGATGGAAACGTTTTATTGGCATGTGTTGGATAAAACTGTTCCAAGAACACGTTCAATTAGATTATAAGCACAAGAGGTGGGGGACTATATATCATCCAATAGTATTAAATGTATTGATTTATTTTCTATCTCAGCCCATGCAATTCCTGGGTGTCAATGATACATGTACACTTCTAGTATGCAGTCTAACAAAACTGATATATACTTTCTTTGTTCATTTTGTTTTCAAAACATTCTTTTTATGAAATGTCAGTAGCACAGTTAATAAAGTCATTTTTTCTTGTGTTTTTGCCCTTACAACACATACAGTAATCATGGTAGTGACAATTGGCATTCTTTGCAATGTGATGCATTTTGCTTTTTGATAAAATTGACAAATACATTTAAAGACTTGAATAATGTTGTGTTTAGTGTAGTACTGCCTTAAAACTGAAAGTCCTTGGCTGTATGATGTCACAGAGATGGTATTTTGTCCATATATTGAATGATTGAATGAGTATGACCTTTTAACCTCCATTGACAGGTCAAGGACATTGGGCGGTCCCTATGGGAGGCAGCAGTTCATCATCTACAGTTAGTGGAGAGTGACTATTTTGGACTGCAATATGAGGATTCTCACGGACTCAAGGTAAAACCTTTGTAATAATCAGCATTACTTGTTTTCCATCAGGTGGTAAACCCCCCCACCCCAAAAAAAAAAAAAAAAAAAAAAAACCTCTTTTTCCGTGTAATTTAGAAAGACTTTCTCAATATATATTTCCCTTTACATTTTGAGAACCAGACGAGCTATATTCCATTGGATAAAGTTTTCATTGTCTGTCTCGCTTTCAGTCTCCCTGAAAACATTTAACAATTTTTTTTCAAAATGCTAGACCTACAGTTTTTGTATGTGTTACCACATATGTAAGAAATTTTAAAAAAAACAAAGACTTGAGATGGTCAGATTTTTATGTGTTAATTGATTTATTTCAGTGCTGGCTGGACAATGAGAAACCGGTACTGAAACAGTTACCCTCCCCTGACTCACCCCTGGAGTTCCTGGTGAAGTTTTACACTCCAGATCCAGGCATGTTGGAGGAGTACACCAGGTAATATAATATCCATAAAACAGGGTAGATTTACAGTCAAATCTTGTTATTTAGGACTCCTTAGCATGGAGGAAAAAAAATGAGATATATATTGGGATTCTTGACAATGGTGTTAAAAAATGATTGGGATTTCTAGCACATTTTGACATCCACAGTATTAGAGATACCAATTTTCAAAGTAATGAAGTTCAGCTGTTTTACTAAATGTGAAAAAGGCATTCCATAGCTGAAGGAATAGAGAATAAATGTTTTTGAGGGGGGAAATCTGAAATACAATAATGATAAATTTCAAGCTTGATTCCACGAACAAATATTTTGTTTGTTTGTAGGTACCTGTACAGTCTTCAGATCAAGAAAGATCTAGCTAATGGATCCATGGTGTGTAGCGAGAACACAGCGGCTCTGATAGCCTCCTACATTGTTCAAGGTAACTGTCTCTGTGCTTGCATGGCAGTGAAGCATTGTTGCGAGTTTGGCTAAGACCTGTTGTCATGAATCTGTAAGCTCAAAATTGACAGTGTACCTGATGAATAGTTCTTAGAAAAATTGTCAACCTTGCTAAAGAATTACATGCTTTGAGCTAGCATGCTGAAAACCAATTTTCTCTTTGGCTGGCATGCTGATTGTAAATACATTACACTGTATTTGTAATCATTTTAATGGTTTAGTAATATACACAAATTATAGATAATTATAGTTTAACTAGAACTTTTAGTTTCAAAGATTTTCATCTTCTAATTGAATTACTGTAGATTAATATGAAAAGATAATTTCAGAATTATATTGTTTGTGATAATTGTATTTCTCTTGTTTTGGCAGCTGAGATTGGGGATTTTATCATTGAGGAGTATCGAGATTACACATACTTGAAGGTATTGGGTCCATTTGTACCAAACCAAACGGAAGACATGTTGAAGAAAGTCGCAGAGTACCACAAGCAACACATGTAGGCAGTATTTAAATGTTTATACCTCAAGCAACACATGCAGGCAGTATTTTAATGTCTATACCCCAAACAACACATGTAGGCAGTATTTTAATGTTTATACCTCAAACAACACATGTAGACAGTATTTTAATGTTTATACCTCAAACAACACATGTAGGCAGTATTTTAATGTTTATACCTCAAACAACACATGTAGGCAGTATTTTAATATTACATATGATAAATGGATGCAGCATGTACATTGGTTGTTCACACAAATCCTAATTAAACTTTTACTTTGATCATAAGATGGACCATTTGTTACCCATTAGAAATTTATGATTTTCAAATGTTGTGGTTGACCTTTGAGCCTTCATTAATCATTGTTTGTTAAAGAAATTAATATGACTGTAATTTTAAATTAAAAAATTAGTTGTCTGTAAATGTGCTACCTTTCGCTAAGTTGATGCTCAAACCCTCTACCAGAAAAAGAAATTTTACACCATTCAGTAGCATATCATCTGTTAATAATGAATTAAGTGTGGATTTAGGTAACTATATTGCTCCTGCAAAAACTGTGTCCTCCATAGTTTGGAATAAATATTGAGCCATTAACGGGGATATTTACTTCCTTACAATGATGGAAAAGAAATTCATTAAGAGCAGTTTATTGGGAAGTTATTTGTTCAGCAATAATTACAGTTTGATTGGTGAGAGGCTTGGTCCATACAAAGTGACAGATATTGATGTGATTCAAAGCTTCGGTTATTTGATTTTACAGAAAGGTGTATTGCAGTTGATTCTCTGGTGAAATAGAAAATTATTCATTTCAAATGAATTAATTGATACAATTCACATATTGAATTTTAAAAAAAAACTTTATTAGACTTTTGATTTGCCCATACATGTACATATTTGTTCCGGTGAGCTTTGTTCATATAACACTTCACACTGTCGTTATATTGCGGGGAATTTTACTATCAGTTTGGGAACTCGTTTGTAAATACCATTTAAACATTGAGTTAGGGATTCAGTAAATGACTAAGATTGAAAATAAAAATGAAATTTGAATGAAACATGTAAAATGACACAGACACCATGATTTAATTCTGTACTAGATCTGTATGAAGTTGTTGGTAGCGTATGGATACCTGCAAAATGTGTGCATTACAAAGCATCAGTTATATTTATTTCAAAGTAAAAAAAAAAAATTGTATACATATATATATATTGTTTTTTGATTAAGGTTATAAATTCTAAGTCATTGATTGGTTGTTATTTTTACAGAGGAGAAAGCCCTGCTGAAGCTGAGGCAGGACTTCTAGATACAGCCAGAAAAGTAGAAACTTATGGAATGAAACTTTGTCCAGCCAGGGTAAGCTGTTAAGAAGAAAAAGTTGGGGGGGGGGGGGGGAGGAAGAGGTCTGAACAAGCAGATGATATTGTATAAAATTCTGGTTAGAAATTAAGACAGAGATGTCAAATCTGGTATTATACTCTCCATTGACTGTTAATGCTGATGTATAAATTATTTTTTCTTACTGAGTAATTTCTCTAATGAAAATGAAATGTATCTGATGTTAAGAGAACAAAAACATTTAATACGTAATTAAGAACAATGAATTTTCATTATGTAGTTCTTTGTTTCAGGACCACGAGAATGTGACCTTGAGTCTGGCAATAGCTCACATGGGCATCTTAGTCTTTCAGCAGTTCACTCGCATCAACACATTCTCATGGGCAAAAATACGGAAACTCAGTTTTAAGCGAAAACGCTTCCTCATTAAACTTCATCCAGAAACATACGTTAGTGGACAGAAAGTAAGTATTGGCTGTTGTGTACAGAAATGCAGGGTTGTAACTAATTAGGCCTTGATTTCCCAACCGTCACTGTTAAGTAAATACAGTATAATGTGCTTGTTGAAAAGTGCCAGAAGTGATCAATTCTGATGTAGTTCTGATTAAGCATATCTGCTGTAACCTTATTTTATTGTATTCAGATTCAGAAAAAAAATGTTTGGGAGGTTCACAAATATACACATCTCATAGGAAAGTTTTCCTATCAAAATGTAATTAAAATGGAGTATATTACTTTATACAGGGTTGTCCCAAAGAAATGAAAAAGAAGGGGACATTTTAAAAGTAGGAGGGTGTTCTTGGGTTCCTCCCGTAGTCGGGGTTCAGTGGGCAATGCCAGAATAACCAGGGGATTACTGTATACAGAGTTATTTTTGCCCAGTGTTATTTTTGCCCTTTCACAATTACAAAAAAATTTGCCCCATTTTAAATTCGCCCAGTCATGGATTTCTTTAAGAATTCATACTGTTTCCTTTGAATTCGCTCCGTCTTAAATTCATCCACTTGTATCTAGGGCGAAGGGGCGAAAATAAAATAAAGGCAAAAATTTCCCTGTATACAGTATGTCATTATAGGCAGGGAAATTCCCTGGCCCCGGGATCTTGTGCAACAACCCTGACTTTATAGAACTGGGGACATACTAGCCCCAGGGGTCATGAGTTGAACAATTTAGTATTTACACTACCCCAGGATGCTTCCATATAAGTTTCAGCTTTTCTGGCCCAGTGGCTCTTGAGAAGAAGGTTTTTAAAGATTTTTCCTATAAATAAAACTGTATATTTTTCACTATGAAAATATATATATAAAGTGTTAGACCACATTGTATTAAGGGTTTGTAATGTGTATATTTTGATTTATGTATGATAAGATGTTAAAAATGTAAAGATTGAGTAGGTATTATAATTTATTGGTGCTTATTGCTTCAGATAGTTTCACTTAAATAGTACACATTTAACTGTGAATTATTACTCTTTTAATTTTCATATTTCATAATTTAATGTACAGTTGAACTTTGGTATCTTGAACACCAATATCTCGAATACCATGAATATGTTGGAGTGATTAGGAAGTCCCAACAGCTTATTCTTTATTTAATCCTGGATATCTCAAATCCTTGGATATCTCTAATTTTTTTTTCTCGGTTCAAGATAACAAGATTTGGCCGTATGTTAGTGATTCTTTATTTTCAATGTTCTTGGAGAATTTGTTTGAAAAGGAAATGTTATAGATATGATTTTAAATATAATCAGTATTAAAAAATTGTCTCTTAGAAAAAGTATGAAAATCTTATTAAATGTCTTGTTGGTTTTTAACACAGGGTTATTACAAAGACACAGTGGAGTTTTTCTTTGACAGCAGGGATTGCTGTAAGAATTTTTGGAAAAAGTGCTTGGAACATCATGCTTTTTTTCGCTGCCATAGAATCAAACCAGTGCCAAGAAACAAGACACGTCTAGTTAGTCATGGATCTTCATTTAGGTAAGTTTAAAGTACCTGGATGTCTTTTACAACATTTATATTTGATACTTGAAGTTGTATGTAGATACTGTCACACATATTTTCTGTCTCTCACCAGAAATTATGATATTAGACATATATTTGAGCTTTGAATGGAAAGTCCAGTGAATAGTCTGAGAAGTATAATGATTTGATATCTATGTACACAATTCTCCTGTTTGTCATGTTAAATTCATAAATAGATGTACTTCATTGTTTTCGTTTTGCTTTTATTTTCTTTTCTTTTAATTGTAATCCTTTAAGTACAAATAGAATTTTAAAAAATCAAAACAATTCTCTAGAGAAGGGACTGGGGATATGTTTTTATGTGTTTGTTGTATGGCGTTTAGGCTATCTGTAATTTTAATACCAGATGGTGATATACTTTGCTATTCTAAAAGGAGTTGGTGCCAAATAACCATGACCCAGACATCATATAAATTTATAATTAACTTCTTATGAGATTATGTGATTTATTTCTTTTTACACACACACGTTGAGATTTATGGGTCTGAGCCAGTATTGAATAAATTTGATTTTTCCTCAAGAAAGCTTGGTCATAAAATGTCCATTAAATGGGTACTAAATCAGGACTGTTTGCTTAATGAGATGAGGAGGAATGTGTTAATCATTGTGTCATGGCTACCTAGAGACTCTCCATATCTGTTTCATGGTTAAAGGCTTTAGTCTTCTTTTTCTAGTGTGATTTCCTCTTCAATATATGCAATGATTTCGGCCCTTTACATCAAACAGTTGTGGTTATTATTTTAAGGGACTGAAAATGATGAAGATATATTTCTAACCTGTACTCCTCCATTTCTTTTTTATTGGGGGTGGTGGTGGGGGAGGGGGTGGTATTTAGACCCTAGGAGTAACTGCAGAGATAGTACTGCTCTATTAGTGAGATGTTGACTAAAATGTCAATTAATGACTCCACTTGAAAATTCAGCCTGGAAATTTGATTTTTACTGAACATGCAAATGTCCTTCATAAAGTTTGATTAACTCAGAGATAATGTGACTTCTTGATGTGGTTTTATGCGCTCAGACACGAATGCTGATTTGATTATGATGGGTACAAGCAGGAATCTTCTGTTATTGATTGTTAATTTCTTCTAGCATATTGTAATGACTATTCCAGGGGGAAAAAATGGGGGAGGGGGATGGAAGGCACTTTTAGTTTTACCTCACTGCCCATACATCTTTAATTACCTTCTCCCCCACCCCCAACCAAATTCAAAACACTTTTGATACAACAGTGGAAAAGATCATTTGAAGCACTGTCCATCCCATCCTGTTTCATATAGATGTAAAGTAAATAGCAAAATGAAATATATGATAAACCAAGACATGAAGTTAAAATACTTACATGTATTTCATACCTAGTAACTTTTTGTGACATATGAAGGTACTTCGGTTTGTTTATCAAAAATTTCAATGTTCATTCTAAATGATGCCTGTGAAGGTAGGGAAATGAGGTGTCAAAACAATAATGGTGACATTTGACTTAACAAAATCTTTGATCCACCTCTTTATTCTATTGATGTCTTTACAGATATAGTGGAAGGACACAGAAACAGCTGATGAGCTATGTACGAGAAAACCCCATTACTCCACAGTTCCAAAGGTATATATCTAAACATCTTCACTTAAACAGTCCTCAAAACATTTTCAATTGCTACCATGTTACGTGACAGTTGTGGTTTTAAATGGTTTCTAATCTGTGCCTCACCTGCCAATTGGTAACCCTTAGTTCTAAATATAGAGGCTTAGTTGATGCCTTTCGAAAGGGATTCTCTTTTGCTGGTTTCTTTATACACCAGTATGTTAATTTTTTACATTTTTGACTTTTCTGTTGGAAACAACCAACAAATTTCTACAAATTTAAAAAATAAGCATCAAGGTAAAGGGGCTTATTTTCTTTTAATTTATTTAAGAAAGTGCATTGCTTTCATCCAAGAAAAAATAAAAGGTGGGGGCCATTCATAAAAATTCTCAAGATTAAGTATGCCAGGAAGTCAAGGAACTTTTTTTATATAGCGTAGATGCTTATCTGGACAGCAGTGTGGTCTACATGACTTTTATTAATTTTGGCAAATAGATCTCTTTGTAAAGTTTTCTTCTAAGCACTCAAAAGTCATAGTTTCAGGAAGGAGACTTTTTAGGGAATATTTTATTGGAAAAAAAATTCAACCAAAAATATTACAAGTACAAAACAAGGAAAAGACTTAAATTAGTATTTTTTATCTTGTGTTGAGGATGCAGTGTATGCAGAACTCATTGTATTTCTATATTTATCAAACAACTCAAGGGTTAACAGAAAGTAAGTGGACTTTGTTGTCGACATTTGTCTGAGAAGTCTGTCATTAATTCCTCTTCCTTATTCTTTTAATTCAGAGGATCTCTTGATATTGTTTAAATGTCAGTGTGTTTCCTCAGCTTTTGTTATGAATGCAGAATTTCTTAATGTTTCAATTTTTATAATGGGGAAACAGGAGTTACAGAATAGAACTTCAGCATAAGGGGTGGGAGTTAAGGTTTATTGATGCATTATTATTATAGGACTCAAGTTTATTTTGAATTCATGTAATGTAACAGAATTTTGATAAAAAATTTTGATTGAAGTTTGATTATAAATTTTACTTGTGAGTTATTTCCCCTTAAATATCACAGTCCTCATTTCTTGACTATAAGCCCATTGTCCTTTTATCAAAATCCTGGAGATGACCTACAGTTACTAGAGTTTTTGCTTTCTTATTGGTGACTAATATAGACCTCTGAAGTTTCTTAATTTTAGATAGCATTTGTTGCCATGGTTCTTGTACAAAGTGTCAATTTTGTTTTGCTTCGTTTCTAATTTAAGTCTGGATGTTTGTTCGTCATTTGATTTTGTGGAAACAAATGTCCGTAAAATAGAATTTTTGTTCAGTATAAATAAATTATCTATACAAAATAGACTTTGTTAAGTCTCCAGCATGTATGATCCTTCAATTGTTAGCACTAGTCAATGTGTCTAGGTAACTGTAGGTAAAGCATTATTGTATTATAAAGGGAATGGCTGAATTTTTTTTTATTAAAGTCAGTTCATTTGCCTTGTTTGTTTGTTTTTCTGTATCATTGATTAAAGGGATATTTTATGAAGAATTCAATTGATCAAACACAAAGAGACTTGAGAAAAAAAGAAATAAATGTAAGCTATGCTGCTCATATTACTTTTGATAATTAAAAGAGTTGAAGATTTTTAAAAAAGTGACCAGCATTTTCCACCAAAATATCAGGACTAATGAAAATAGAAGCTTTCGGTATCTTGATGCCCCATCATTTCAGAAGATGACACAAAGCTTTTCTCAATAAAGTTTCACTATTTATAGATAATGTCTAACCAAACACTTTTTAATATTACAGATCTGTTAGTGGTAGGATCTCTTCAAGTCGTAGTACGAGTGTTACACCAAAGATCGCCTCAAAGACGATGATCCATAACACACCAGACACCAATAATAGCCTGGCATCTAGTGGTTCCCATGTGGTGCAGATGGAGAGAGTGGTGTCCCCAGGCAGGAGTGACCACAATGATACCCAGAGTATGGACAGTTCACTCTCTGGAAGTCATTCCCTCCACTCGCCGAAACTGGATCACGTCCAGAGGAGTCGGGAAGGGACCCCCGGGGCTGAGGAAGAGGTTGACCAGGAGAGAGAAAACAATGCTCTCAGAGGTGCCAGTTTTATTGTTACTAACTCTGAATGTTTAGATACTAATTCCCATATATTGTCAGCCAATCAAAATGTACATGACAATGGTAACCATGTATCTGTTAATCCTAAATTTTCAGGTGGTGGTGGTGGTGGAGGGCAAGATAGTTTATGTGCTAATAATGGGGAGATTTCTTTAGTTGATAATGATATTTCTACAGGGATAAGATCAAGAGAAAGAAATCTTTCTCTTGACCATTCAGGGAATGTTTCTCACCTTAAAGATGGCAAGAAAGTTATGTTTGCTGAAGATGTGAAAGATTCATCACCACCTTCAGAAACGTCAGATTCTTCTACAGAACAGAAACAAATTACAAGTCAAGCTGGAAAGTTTGTTATTACATTAAATGAGGAGATACCAGCGGGGACTTGTATAACTGTCAGTGTGGAGATGTCACCAGTGAAGGAAATACCTAACTCTTTAGTGGAGAATGATAGTAGGACAAAGATGGACACAGTCGATCAGTGTGTTGTAAGTGCTAATTCTCATCAGGATCCAGTGGATCATTGTGAACCATCTGCAGCATCAGGAAGTGTGGAGGAGGACAAGTCAGTGATGAATACTTCCCCTCATGGGGCTTCTCCTGAGGCAGACAAAAATGAAGTCAGCAGCTCAGATGATCTCATTGAAGACATTCCATACTACCTAGAAAGGAGGCTGTATGAAAATAATGGAGCAGATGTTCAAGAAACAACAAAAAGTCCTCCATTTATCAGGCGTGGAAGAAGCTCCAAAAAGAGGAGACCCACTAATATGCAGATAGAGCATGTTAAGGTGTATGAGGGGGGAAGCGAGTCCAGAAATGAATCCCCTGTGTCTGGGAGGTCTGTTTCCTGGGATAAGGTGACAAGTAAAAGTATGTCGCCATCAGGTAGGTCAGTGCTGAGTAGATCCCCGTCCACTGGACCACGACATTCCAGTAAATCCTCCCTAGAGAGGTCCCCATCATGCAACAGAAAGTTGGAGATCGTTAACATCCACAGACTCCCACCAAAGGACAGCTTCTCATCTATAGATGATACCACTAGCCCAACTCTGGAGAGGGATGTCATCAGACACATACAGACAAGGGGAATTCTCAGCAAGAGTTTGTCTTTCAGAGGAGAGAAAGACAGGAAGGTCAAAAGTCCAAATCTGTGCAAAAGTTCATCATTTCATGGGGAAAGAGATATCAGGAATAAGATTCCTAATGGGGAGGTAAAATTTATTGGTGAACTTCACAGAAAAATGAGTGAAATTGCGGGAAAGAAAAAACTAGAGGAGGAGAAACAAGATACTTGTTACAAAGAAATAAAGCTAGATGAGGAAAAACAAAATAAATGTTATAAAGAGGAGGAGTTAATGAATAAAACTGAGAAAGATAATAAGTCAGTAAGTCATGAGGTAGAGGAAACTAGAACTCATAAACAGGAGGGTGCCAGATGTGAAGAGATGCCTGTGTGCCTGGTCCAGGAGCTTTCTGAATGTATCAGACAAGATCTAGACCAGCCTTCACAAGCTGCAGCTTTCCTGATTCAGGATAAAGACCCCCCTTCCAGAAAGCCCAACTTAAAAAACATCACATTTTCTACATTCAAACCTGTGGATATTTCCACAGGACCTGACTCTAAGCCTGGAAGCAGTGGACTGGGTGATTCAGAGACTGATACTAAGAGCGACTATGGTTCACTTCCCTCTGCTAAACATGCAGACAGCAAGAAGCCATTAGAGATCCAAATGCAGCCAGGAGAAGTGGTTTTCAACCCAACAAATACTAAAGTTAAGCCTGTCCAGTCAGAGGTAGATCAGAGAGATAAGTTTTATGGTCCTCAGAGACCAAGAAAAGTAAGCTTCCACAGAGAAAGAGGCTACAAATATAGCTTTGAAAGTGTGAATGATCCTCCAGCATTTGCCCTAGTGGATCATTTTGATGACTTGTGTCATATTGATACAGCTAGACAAGGTCCCTCCAAGTCGGAGTCTACAGATGTTCTGGATGTCCTTGAGAGTTTGGAAGATGAAGATATGGTGGAATCTGACACGTCCGAGTCGTGCACATCCTCTCTAGACTCAAACGGCCAAAGTGAGCACAGCAGCAGTGATGAAGAAAGTCACAAGCAGGACGAGTTCCTGAAATTTGCCAAGAGTCTGGCAGACTCAGGGAAAGAAACCACCAAAGATTCTGGTGTTGGGGTGGATGAAGGTTTGGTGAGAGATCTGTCACAAGATGACCCTGGAGAAGAGGATAAGAAGGCTGAGGAGGAGAAAAGTGTACACAATGGGAGATCCTCCTCAGACACCCTCCCTGTGATCCCAGTATCTCTGACAGACTCGAGTCTGAGCTCTGTGGAGTCAGACAGTGATAGACCCCCTGGGTCTAAGAGATACAGTCTTGATCCCTTGGCTGACCTGGAGAATCCCAATGTAGCAGACGTCAACACCTCATTCAGTGATTCTTCATTAGAGGAGGATGAGGAATGTGTAACAGAACAGAAAGGAGGCTTTGTCATTCCGACCTTGACCTTTAGTCTCCCTTCGAGCCCTGATGTTTCTGTTGGGAGTCCACAAGGAACAAACAACGAATTTGGTTCATCTTATTGTTGATGATATGAGTTTCTAGCTTTGTAATTTGTAAATTGTAGAAATTATTATTTTTTGAATTGAAGCAAGTATGTCATTTGTAGTAAGAACTCTTCTGTAAAAGAGAGTAGGAAGAGTATGCCAATAGGGACAAGGGTGTTAGACTTTTATACACCATCACTATACACAGTTGAAAAAGTTGGGGGGGGGGGGGTCAAAGGAAATGAAGTTCAGTTACACTATGACAGAAGAATCTTTTGCAAATCTGATAAAAAGAATTAATTGTTAGAGGCATCCTTTTAGAATTAATGGTGTGCTTTTAAAGTACATTTAGAAATAATTGCAAAAGTCTCTTCCTCCTTTTATGATAGATTTGAAAGAATGAAATTCTAATTCATGATATTAAAAATTTTTGTTATATATGATATGTTTCTTTTTAGAAGTTCATTGAGCATATTTTCCTGTAACGCATACATGGGACTCCTTCCCCTGAAACATGGTTGTAGGCACTGAAATTTGTTTTCATTTCATAAGAGTTCAAATGTCCACATACTTCATAGAGGTATGCATTGGAAGGAGATTAGAACATGATTATACAAGTGTATATATATATATATATTTCATCATTTGGATTGTTGTTGTTTACAATACATATTTATTGAAGCACTTTTTTCACATTATGTAAGTGAAAGGGTAATATTTTTAAAGTTCATTGCTCAGCAGAATTGATTGGCAGATCAGATTCTAGAAATAAACAATTTCTGCAGTGACTGTCTCACAATTTATTATGTTTTTAGTTTGGTCTATTATTATTATTTTTTTTTTCGAGCCTTCTGATCTTTGAAGGTGTACTATAGTTGTGATAATCGGTAGGGTAAGGAAATATTGCAGTAAATTCAAAGATTGTGAATGTTTTGTTGCAATAGAGTTTTCTCAGAAAAAGTCAGAAAAGTAAAAATTTTAGTAAGAGATTAATCAAAGGACCAAATTATAAGGTACGCTATAAGTCTATGATAGGTACATTAGGCAAACTTGACCAAAAGTAATTAATCTTAAGGAAATTCATCAAATATTGATGTGAGTACTTGTAATAATGATCTTTAAAACAAAAAGAAAATGCATAGAAATTATGAAAAAGTAAAATGAATATTTTTAGTAGACATTTTAGGATCCGTGTTATAGTATTCCTTTATTTAAAAGTTTCCAAAGCCATCAAACATGATATTACAAATGCTCTTTTTTCACACACACAATATATTTGCTCACCTTTAATTTTGCAGTATTGAATCAATTCTCAATTTTATGCTCATAAAGAGGAATCTCATATTTTTGGGGAATGATATTAATTTTTGCCATAGATTTTTGTATTTTTATAGCCACCCTTTTGTTTTATTATATAAAGTATGAGTTTTGATGAAGGATGTGTTTTAGATTCTGTGAATAGCTGTGATAAGAATTTTTGCATGTTATGCATAGATTCCCTTGTTGTCAAGCATTTATTTACTTATTTTTGTTATTTGTTGGGTTTTTGTTAGTTGTTTGTTATGCTCTTACAGAAAAATATTTATTTTTTAATTTGCAATTTCATATTCAACAGCATTACATATTCATTATGAAGATGTTGCAGATAATTTTTAAAATATAGTAGCTGGCTCCAAGATTAAGAGGGGATAAAGTTTTGATGCATGATTATCAGATTTTTGTTGGCATGAATGATGAGCGATTTCATCATGTTTGTAGAATAGTTGTATAATCTGTGTTGTGATAAATAAAACATTATGTGGAAGTTACAACAACTAAACAAAAAATCTAAACCATATGTTTTATCATGGTTATGTTAGCCTGCACCCACTTCCTGCTTGCATACCAAAATAAGCTTCTAGATATTATACAGCAATTAATGCATTGAACTTTAATTATTTGCAACAAAACGAAGTATAATTATGATTTGAAAGCTCTATGAAAGAAATTGAGTTTTAGCATGAGTGGAGTGTTTGTTCCATTGTCTTGAGTTTTACCCCACTTTTAATCAATGAACAAGTCAGCATAAATCAATATTAAGAAATTTTGAGATGATTCATGTTCCTTGTTGGGTGTAATGATTTTTAGAATTGATCTGAAGTCATCTTAAAGATTTCTTGATAATGTAATTGGCCCGAGATTTGCACCTGCCTATTAATTGTCTTATTTATTGAACTGGAAACTCTTCATTAATGGTTTGTTGTGTTTCTTTGATTCTAGTGAATGGTTTTAATTGAGACAAGAAAAATTAAATTTATAGCTTTCAGGGTACTATAACATACATTTTTTCTCCCCCCTTTTTTCAAAGGGGGGGGGGGGGTCCTAAACTTTTGTTCTTCAAAGAGACGTACTATAAATGGTTTGTTTGATATTTGTTAGAATTGATGGAACAAAATAAATCTAATTTAGATTTCTGCTTTTCTGTGCGGATTTACGTTTGTATTCAGCATGTGCTGTATTTATAATGAGGATATGTACATATAGGTCAAATTGACCTATTTTTAATCTAAAACATTAAATTAAAAAAAAAAAAGGAAAGAAAGATTTCCTTTGAATTTAATAAAATTATTCCTGCTCTTTTTAAAGAGGGAACTTCTACAAGAATGATTCTATATTTCACAAAGTACTATATAGCATTATATTTGATCTCAGTTGTCCTATCTTTGCCATGTTTTGCAGCATTGTTTTTACAATAGTCATAAATACATCTATATTCAATGTAGGGATAGTAATGTAATGGATTCAATGAGAGAAAATACATGTTTGACTTTAAATCATGTTGCTTTTAAGCTATGAGGTTGTATCAGAAATATCTTTTACTAGATTAGGATAAGTGATGAGTGACATTTTTGACAAGGGATATCACGTGATCTATAATATCAATTATTTATTACTTATGATGAATTACTAAGTATTTTGCGAGCTAAAAATCCTGAAATATATTGATTTTGATAAAAGGAAAAAAAGATAAATTAGTCCCAATGGAAAAGTATGTCCGTAGTTTTCTGTTTTTTGTCAGATAAATTTGATCTGGATTCATAGGATAGATTTTTTTTTTTTTTTTGGTATTTAACCTTTATGAAGAGCTGATATCAGTATGTTTGGCACACTTGATACATGGGTGAGTAAAATGTGTTTTGATTAAAACAGGCTCTGATACCCCTGAGCAGAATAGACTTCATTGATAGAAATGAAGAAAATGGCAGAATTCAATAATAAGAGGTGACTTGGTACAGAGACACGTAAATGAAAAACTGGGATGATATTGGTTTTCGATAGGGAAAATGTGCTTTTCTTGGTCACTCAAACCAAAGTAAAATTCTGTTCATTGCCTTCAGGTCTTTTTAATACAATTGACAAGAGGGCTAAAAATTTATACACAGACAAATTAGCCACATCTGATGAAAAAGGGGGGAGGGGATTATATATATATTTATATATAATTTTTTTTTTTTTTTTTTTTTTGGTCAGCTTTTTGGAGAACAAAATTAATTTTTTTGTAATTTTGTACGATAAATTTCAACGAAATAATTTCAACTTAAAAATGTATTACTTCGGTTGGCATTGTCATTGCATTCTGCTTTGGTTTTACTGAATTTGCAGTCAGGCTAACATAGTTGTGTGATCAATTTGCAAACTTTATATGCTTTCTTAATTTTCCTTGTGCAACAGAAAACTGATATTGGTATTGATCTATTTTGAATTTTATTTTCATTGTGATTTTGATGCATTGCACATTTTGTGACAAATAAATTGTATATTTTTTTAATGTTTAGCAGTTTTAAGGGACTCTATATATATCATAACTGTGTACATCAATTCATAATTTGAAATGAAAAATTATTCATTAAGGACAGGGGAAAAAAAGAAATACTCTAAATATTAAACATTATGATTAGTTAGAATTATAAATAAAGTTAGACTTGGGATAAATGTCTGTCTTGATATGGGTTGGGTTGTTTTTTGGAGGGATGGGGTTGATCAATGGGTCTTGATAAGGAAGTCAGGTCTCAAAACTGTCTCAGCCGGAATTATTAGAGTTGCATCCTTAATGCCTCTTTTCCAAGTGCCAAAGAATATATTCTGTATAGTTATTTTTGCCGTCTCACACTTGCAAACTATTTTGCCCCTTTAAAATTTGCCCATACACAGTTGTGTCAATTTAAGATATAATTCTTATCTTTTTTAATTCACCCTATTTAAAGTGCCCACTTGCAATGAGGGCAAAAGGGGTGGGGAAAAAAGGGGGGATTTTCCCTGTATACAGTAATTGAAACAGTGGGTTTTTAAAAATTATTTTACCCTGACCATTTTGGAAAATTCATAATCTTGACTTTTTGAAATCTATCTTTTCTTCATCTTTGTTAGAATTTTACATAATTGTTAAGGGATTTCAAGAGCATAAACAATAAGGTGTGCAAAAATGGCAAACTAAAAGCATTATTGGGAGAGATTCATAGCAAGGTTCATCTAAATCCTGACATTACAAATGAATTTAAAAGATCTGTAGTAAGCTACTGCATTTGAAGGGGTTGTGCAAAGTTTTAGGAGGGAAAACCTAATAAACTTAAAATCAACTTGATCTCACCAAGTCATTGCTAATGGAGTTGGTATATTTTTCTATGATATTAAATGGAGATTAGACATGCATTTGTTTTAGCTTATTTAAATAAAATCTTCAGCTTTCTGTGAGTTCAACATTTTCGACTAGAAAATGGCATTGCTAAATCTATATTCTTTGCTTTATTCATTTGTTTCACTTGATAACTGAAGCAGAGATATTTTTAATTGTTCACTTTAATTAATTTTAAATTGACATTCTTTGATTTGTCTGTCTTTAACAAGAATTATAATGAACACTCATCAAAACAAAGCACCTGTATACGTATGCATCTTTATTGATTATTTCAAAGTTTACACGTCAATAAAAAAAAAATAGTCAGTATATTAAAATGGAAAATTCTCTCTATTGTATAGTGGCCACAGCTTAGTTTATAAAATTTCCTTTCCCTAATAACTTATGTAGTCTTTGGTAAATTGTTTTTGCTAAATCGGTACAGTTTGCTACAGATCTTCCATCAGTATTAAACCCAATTCTTTGGAATAATGGGATATTACCATTATAACTCTCTAGCTCTAGGAAGCTGTCATAGACCAGTCTGTGTTTTATTTGTTTTCTAGAGGGCTGGTTACTTCAGCAGTCCACAGAGCAGTTAATATTGTCTCTGTTTATAGCCATGGCACAGATGTCTAGAAATAAGCCAGCAAATTGACCGTATAGTTAGCCCTTTGGTGAATCTCATTGACATTTTATACATTTTCAAGCTCAAATGCAATTGACAATTTTCTTGGGGTTTTACAAAGTTATTTTAGAATGTCTTTTTCTATTTCTTATGGTGTGGGAATTTATGCAATATTTAAAACAAGTGTTTAAGTAGATATTATTTGCACTGATGTGACTCACATGTATACTTCATTTCTAAATCTCAATAGATTTGACAATCATTTTTTTTTTTAGATATTTACCTTTAATTAACAAGCAAAGAATTCTTTTTTTGATTGCTGGTTGTTTTGTTTTTTTTGAATGAATATTTGTATATATTTATGATATTTTGAATCAATTCGATTTATTTATTTTTAAAATGCTTAGACTGTGGTCAGAAGGAAATATTTTTCATTCTCAGGCTGATGAAAACATCTGATGATAATGTATTATACTGACATCATTTTAATAAAAAGTAAAAACTAATTATTGCTGTGTTATTAAACAACAGACTGTTATGATACCATTAGTACAAGTGCTGATGACATAAGGCAAGCAGGCTAGCTATACAGGCCTTTTTATATTGTTAAGTACTTATGACGTAAAACTACCATGTAGTTTAATCACACAGAACTCCTGTTATTGTTATTCTCATGTACCGTGGAGAGTAATTGGCCAATTATGGAATGAAAAATGAGGAAAATCTGCATTAGTTTTTTATTGATTGTATGTAACAGCACTGAAATGGTAGAAATTTAATATCAGGCTTGGTGTCAGAAGATGTTGATAGCAGGAGGCTGTGATGAGAAAGTGTACACTGAGACACCCACTGTTGTAGTCAGATCAAGATTATACATGAAATAATAACTCACTAGCAGAGAGAACACTCAGATAGTGTGTTCCTTTTTTTTCCACGATTCTGTTCAGAATTGTGGCACAGAAGAACAGGAGGAAAAATCTCCCGATTTTGCTGGCAAAGGGGGAAGTTGCTGTCCATGTCTTTAGGGTGAACAATGTGTTAACAAAAAGCAAGGAGGAATTTGGGTATTAAATTCAAGAAATGCTATTTTGTAATCCTTCATGTTGTTGGATAAATCTTTCAAAAAAAGGAAAATGCTTCAAGTCAAAAGTTTTTCCACAAAGCAATCAGGAAAAATCAGTTCTGTTCAGGAGATATTTCTGCCTTGAGTGAGTGCCAGTAGTTTTAAAAAGACATAATGGAACATCAAGATGAATACCTAATCAGGGAAAATTCCATTGACAAATCATGAAGTGTTTACTGCCAGGAAGGAGGGATTTTCATGGATATTGAAAATTACCCACAATGCATTTGCATGAATTTGATTGGTCAGATAGTGCTGTAAGGTAGGTACCAAATTTATCTGTGTGATTGGCTGACAGTATATGATGTCATGTATAGACGACTATTATTGTTTGTTGTTTTGTGAAGATCTTGTTATTATCAATATTTCATTTGCTTGAATTTCTTTTTCAGCACGGATATATAATTGCGAATAAGAACTTGTTTTTCTGTCTTTTTAATTAGATGAATTGTTTGAGAAACAAAATGTCAACTTTCCGCCTATTGTTGTAGGCAGAGCCGTTAACAGATTTCCAATACTCAAGTTTTGTATCGCTATTTTCAGTTGGTGTGTGTCTTATTACTAGGGAGGCTTTAGGATTCATCCATTAACTCAGCTGTTTAATAATAGATAAAAGTAGTTATACATGCCAGATTCTTGATCACAGAATCACAGACACCCCAGTGTTCTGCACTATATAACAAATCATCTTGTCTTATCAAGAGATAATGGAAGATATTACAATTAAAACAGAAAATTATATTTCATACTGAATGTTTATTACCAGGGGTACAAAAACAATTGTCAGTGACAGAAAGTAACTAGACAGGGGTAATTTCCAGGAAAAAAGGACCTTTATAGGGAATATAGAAATATAAATTAGATAGCTGGACAAATATAGAAAGTGGTTGGCTCCTAAATTGGCATGTTTGGTGTTATTTGGAACTTGATTAATCATTATTCTGGTGGAATATTGATGTCCATTAGAGGGATAGCGAGTCACTGACCACCGATGTCAGTAGCTAGTCACTTATGAAAAATCCATTACACCTTATTTGTTCGGCATCGTAAACAAGGAGAGGGAGAAACAATCAGGGAGGCAGATTATTAATTTGTTCCCTATTATATAAAATTTTTTATTTTATTAAGGGTTTGATAGTGTATTTATCTTGTTCGTATCAATGTTAGGTTATTGGTCAACTTAATTTAAGAAATATTGGGAAAATTATATCAGTTATTGTAACATCATAATCCACATATAATGATATGTTTGTATAATTTAATCAATAGCCCAAATCAACAAACTGGTTAATACAACTATAGTGAAATTCTTCAGTTTTCAGTGCCAAGAGCCACTAAATACATAGTAATATAATTGCTAAATGATGTTATTGCAAAAGTTTATCACACCTATTATAGAGATTTCCAAAGTCAAATTGACTTTTGATATAAATACATGTAAATTTTACAAAATTACAAAGTAGGGAGGGTTTGGGGGTGGAAGGGGTAAAAATGAAAATTACATTTATGTACACCATATATCATTGTGATATCTCTGATAGTGTGATGTGAATAGTGTGCATCAATTAAACGTTAATGTATATATATGTACGCCATGTACAAAAAAAATAAAAAAAATTCAGAAGAGAAAAAAATTGAATATGAAGAAATTCATGAATATTTAAGCTTTTCCACTAGGGTTATAGCAGTAGATAGGTTCAATGAATAGTTAAATTTTACAATAATTCTAAGAATGATATGGATTAAAAAAAAATTTAAGTTATTATACATGTATCATATGGTGTTGAGAGAGATATTATGTACTGTTAACTGTGCAGGTATGTTAGAAGAAAATTGCATGAGAAAATCCAGTCCTTGTCCTTTATACAAGATTCTGCTGTAGTTATGAGAATGATGCTAAATGGCAGGGATTTATTAGATAACAGTTTGTCTGAGAAAGACTTCAAACTATTGAAAATCAATATTTCTTCTTCTGAAGCTCTGAAGAATTCCTACTAACTGTAACAGTGGGAAGTTAATATCATCAGCGAATCTTTTCTTTTGGAGTTTTGTTCCGATTCAGAAGGATAATTCCATGTTCTCTGTTGTTCCACATTGATCTCAAATTTCTCTTTCCATTTCTTAAAACTCAATTAGCAGATCTAATAGAGCCATATTGGAGAACATTATACCTTCATCATACTCGGCTATCCTCTAATGTAAGAACAAATGCCATTGTACTTGAACAGAGTGCAAATCTCGATTTTTTTTTATCTTCAAATTTCAGTATAGTCATTTCAGTGATGTTAGTTAAGATTCCTTTAGAGACCAAATTAACACAAAAGCAAGTTTGTTCTATGGGTATTGTTAGACTGTTCAATACTGCGCATTACAAGTTCTCAAAACTATATTTATTCTTCTGAATTACTACTTTTATTCATGTATTGCCAATTGCAAACCATTGTCTTTGAATTAATTTTCACTGTTCTTTATAAATAAGGTGACTTATTCACAGGAAAAAATGAAATAAGGAAAGACAAAACAGTTTTGTGAGGGGGAGAGGGGGTTATATGTTTCTCAAGTAAAACACAAAAATAGTGAATTGCCAAGGGTAACCAGCATTGCATAATCTTCCAATCACTATCATGACTATATCTAGTTAATATTTCATATAAAGGTTGAGTTACATTGTGAAAAAAATGACTTCACTATAACCAGGTTTTGGATTTATGCCTATTTACTATAAAGACATTTTACAGTGTTTACTACATGCACATGTACAGCTCTGTAGCTGAAAATAGAAACTTTTTAGTTATTTTTTTCTCTAATTTCTCCTGTTTTATGAGAGTATAGTGAATTGCATAGGAGACTAATGAAGTGAAATATTTCCATTTTATATAGATTTACCTCCCCCTTATCCAGGCTACCCCCACATCCAGTCCTCCCCTGAGCCGCTGGAGAGTTATGGTGCCTTTGGAGACAGGAAGTTCTCAGCACCTGTCCTCGGTTCCAATGACATGAGAGGCATAGACCGTCAAGAAGATCACCATATTGTCCGAAGCGATGAAGTCGAAAACATTCCAGAAACAGTACAGGAAGAGCCAGATCTCGAAGATTTCCCGCCCCCAATGATAAGGTAACTGTAGATCACAAGTTTTACATAGCACCTTATTTTCATGAGAACATTTTTTGATATTAATAAGCAAGACAAAATTTTTGTCTCTATTGTTTTTTGTTGTACATAATCCTTTATAAGATTAATATAGGTAAGAATGAAATTTTCACGAGCAGACGGTCTCTTGTAATTATGTGAAAATAAAGTTCTCATGAATTTAAGGTGATTTACAGGATTTTTCATGCATATTACTTGCACTCTAATAAAAGTTGGTTTACAGTGTTTCACTCAAATAACCTGCAGTCATGGTGGACATTTGTTGATTTTAAGATTTCTAAATGTCTGGTTCCTTAACTCTGTTACCTTATTTACAGGAGCAGTAGTGATCTCAACAGAATATCCCCAGTCCCCGTGGAGACCCCCATTGTGTATCAGGAGGAGGATGACTACCCTCCCCCTCCTCCTCCCCCACTGAATGAAAGTGACCTCCATCTGACCTCTGTGAACCATAGGTCAGTCCCACCTGATTCTGTGATTAGTCAAACCGTGATAGAGGATCATGGGATACATGGAAATGTCAGTATTCTCAGCTCGTCAAGGACGGATGATTCAGAAGATGATCCGAAAAAGAAAAACAAGGTATAAAAACAGTAAAGTATACCGCATCAATAAAGTTATGGCATAATTTTAAATATGTATATGGAACAAGGACCCTCTTTTTCTGATATTTGTATCTCAATTATTGTTGTTCTTTTCTAGCTACATTGTGCAACCATTTTTTTTTTTTTGAATTCCAATGAGATTTAGCTTAACTTCATACTATTTTCTTTATGATTCTTTTTTTAGGTCACCTGAGCTAAAAGCTCAAGTGAGCTTTTCTGATCACCCGTTGTCCGTCGTCCGTCCATCTGTAAACTTTTCACATTTTCAACTTCTTCTCAAGAACCACTGGGCCAATTTTAACCAAACTTAGTACAAAGTATCCTTGGGTGAAGGGGAGTGTAAATTGTTAAAATAAAGGGCCAAATCCCCTTACAAGGGGAGATAATCAAGAAAAGACAAAAATAGGGTGGGGTCATTAAAATCCTCTTCTCAAGAACCACTGGGCCAGAAAAGCTGAAACTTATATGGAAGCATCCTGGGGTAGTGTAGATTCTAAATTTTTTAAATCATGACCCCCGGGGGTAGGGCTTGGCCATAATAGGGAATCCAAGTTTTACATTGAAATACATAAGAAAAATCTTTAAAAATCTTCTTCTGAAGAACCACTGGGCCAGAAAAGCTGAAATTTATATGGAAGCATCCTGGGGTAGTGTAGATTATAAATTGTTCAAATCTTGACCCCCGGGGGTAGGGCGGGACACAATAGGGAATCCAAGTTTTACATTGAAATATATAAGAAAAATCTTTAAAAATCTTCTTTTCAAGAACCACTGGACCAATAAAGCTGAGACATATTTGGAAGCATCCTGAGGTAGTGTAGATTCTAAATTGTTCAAATCATGACCCCCGGGGGTAGGGCGGGGCCACAATAGGTATATTAAAAGGGGAGAAATCTGGTAAAGAACAGCATGGCCAAAGTTACTCTGGTGAGCGATGTGGCCCATGGGCCTCTTGTTTAATAAGTGTTAACACCATAGAAATTTAAATCCGAGAGACTGGGTATGTTGTTTGTATTGAAATACTGTAAATTTTGCTGTTCACAGAGACACCTAGTGGACAGAGCTTACTATATTGCCAAGGAACTCCTAATGACAGAGAGGACTTATAAGAAGGACTTAGAAGTCATTACAATGGTAGGATTCTATATGATGATGTATGATCTATGTATGATTCTATATACTAGGATTTAGTTTGTACTGAGATTTAGATGTGATGTACATTTACATAATTGAATTATAAATTTACGATACATGAAATACATCTCTAACAATAACATTTATGTATGTTTGGTTAGTTCAAAGCTAAATATGATGCATCATGATTAGTGAGTCGGCCATAGAAGAAAATTAATCTTTGTGTTTAAAATAAACTAACAAATATATTTTTAATTTAAAAGTGGTTCCAGAATGCTGTACATTTTGAGGACGGTTTGCCAGACTACCTAACCAACTTGTTTGTACATTACGGGCCTCTGTACGACTTCCACTGTCAGTTCCTTAAAGAGGTGGATCAAAGGCTCTCCATGTGGTATATAGATTTATTAGATACCATTATGGCATGTTGATGAGGTCAATACATGATTTTATTGCGACATTTGATTGAGGACAAAACCTGGGGTCAATATCCAGTTCTTTGTTGTTGCAATTAAATCATGGATTGAAATCTTAGTGGAGCAGGTCTCATTCTCAAGTAACTATAGGCTTAAACTGGACCAAACTTACATGAATGATGCATCAAGGGATGCACACCACCGGACATGCTTTGGATGCTGGATCTGACCTACATTTTCAGAAGAGTGAATATGTTAAAATTTTTGGAGCAGGTCCATTCTCAAATAACTGTAAGCCCAACATAGACTAAATCTTGTTTTGGATTCTGGATCTGACCTACATTTTCTGGATGAATGACCAGATTTAAGTTTATTCCCAGGTTACTACAAGCCTTATGTTGACCAAATTTGCATGTATGACACATCTAGGAATGCTAACCACCAGACTTGCTTCAGATGCTGAATCTTACATTTTCCAGATGACTGAATAGAAAAAAGGTTTAGGAGCAAGTCCATTCCCAAGTTAACTAAAAGTCCTACCCAAGCCAAACTTGCATAAATGTTGCATCTAGAGATGCACACTACTAGGACATATGTTAGGGTTTGAGACTTTGCTTCCTTTAAGAAAACATTCATTGAGTTGAGCTCTGTAATCTTTGATTTCCTGTGTTTTTTACCTGACTACATTGCAGCTCATTTATCCCTCTCCCTCTCCCTCTCTCTCTCTCTCTCTCTCTCTCTCTCTCTCTCTCATAGATACTCAAGTTTCATTAAGGCTGTTTAGTACTATACATTTTTAGACCACATTTTTTTTTTTACCCTGCTAGAAATATCCTGTTGGGGGCCTCATCACAACTGACAGTATCACTGATGACTTTAGGGCTACACATTGTATCATATTCCTCAGAGAGTAGAACTGTCTCTCTCTCTCTCTCTCTCTCTCTCTCTCTCTCTCTCTCTCATAGATACTCAAGTTTCATTAAGGCTGTTTAGTACTATACATTTTTAGACCACATTTTTTTTTATCCTGCTAGAAATATCCTGTTGGGGGTCTCATCACAACTGACAGTATCACTGATGACTCTGATGACTTTAGGGCTACACATTGTATCATATTCCTCAGAGAGTAGAACTGTCAGATAATGCTCATATCCCCAGAACCACGCATTTGAAGCTCAGTATATTTTATTGATCATGTTGATTGTGAAGCTCATATCTGAACCGAGAATTATGATATCCTTAATTGTTACTACCTGAATGACTAGGAAAAAAAATTGTTTGAGATCCAATTAAGGAAAAATATCAAATTAAGCTGAGATTCTCTGTCACCTGAGGACTGAGGGTTTTTTTTCAAATTGGGAGGGAAAAAACATTCAGTTACATTTATTTTGCATGGACAGTTTTTGAGAAGTATTTAACTGGAAGCACAGATGTAAAATCAAGGTAGTAAATCTGACTCCTTCCATAGACTAATGAGCTCTGTTTAGTCTGCACCAGCAGATGGGCCATTACATCCTTATGTCTGCAGCATCAATTCTCTAATGGACTAGTAAATTGTATGAGCTTCCTGTCCTTTCACAAGTAGGCTTTTATCCATTCACGTCACTGACCAAGTGTCAATCAATGGTAGAGGGTCTCGATGTCTGCCCTGTTGGCAGACTATGATGGATCACCAGGCCATGGGTTCAAGGATTGTTCATAGTAGAATCCGTCCTGATGATTTCATCTGCAGGTTGAGGGGAAGGGTACATGTATAATTGATGGTTAGAGGGGGTATGAATACAAAACTCATGGAACTTGGTTTAAAATCAGAACTCTATCTAAACTGAAGTCTAAAAGAAGGAATCTCTTTTTATATTGTTACAAATATGCACATGATTACAGTAACTGTGTTTCTGAGTTGAGTATCTTGCAAACCAGTGATGTAGTTTGTTCCTTTACTCAGATTTTAAAAAAGCCACTATGGTTTATATTATTCTTAATAGTTTTTAGGGTTTTTTTTTTTTTAATAAAAGTAGAAATTATAACAGATAATTGTTAAGTTAATTTAAGGACTAGTTTCTGAGGAAGTTACAGTAATTCAAGTTGCAGCTCTAAGAATTAAGTAGGTGGAAAATATTAACAATGAATGAAAATGTCATATTCTATAAATAATTCATGAGCATTTTGCAGCCTCTGCAACAAGGCATTGTCAAATGTGAAATTTGTGGCATGTCAACTGAGGTTAGATTTTGTGTTATAGGGAGGGAAAGTCCAATGCACATTTAAATGGAGACTACCAGAGGATAGGGGACATTATGACATCAACATTTCCAAAGGTCTTACCAGTAAGTGCTAATTGTCATCATATTAAATGTGAGATTTTTTTTTTACAAGACTTGGGATTTGTTGTTGAATTTGCCCCTTCAAAATTCTTGGTTAAAGGTTCAGTTAAATGTAGTTATTTCATGCCATGTTTATTAAATGTTAGCAGAAATCAGAAATGTGTCTTTACCGATAGCTTACAACCATTTATTCCATTTACTGTCCATATCAAAGGATGAGAGTGTATATGTTGTAGTAGGGAATAAAAATTTCTCTTGTGTTCCTTAGCTTTATAGAAATTATCTACAACGACAAGAAGAGATTTTATTGGACCTGGAGCTGGCATTAAAGTCCCATAAAACATTTGAAGCCATGTACAGAGACTTTGAGAAACAAAAAGTGTGTTATCTCCCTTTGAATTCCTTCCTCCTTAAGCCAGCACAAAGAATTCTACACTACAAACTTATTATGGAACGTAAGTCTTGCGTTCAGTTAATGAGAAATCATACATTTAAACGCAGAATTTATGATAATTGATATTACTGTGTAATGAATATTTTTTTTTACTTAAATTACAATAATAATTTTAAATGATTTTTTTATTTGGTTTAATTTCTGTACAGATATATAATATTTTGCTTAAAATTTTTGCTAAATTTATAATAACTTGAAATGCATCCTGTACTTGCTGTTTTATACATGTAAATATGTCTATTGTATTTTGATTTTGTGCACAGAAGTTGATGCGATTCAGAAATACAGAAGAAATGTGAATTACTATTTTGTGTGATTTTTATTTTTAGGTTTAACTAAACATTACACACTGGACCATCCAGACTTTGCTGATTGTAAAAGTGAGTATGAAAAACTATTTGACATTTGCATTAATTGGGATCATTCCATTATAATTTAAATTTTTATGGTCTGAGAACTTGTATTTAAAGAAACAGGATCCTCTCTAAAAAAAAAAAAAAAAAAAAAAGCAATAAATTGGAATCATAGCGTAAGAGAATAGGTACATGTAAAACTTTGCAGACTGATGGTTCTTATGAAAAATAAATGATGAGATTCGTTTTATTTAAAATTTATGTACATGTATGAATGCTTTTTCTTTTCAATCTCTGATAGTGTTATAAGAGGGATTTTCCTTCTGTTGTAGATGCCTTAAGTCAGATAAATGCTGTGGTCACAGAATTTAGTGATTCTATTAGGTCACAGGTAGGTCACATTCTCTGAATCTGTAGACCTCCATCCCCACCTCTCCATCATTTGAAGCATTATGTATCTTATTTTGATGGCTGAAATTTGGTCTTTTTTTCAGGAGAATCTCCATAAGCTGATAGAATTACAGAGAGATTTAGTGGGGATTGACACACTTGTACACAGAGACAGGGTAAGTGTTTACATGGTTTTATAATGCTCTATCAACATAGATAATCTTTGTCCAAATCTTCAAACTATGCTAAATTTGTGAAAAACATGAAGGTGTTTTTGTTTCAAAAACAGATATTTTTTTTGGCTCCTAAAATTTCAACAGGAGTCAAATATTGAATATTTTTTTTTAACTTCATTTTCCAATAATTATTTTTAATGAACATGTCTGTGTTCATATACCTTCTGAATTATGGTTTGTCTTCTACTCCTCTTTGTAGATCTTCATCAGAGAAGGATGTCTGCAGAAATTCTCCCGTAAAGGTTACCAACAAAGAATGTTCTTCTTGGTAGGAGCAAGCTGGTATTTTATGTGGTAGAATGTTAATATGATTATTTGATTTTGTAAATGTTTAAACTTGATTTTTTTTGCTTCTGTTTTGTCAGTTTTCGGATTTCTTGGTGTACACTAGCCGTGTGGCATCCTCAGTTCTCCAGTTCAAAGTTCACGGACAACTCCCTCTACGAGGAATGATCGTAGGTTTTCAGTAATTTCCTATATTTGATATACTTAATTAAAAAATATATAAAGTTCTCTCCTTTGATATACAAATATAATCCTTAAGGGGGAATATTGGGTTTACTGTGAGTTAACAGTTTGATTTTTTTTAAATTTCCAGACTTTATTGTTTAAAAATGTTGTTATTGTTGCACAGGTAGAGGAATCGGACCATGCTAAAATGGCAGTGGCCAACAGCTTCGCAATCTATGGTGGAAATAAATGCATCTTAGTGGCAGCAAGGTCAGATTCAGAGTTGTTTTAATCATTTCATATTTATATACAAGAAAAACTAATTAAAGAGCAAGAGCCACTTAGGACCTTTTTTGGCCCTGTGAATTTCTGAAAATTCAAAACTGTATAGTTTTAGTCAACAAGGCAATAAATAATACTTGAGCACTTGGTGAATGAATATCTACTGAAAATGACGTAATTTTCTTTCTAGTCAATGCATTTTGACGTCGTGAATTGCGTCATTATTCACATATCCTGAATATTTCTTCAAAAATAGCCAAATTATGATGCCATTTTTCAATATTTCATATACAGCACAACCTCCGATCCAAAATGTATAAATATATTGTAAAAGAACTGTTATTGAAGATTATAAAACATATTTAATTTTTGGATCGAGGGATGTGCTCATATTTTAATTCTTTGCTGAAGGTTCTCAAAAACACCTGTTTTCTGCGAAAGTCAATAACATCGCAATTTCACACAACCTGTTGTTCAATGCCTGGACTCTTCAAAGGAAATTCTGTTGTATAAACTGAAAGCACTAAGTCTCTACTTTATAATAATGTTGAAAATGGTACAGGGGTATTAGTCAATAAATTGGTATATTCTACAGGGCCATTTTATGCATAAAGTGAACCTAGCTCTTTGCTTTGACTTAAATGTAAAATGTTCTGTTGTGCTGAATTGTAGTTATCAAGAAGAAAAAGACAAGTGGATTGAAGATCTGAATGCAGCCATAATACAAGCTAAAAGTCGTGGGGATGATAAGTTCAGATATCCTAGTCTCAAATCCTCAACAAGTAAGTACAGGGCTTGCCAAAAGTTGCAGGGATGATAAGTTTCGATATCCTAGAATCAAATCCTCAACAAGTAAGTACAGGACAAGCCAAATGTCCTGTGTGCAAACAGATCTGATATCCTAGTCTTAGATCTTCAACAAGTGAGTACAGTTCACACCAAAATAAATGTTGTTGATTAAGTTCCAAAACCAAGTCTTAAAGGGTTTTTATCACGTCTCAAAATTTTTTGGTATGACAAAGTTTACATGTTATTAAAATCATATATTTAAAAATCTTTGCTAGAAAATTAATATTGTTGATGTTTCAGCGATTCAAAGTTTGAATTTCTCAATATGCATATTTTGATCGCCAATGCTATGCACGATTGCTCTGACGTCATAGGTGTCAATCCTGGTCAAGCAAAGTACTTATTCTGTATACAAAACGGCTCATTCGTTGTGTCTATTAAACCTGTTAGTAAATAAATAAGTGATAATTGGATAATTGACAGCTAGTAAGGTATAATTTGTGGCTTTAGGATGCACAAATTCTCACAAGAAAGGTTTCAGGAAGACTTTTTTCCCACATTTCTTGGACTTGGTCGAGAATTGAAAGGGGCCCTTTTTTCTGCAAACGTGAGGGCTTATTCTCCATTCAGAACAATCGTTTATGCCCGATCATGATTTTTTTTCTATACTATAAAATATTTTAAGGACATAGTACCTTTTTTTAGAAAGGAAAAAATACTCGACACGCATTTTTAAAGTCGCACAGAATCTAGTACATGCTAGTGGGAATGTTGGTGAACTTCGTAATGGCGTACGGCGCCATCGAACAGTGTTGAAGAAATGTCATTTCTAGTACACGATATTCACTGGAACAGATAGAATATTTATGTATATACAGTTTTATTAAGATAATGAAGAAGTTGAATTTAAAATTCTCATATTTTTAAATATTTATGAAGTCCAACTTCAGTTATTTGTTCTATTTAGTCGGAAGTCCCGAGTTGTCAATGGCATCGTCTTCGGTGTCCTCTCCTATTGTCGGCATATTTTCTTGGTTATTTCTCTCTGCTAGACGTTCATACATAAAAGATTGACCGTCTATAACTGAAAGAATATCGTCGATGTCAAAATTTTTACCGATCTATTGTGTAGTGTATATTATTTAACGTCAAAATCTATTTGATACATTTAGTCTTACGATAAGCTTTACGAGTTCTAATTGACCATTGACACCTATGATGTTTCAGTACCACGTGACCCCTATCTAATTAGTAGAGATTTTTACCTCGAGAACTCTATATTACGGGTGTTTTATTGCCTAATTATGACTGTTCTCAAAGTAATTTCCTAATTAAACAGTAATTACATGTTTCAAGAATATAAAAGTGTTTCATTTTTAAAAAATTTAGATTCGTGAGAAAAACCCTTTAAATCCTCGAAAAAGTAAGCACAGGGCATGCCAAATGTCCTGGGGATGATAAAGTTCAATAATCTCAAATCCTCAAGTAAAACCAGGTCAAGCCAAAATACACTGGGATAAGTTCAGAAACACTAGTCTTCCGTGCTTTACATATAAGTACAAGGAAGCTAGAAGATGAAGGGGTATTAAGTTCTAACACCGACCGTACTCTCATACCCTCAACAAGTATAGGACAAGGCAAAAAATGATAAGATGATAAGTCCCTTTATCTAATCTCAGACAAACTTAAAGTAAGAGGATGGTAAGTTATCTAGGCTTCAGTCCTCAAAAGGCAGTAAGATATAAAAACCAAAAGTCATGGCTAATATAAGTTGTATCAATATTCTATCAAAATTCTTAAGTTTAAAAAATACATGTATTTCTTTATCAGTGAACAAGATATATACATATTAAAATGATAAGAAGCATAAATTATCTTTATTACTTGCATTTTAATCATTATAAACAAATTATTGTATAATTAATTTGTAAATATTTCCAGGTTCCTCAGACAATGTAGGGGTGGATGGTGAAGTGAATGGGGTGTCACAGGACAAGAATGTCCAGCACAGAGCCAACACCACCATGCATGTGTGCTGGCACAGGAATACCAGTGTCAGTATGAGGGATCACGAGAGAGCAATTAAGGTATCCACAATACCTGAAGAAAATCAGCAATAGAAATAACTGACCCAAATCAATAATAACTGACCAAAATCAATCAGCAATAATTGATCAAAATCAATCAGCAATAACTGATCAAATTTAGTTTCCTTTATGTTTACAATGAGCACTTTATATCACCAGTTTTCTCCCACAATATAATTATGCAACTTTTTTGTCATTTTTTCATGTATTTATCTGCTTTTGCCCTGAATGACATATGGGGAGATTTACAGAGATTGTGATGAATTGTTCTTGACTTTTCAGAACCAGTTGAGCGGTTACCTACTGAGGAAGTTCAAAAATAGTAATGGCTGGCAGAAGTTGTGGGTCGTTTTCACCAACTTCTGTCTTTTCTTCTTCAAAACATATCAGGTATGCTTCTTTTTGCTTATTAAGTAATGAGATTTGATTCAAATGTATTTTTGCTTTGGGCAGTATGCAGATAACTGAGTACAAATTTTGAAGAGCTATACATACCTGTATTTGTCAGCTTCAAAAAAAGAAATGTCTACCATTCATTGGTTACTTAATATTTTTGTGTAAAGTAGTAATCAATCAACTGAAGAAATTTTCCAAGTTACATGACATGGTTTAGTATTGTATATATATGTATATGCCTTCACGAAAATGCATTACTATTTACAGGACGACTTCCCTTTAGCCAGCCTGCCATTGCTTGGTTACGCTGTAAACACACCTGAGGATGAAGATGGCATTCACAAAGACCATGTGTTCAAGCTTCAGTTCAAAAATCATGTTTACTTCTTCAGAGCAGAATCTGAATACACATTTGAAAGGTGCGGCAGTTATTATTAACTGTAATATAAAGTTTTACATATCAGTATAATGATCTACCTTACATTAAATGGGAGTAAGTAATTAACCTTTCTGGTTTATTGATTCTGTACTTGTTTAAATTTTCAGCATCTTAAAATATAAAGTATTTAACATTTTAAAGATTACACTGAGAAGAATTGGGAATTTAAAAAAAATGACACTTTGGCAGTCTCATAGATGTGTTGTGACATGTCAGTAGGGATAAGTAAAAAGAAAAAAATCTCTGCAGTGCCAGTATTTCTATGCTTAGTATTTTATTTCAGGTGGATGGAAGTTATCAACAGTGCAACAAACAGTGCCAGAAGAATCCGCCTCTTCAGTCGATTGGACAGTAATCAGCCAATCAGTTCTTAGCAGTTCTCTTCTCTTTGACAGAAATTAACCAATCAGTTTTCAGCACAAAGTTGTTTTTTTTTTTTTTAAATTCAATCATGGTATTGAAATTGGTTTATCACAGCAGAGGCATATCTTGCAGTGAAAAATAATTTAGCCAGTGAATTAAACAACAAAAAAGGCCTCCACATACAGTGTTATTGGTACGTTCACTGTGGAACTGCACAACATCATGTTAAATTAAAACGAACAAAGATTCCATTAAATTTACACAGAAATCATTTGCCCTAGTCAAGCTTTTCGCACTTTAGTTTTGTGTTTTGTTGCATCTTGTTTTACATGAATAGATTTTGAATTTTGAATTTCTTTGCATTTTTTATTCCCCTGCCAGCAGCTGTATTAGAATCTATGCAATAGTATACAGTGTAAATCCCTGTCTACATTTGATGTATTAACAAATTATAGATATTAGAAATCAAAATCAGCAACATCCATGTAAACCCACTTCCATAAAAGGCCTGTTGCCAGGTCAAATGTACATGTATTTCATATGCTGCTATTTTTTAATTTCATATTCATTAACCGTCACCCCCAGTAACATGTAATCAAAGTGTATTTTATTATGGTAACTCTGTTATATGCAATTTAAAGGAGAACAAATTTTCACAGAAGGGAATAAGAAGATAATGGCAGCATTAAGTACGTCTATGTTGTGAACCCCATTCCAGGCTGTACAAAAACAATAACGATGTGTTGCTATAAAGTAGAAACAATGTGTTTATTGTAATTATTAATTTAACCATATTTAGGTATTCATTAGGAAACATCTATATTTTTTCGTATAAATATATTAAAAGTATTATCACCTGAGTTACTCATTGTATAATTTCTACAAAACAGTAATGTCTATTCTAGGTAATGTTTTTTTTTTGGGGGGGGGGGGGGGTTCTTTAGAAACTCTCAAACTAAAATTCATCAGCTTTGTTTTTTAAATGGGTTGTGTTATTCAGTATTCTGAGACTATACCAACGACACATGAATTTAATCTGAAACTTTGACAGTTAATTAAGAAAATGTTAATCAGTATGGATGTGGTTAGGGAATTTTTTATTCAGATTCACATAAAACCTTCTCATGCTTTGATTTTGTTTTTTTTTTTAATTTCCTGTACAATGTAATCAATTTGCTTTTAGTCCATTAAATTTCTGTGAAAAAAAAAAAAAACAAGGTAGATTTGTAGCATGTACAAAATATTTTCTTCAGCAGTATTTCAACAATGATTTAGCTGTTGCATCCATTTTGTTGGGAATTTTTAAGTTTTCATTATACATTTAGCTTTTATGTTTACATTTTTGTTTTAGTTGAAGGTTGTTTAGAGAGGAAATTTTATTTATCCTTATTTTTACAAAAGATTTATTTTCTACTCTGTGATTTTGTGGAAGAAAAATTTTAATTAATGTTCTAATTCTAGGTATTTCTGAAGGGGAAAAAATTATCGGTTTTAGTTGCCTAGCAACAAATATTTGGGTGATTGGAAATGAGAGGTTATGAAATGATCTCTTGGTGCATGTATTTATTTCTTTACTTGAATATGTTTTCAAAAATGGGAAGTTTAATATACAGATAAGAAAATATATGTGTGCTAATGAAATTTTAAAATGTTTGCAAGCTTGTTCAATTTATCTCTGATTTGTGGTCATGCTTTATGTAGAATGAGAGCAAAATTTCTGATGCTTCACATTTCTTGAAGTCTGTGTTCATTGGTATGTTCTAAACACTTGACTGAA
The DNA here is from genome assembly GCF_033153115.1 of Saccostrea echinata. Taxonomy (NCBI): domain Eukaryota; kingdom Metazoa; phylum Mollusca; class Bivalvia; order Ostreida; family Ostreidae; genus Saccostrea; species Saccostrea echinata. Next base: position 27,237,917 of record NW_026889765.1, on the reverse strand, counting down.
TAAAATATCAATGATTCTGTATGCAGTATATGTACATGAAGGAAGATATATGATATATGTTCACAGTTTCTATAACTGTTGGAAAAAATATATATAATTTCAAGTCATAACCTTTGCTGTTCTGAATTTATGAAAGACGATAATGCATTAAAAAGTAAAGATCCATGTTTTATTACATGAAGGCATTTTGTCCTTATACATGTTAAACATAATGACACAAGGAATTTTTGTAAAGCCTAAATGTATCTGGAATATTTATTTTTCCTGGTGCTTATATATCTAGAGAATTGTACATAAGAATTACACAACATGTTAACTTGTGAATACTATATGAAATGAATCTTTTTTTTTTAAACAATAAAAATACACTTAAAACTATTATGAGTGTTTTAAAGTCTTTCATTAGAACTCTGCTTAAAAAGTGGCAGGTTTTTTTTAAGAGTGCTAATTCTATTGTACTGCAGAGCCCTTATTTGAAAATCCATTGCAAGATATTTATGTCCACTCCTCTCTAGATAGATATTTTTCCACACTAATGTGTGCAGTTGTTTGCCATCCTTTATCTTTTGTCTATCAGATGATCCAGTTTCTAAAGAAATAGTTTAAGATATGTTCATTATTTTAAACATGAATTCATCTTGCTTAGGGAGTGAGAGGGGTGGTTGCAACATTGCAAAAATCTTGACTTTTTAATTACCCCAACATCTAAATTTTTTGAACACCTGTACTTTGGACTTCTTTAGGTAAATTTCTAAATGGACACTAATTATGCATCTTGTTCTGACAGAGTATTTACCTTTCTCATCCCTGTGAATTTTATCTGGAGTCTTGATATTTGGCTAATATGTATTTTATTGATTACATTGTAGGATTTCTTTATACATGTTTAAGTTCATAGATTTCCTGTTATGTAATATATAATTTAACATACTGGCTAGTGGTTTAATCATGAAAAGGGCTTGTAGATCATGGGAAGAGTTTTCTTTTCTTTTGTGAAGATGCATACATGTAACTGATGTGCATCTGAAACAGGATTTTACTTCAAGTGGTCAAAGACCCATGAGTATATCTGTGATGGCAAGGTGTCAATATGTTTGTAAACAATTTCTCAGAATGCTATACCTAATAGTATACAATTTCAAATAGGATTGTCCAAATAGAACCCCCTTCCTGGAGCAACCAAGAAAGGCACGCTTTTAAAATAGCTTTGAAGAATTAGGTCATCTTGCTATAATATTATGCTTTGGTCGTGATCTGTCTTAGTGTTAAGTACAAAAAATATGACCATCCACAGGCCAAGAATTAAAGTGTTGTGTCAATATATTTAACTTATGAGTCATGTCACCTTGAACTTATGCAAATAATCAAAGCATAAGATGATGATGGAACTCTTTGTCATAAACAATCTGATGCATGGTTCATTAAATAAACGTTTTGCCTTTTAGAATTTACATTTCTCAGATCTCCAGAATTTGACACATCTGAAATATGTGATCTTGACCTTATCTAAATGACCTTTGTACGAATTAACCCTTAGGGCAAGTATTATCTTCCAAAGTCATTTCAAAAATTATGTTATGGACAAGTATGAACACTTCACAACATTGACTTTTACCTCGTCCAAATGACCGTGGTGTAGGGTTGTTACATTCATCTTGACACAAGCAACTTTTGTGCCTAGTGTATTTAACTATGATTTTTTTTCCAGTCCATTGTAAGAATTTTGCAAACGAGTTGCCTAGCTAAGATCAACAAACACCCTCAAGTCACAAACAACCTAAATCTCGCATATCAGATTTTAATGCTTCTTCATTTCAATGTTGTGTCTAGAACAATAATCTAATTTACACCTGTGCCTCAGACTTGTCAAAAATGTCCTTGGCACAGAATGACTGTGAAGGTAGCCTTTAGGCACTACCTTTCAGTTGTACAATGTATGGGCCTCGAAAGTTTCTTTGTTTCAAAGCTGTGTCCAGACAAGAATTTCAATTTTCTTCCGGTCAAAGAAGTTACCAGTATGTATAATGAAATCATAAAAAAGAAAAAAATATGACCAAGATCACATGTTTAGATGTTTTATCTATTCTACAAAGGTTGAAAAAAAATACGACCTTAACGGAGAGTTCTTTAACGTGTGTCAGTGCAATTTTTTTACATCCCCCCCCAAAAAAAAAAAACAAGGATACAATATCGATATATTTGAAAAGATGAATAGAAAAAAAAATATGGATCCTAGATTTAAACAGAAAAAATGAAGGGGTTCCATGCCTTGACAACTGTTTCTTCAATAAAAATGGAAGTCGTAAATCTGCTTCAGGCCCGTAGGAATTTTAAGCAATTGCAGATTTCAGTTGGGGGGGGGGGGGTATCATACATTTTTCAGTTGGGGGCACTATCAACTACCAAACATTCCTTGACAAGCCAAAAAAAAAGGTCATCAGACGTTATTTTTGAGGGGGCACAAGCTATGTTTTAAATTATTATGGGGCCCGGTTCCTACGGCCATGTGCATACGTTGTCGTTGGTCTGCAAAACAAACACTTTTTTGATTAAAAAAAAAAAACATTCTGATTTTACACACAAGTACTCTGAAGGTGGTATTAAAATAATAATAATAAAATAAAATAAAAAACGCTTATCAAGTATCAATGAGTTTCTCATTGACAATATCTATGTAGTTTTCGGAGACAGTCCTTCCAAGCATCTTTTGGAATTTCCATGGGTTCTAATTGTGACCTGTTATTATCAGACCTATTTTTATATTTATATGAAGTAGAGTAATTTTAAAACTTCTACATGAAAAGAAGAGATCTCTTGCTATGACCTTTAACTGGACGTTTAGCTATATCGATGACGTTTTATTAACTAACAGTATTCATTTTTATTCCTACGTTAACTTGATCTATCCCAATGAACTCGAAATAAAAGACACCACAGAGTCTGATACATCTGTTTCTGTTTAAATGTTTTATTTGAGCCAAAAGATATTGATGGCAAACTGACAACTAAACTTTATGATAAACATGATGACTTCAACTTTTCTATCGTCAGGTTCCCTTATTTATGAAGCAATATATTTTTATCACCTGCATATGGAGTTTTTGTCTCCCAGTTGATTCGATATGCAAGAACATGGTCTACGTTCAATCACTTTATAAAAGGAAACAGGCTGTTGACAAATAAGTTGATGATACAAGGATATCAACAATCTCTTTTAAAATCAGCATTTTGCAAATCTATGGTCGATACTATGACCTTGTTTGTAAGTAAAACTGTCGTTAAGTTGAATTTTGGCTGACGTCTTTCATACAAATTGTTTTCAACCTGAGCTGTCTGCGGATTTGATCATGACAAAGAGCACACGGCGGGTGTGACAGGGACAGGGAATGCTTACTCCTCTCTTCTGTATTCAGAGGTTCGCGTTGGCTTCTGCACGTAACTGTTCGCTTACCTCACTGTTCGTAATCTTCACATTTCATATTAAGGATATCTTCAGCCAGGAAATAACTCTCAAGTTTATTATTTAATTTTAAAAAATCTCAAAATGAGGCTTGAAATTGAAATCTTTTTGTGCAATAATATTCATTTTACATCATCTCAATATTATTCAAGATTCTCTGAAGTCTTAGAAACCGTCTTGTAAAATGTGACATTTGTACCCCCATAAAAGTAAAAATTAATAGTTATACATATTTAGAGAAATCGAATTACAATGTAGCTTTAATCTAGCCATAGATGCCAATGTCTATATCAGCATAATATGAAAGTAGAAGTGATATGTGATGTCTTGCAATGATAGCACAAGCTTATTACGCTATGACATATTAAAATCAATTAATATGTTGTGTCTGGTACTGCAAAGCTGCAAGCACAGGCCTTTAGTTCGCTTTAATCTCACTAACTGGGGGCATAAAAAAAATTGTCAGTCGATAGAAGAGATCTGAAGCTTATGGCTGCAAGTGCATATATATAGTTCAATGAACTATAGGAAGAAAGAGAAAGAAAAGAAATAGTTTCTCCCTATAATCCTGGAAATGAAGAATCTGTCCTGCACTGGCATGAAAATAAATAATCTGACTAAAGAAGTGCCATCCCCCTCCCCTCTCAGAATCAAATGGTCGCCCCCTCGGTATTTGTTCTTAATCAAGCGAATTTCCCCCTGACTTAGATGCTTTCAGTCTGTGATATCGTGCCCGGTACTTCTTGTTGTTCTTTTATGCCCTATTATTTCTCATTGTGAGTCTGCTCATCATCGTGCATTTTACTTTTTACCCTATTGGAGCTACTTTTACACCGTTCAGGATTCCGGAAAAAATAATTCCACATGTCACCCGCTTTCTTTTTTTCCGTCCAACCTGCACATCCGATATTTTACAGGATTTTGCTGCCTGGTAAGGCTGGTTGGTTTTGCATCGATTCTGGTAAGTATTATATACGTTTAAGTATACATTTTTTTTAAATCATTCATTTAGAGATCTTTACTATGACAAAGATGTCCTTCACTATGATTTCAGTCTTCACTAGTGTAACAGAAGAGGAGAATTATGCGACGAACCAGACCGGGATTCGAACCCAGGCCCCTTGAATCTCGACTCTAGTCAGTTTCTCTACCAACAGACCAACTGAGCTATTTGGTCACCGGCGATCGAACCTGTCTGACCGCTTCATTCCTCCCTCCTTAAGGTCTTCGCCCCCGAAGACACCAACCCACTGGCGATGGAACCCGTCTGACTGCCACACAATAATAGTGTCACTTTGATAAACAAAATGGGCACAGCCCAACAAATGGTGGTTTTATCATATATGGCAAGAAATTAGTTCTTCATTTTATGTGATACTTTTGTAGGTACCACAAGCACTTGTTTCTTATATGGGGTCACCCCTTTCTTTTCTTTCAATAAGGTACCTAACTCAATGATTTTAGGCACCCCCGCTTCAAGCTTGTATTTTGTCAATATATATATGAATCATTAACCTACTTTAAATGACATTGTCTGCTTCGAGAGACTTTTTTCTTGTCAAATAAATTGTTTCAGATGTCTCTGGTTGAGCCTCTTTATTGTAAACCACTCATTTAATCCTCGAAAATTACCTCGATACATATTAAGACTAGGTGGGATACAAAACTTTTGATTGGGGTTATAAATGTAAGATAAAACCAGAGACCTCAGAATGGAATACTTGGAAGTCTCTGGTTTAATTTTTTAAATACTAAAAGATTTTTCTCTCCCATATCAGATCAGTTAATACCGATGCCGATATGGGTAATTGATGACCAGACGGGGGTTTAACCACCATTTGGTAGGCTGTGCCAAACCCATCTTCGCTAGCCAAGGGTTTCTGATACACTACTCTCCTCATAAGCCCTTGGCATACGGTGTTGAAAAAAGTTGGGATTTTTTTCTCAAGTTGTGATTGGAGTTGATCGACATCGTTCGACCAATCAGAAATTGTTTTTGTAAATGACGATATTTGCGTTCGGGATATATCTTGACTCTTTAATATCGGGAATGAAAAACGCAAGCAAACAACGATCCGTAAGATAACATGCCATTCTATGAATAGTTATATGGTGTCATCCAAATATCTTAAGCTACGTGCAAAATATGTGATTAAGAATCTATACTGAAGATGTAGATTTGCATTTTAACATGTTTAAATAACAAATTAACATAATTCAATACCTTCTTGTTAATTATTCTTTAAAAACATTTAATATATTTTTAAATACGCTTTTTATTTCTGTCGATGACGCAATCTGTGCGAACCTGGTAAGAATCGTGATCACGTGACGAAAACAATCCTGTCTTTTGTCAGCACCGTATGCCAAGGGTTTATGAGGAGAGTAGCGTATCAGAAACCTTTGGCTAGCGAAGATGTGCCAAACCTGATATTTTCACGTTAATACACAAAAGCTGCGTCTCTTTGATGTTATTTTAAGAAAAAGTGTTTCCCCCCATTTTGGCCTTTTCAAGTTTTATTATAGACCCTGACACATTGATGTGGGCCCTAAGCCCTGAAGCAATTTACATTGTATTTCCTAATCATAAATATATTTCGAATTTATATAAAACTAAACAAGGACTCCATGTAAAAGCATGCATTCATCTCACACAGTATGTATAGTTTAATTAAATGTCACAGAAATATTTATAATTATTATATATTTCAGAATTAAGGATTATGAAGTGGAGATGGATGTCAGCACAAAGATAAATGGGCAAGAAAAGTTTAGAGAGGACAATGGTCATGAAATGATTGACAAATATATTCAAGTTGATGGAGGTACTGAAAATCAGAGTCACTCAATTACCAACATCAAGCTGAAGGATGATGAAATACGTGAGGTGGATCATGAACTTTATGAGGTAGATTATGAAATTAATGAGAAGGAAGGACTTTGTGATGAGGATGTAAATAAAACTACCATTACAATAAAGATAAGTGAACAATGTGGAAGAAAATGTGAGAGACCCTACATATGTGAAGTATGTAACAAAGCTTTCAAACAGAAATCCCATTTATCAAGTCACATGCTGATTCATACAGGCGAGCTACCTTATAAATGTGATTACTGTGAGCAGGGCTTCCGACAATCCCACGCATTAAAAAAGCACCTTACAGTACACACCAAGGACAAGCCATACACGTGTGGTGTCTGCCACAAAAGTTACCCCCTCAAACAAGTATTAGAAACTCACATGAGGATACATTTAGGGGAAAGGGATCATATTTGTCCAGTTTGTGGACAAGGTTTTATTCAGTACTGTAGTATGAAGAGACATATGATCACACATTTGGAGGAAAAACCTCACAAATGTGACATTTGCGGAAAGTCATTTGCACGACGGTACAAACTGACCAATCATTCCAGAATTCATTCGGGTGAAAAACCTCACAGTTGTGACCTTTGTGATAAAGTTTTTAAATCTCCAGCTCAATTATCGCAGCATCGGACCGTTCACACGGGTGATCAGCCTTACAGCTGCAAGATCTGCAACAAGAAATTCAGTCGACACTCCAACATGACCAATCATTTGAAGAATGTTCACAAGAATGGGAAGTTATGTGTTGGTAAGAAATCCTGGGATTGTGAATTATGTGGGAAGTCGTGGACTTGTCAATCTCATTTACTGAGACATCTCACATCTCACACGGGAGAGCGGAAGTTTATATGTGAGCTGTGTGGAAATCGGTACTGCGACTCCAGTGCTCTTTATAAACACAGGAAAAAAATCCATAAGAAAAAACGTTAGATATATGCCTATGGCAGCAGTATAATGGCTATTTGAAAAGTCTACTAAATGCATCTTAATTAGTGATGTCTCTCAATTAAAGTACATGTACCGGACTACCGGTACATGTATATAGTATATTAGAACATCTATCTACCGGTATATCATTATATGTGGTCGTTACATACTGTCAAGTTGGGCATATTAAAGAAACTTGAATCTTATTTATTGTTGTTTTACTGATTCAGAATTTTTAAAATTCAAAAAGAAATTTAAAAAGGGAGGATTGTTTTCCTAAAAATAACAAAGCAGATTTGGGTGCGGCATGTTGAATTTTCATACTTACCATTGAAATTTTATCAATTTGAATGTTTATAGAAAAGTATCAAAATTTTGGAAAAAATTAGGTGAAGGATGTAAAGATACTTCTCTCCATTTTTATATATTCTTTAATTAGCAACATCCTTATTATTTACCATATGACTCCCCAGCTCAAACCGTACAAACCAGAAAAGCTATATGCATGTTCTACTTAAACATCAGATTTCCCCTCCACCATCCATATCATTGAAGTTCTACACTTTGCAAACATTTTCCAATATCTAGCTACACTGTATTACATTAAATTTTACCAAATTTAGTGGGTCAAATCATGAAATGCTCTGTATTCTCCTGTGTAAACATTTATTCTTTTCACATTGTGTACTTTCTGATTAGCATGGCTATATGTGGGTTTCAGTAGTCTGCCCCTTTGCTTGTATTTTACCCACATAATTCCATGTAACAACATTTTGCATACAAAGACTAACAGTAATGATAAATGTCATATATTAAGCTGATGAAATGAAAAATAAACAAAGTGAATGTTTAAACCTGAACAGATTGCTGTGGTCAACTCCTCCACCACTGCATTGCTAAAGGGAAATAACTACTTCATGTGATGTATTTTAATGGAAACTGATCCCATAGTAGTGTGTCAATGACACTACCACCATTACAAAAGATACCATACCACCTTCAGTACCTTCTTACATGTGCTTGTTAGTGCATGAATAAGTTTACAGAATACAAAGTGCTAAAATGTTGCCCAGAAAATACTGTGGAACTTCAATGTCTCAAACATTGGTACATGTATTTCAAATACCATAGAGATGTTAAAGTGAGTTGGTAGTCCCGACCACTTTCCCTTTAATATGTATTTTAATTCGATATCTCGAATCCTCGGTCGCCAGATATCTCAAAAGGTTTTTTTTTCAGTCTCTTTGAGAGAGAGATAATGAAGATTGACTATTTATCAATCAATTTATATTCATAAAAATAAAATTTTTATCTATTAATGAATACAGTAAACTCAAGTCTGTAAACATTGTTGCCTACTCAGTGCCTTTAGTGTAATATTTCAATCAACTAAAATCAAATTCTTCTGCAGATACTCTATGGTACATGTATAGACTCTTGTGATGTATATCAGACATATATTATTACAACTTTTGCCTAGATGTGAAGATTTCTTTCAAATAAAGATTGTTATCGTCCATTTTTTTCACTCATTTTTCACGTTCTTTTATGTCCCATTGCAATAGAACAAACTGTATAGAGTGTGCTGCAAAATTATACACATTTACACAATGTATAGATTGTTCATCACAGATATATTATAAAAGATCACAGTGAATCACACATGTTTCCATATTTTCATTTCAAGATTTGTAGCCTGAGCAATTAATTTGAGGTGTTGTCATAAATTAAGCATTCAATGGACTTTGACCTTCATCAGCTGACCTTGACCTTTCTGGCATTTTTAAGTCGCAAAAGGGACGCAAAACCAAACAGAAATGTCTGGAAGCACCATTTCATGGTTGCAGAAGAACTGAGGTTTTTATTCCTGAAAAGAAAATGTGTACATGTACATAGCAATGCATTCAAAAATGTACTTAAATGTTGCAAACAAAATATATAAACATTATATTGATATTATTTAAAATACATATATTTTATATACTGTATAATAGCTGTGTTTAACTTATCATCTTGCACACAAACATGCATGAGAAATTCTGAAAACTCACGCATTCAGTTTCCCTTTTAAATACATGTGTACGTTCATTCTCTGCAAAGTTAGATAACTCTTGCTAAGTATTCCATGAGCCAGTCACATGATTGAACTATTGCTGTCTCAATTTCTTGCAGTATGATGATGTAAAAAGAAATTAGTAACTGCATTATACCTGCCCTCCTAGTTCCACATACCTGCAGACCTTTACAGAATACACTGCCTCTCCCACATGTATGGCAAATGTCACATAGAACCTGTAGAAAATAAGTCAACTTTCAGAAAGATCTTACAAATGTAAAATTAAATACATGTATGAACTTATTTAAGCCCTCAAAGTTTCATTTTCTTTTATTCAAACATATGAAACATTCTCTCTCTCTCTCTCTCTCTCTCTCTCTCCCTCTCTCTCTCTCTCTCTCTCATTACCATAGCTTGGTAACAACATAAACATAGTCATGATTTCTGAAAAAAAGTGTTTGAATTGATTTCATCTCTCGGGTTAGGCTCTACATTGATTCTACATTTAAAATTCACATTCACTTTAAAACTTCAAAACCTATGAGGAAGGGATAAAAAAATAAACAAACAAAAATTTCAAACAAATGAGTATTAACTATTTTACATGGATCAAAATAATGTGTACATTTGTGCATAATGCAGGCTTATTTTTCAATAATCATTTTTAGTAAATCTGTCAGTAAGTCAGTTTAAATGATAGACTCATCCCAAATATACCTCATACAGGGCATAAATGGTGTTTATTTGTAAAAATCTATCTTTAGTTGCTAAAAGTGAAAGAAAACTGGAACAAAACATTTGATACAAGATGCCCATGGGCCAAAACACTCACCTGAGTCACTTTGGCCCTGCTATTCTGCATTGAACATTTCCCAATATATATATATGATTCCTATGTATTTTTGACCACCTCTTGTGGTTGTGATTTTAACAAAAATGAATCTACACTACCAGGGATGCTTCCACATAAAGATGATTCAGCATGGCTTTGCTTTTCTTGAGAAAAGCAGTTTTAAAGGTTTTTTCCCCTAAATAATCCCTATTGTGGCCCCACCCTACCCCCAGGGGACACAATTAAAAGAATTTGCAATCTACACTATCCCAAAAAAAGCTTTTACATCAGCTTTTCTGGTCCAGTGGTTCCTGAGAAGATTTTTAGATTTTTTTTTTTATATTTAGATGTAAAACTTTGATATCCTATTGTGGGCCCATCCTACTCTTGGGGGCCATGATCTGAACAATTTACAATCTACACTACTCAAGGTTTAGCTTTTCTGGCCCAGTGGTTCTTGAGAAGAAGATTTTTCCTATATATTTCAATTAAAACTTTGATGCCTAATTGTGGTCCCACCCTATCCCCGGAGGCTATGATTTGAACAATTTAGAATCTACACTACCTCAGAAAGCTTCCACATAAGTTTCATTTTTTTCCCAGTGGTTCTTGATAAGAAGATTTTTCAATGACCCCACTCTATTTTGCCTTTTCTTGATTATCTCCCCCTTGGAAAGGGGCTTGGTCCTTTATTTTAATACTTTAGAATCTCCTTTACCCAGGGATGCTTTGTACCAACTTTGGTTAAAATTGTCCCAGTGGTTCTTAGAAGTTGAAAAGTTTACAGATGGACGGCCAAACAATGGATGCTAAGAAAAGCTCACTTGAGCTCTCAGTTCAGATGAGCTAAAAATATTGATTTGTTTGTATTTTCAAAGTGTCAATTTATCCAAAACCTATGGGCATGGATGATGCTAAACATAGAATTAACTTTGGACAGCCTTTCCACTGAAAAAAACAAGCAATGTAGGCAATAATATAAGTACATTAAATAATTGGGATTGTGCTACACTACAAATATTTCATGAAGAATAAAAGTTTTTCATTATCATACATTAATTACAGTTAATAGGAATTTTCCTTAGTTACATAGTTACATATTCTGATAACAGGTGGGGGGGGGGTTTACAGTCAAACCTCGTTATCTCAAACTTGATGGGACCGAGAAAAAACTTTGAGATATCTGAGGATTCGAGATATCAAGGGTAAAAATTCTTAAAGAAGTAGTTGGGACTTCCAAATTACTTAGACATATCCATGGTATTCGTGATATCGGTGTTTGAGATACCACGACTCCACTGTATATACATTAATTGTACTCATCAGTGGGATGATATTTGCATTGATTGTACTTGCATACTTTTGATAACAGTGGGGTAATTTTTTTTATTGATTATACAAGAGATTACCTTTTCTTGATAAAAGTGGGGTAATTTTTACATATTAGATTGTACAAGTTAAGCTACAGCGAGCCTGTAGAGCCATTGAATTGGTGACTGCTTTACATTACTGTGTACTTACATATTCTTGATAACAGTGGGGTAGTTCTTCCCCAGGTAAGTACCCAGCTGTCCTAGTGGTCCAAAAATCCATGGAATTCCTTCAGGGTCATAATAAGCCCACTAAAATTAAGAATTAAAAGTCTCACTTGATAAGCTTATAAACAGCTTTTTCTTCTTTTTTTCATTTACGGAGTATAAATTTTTGCAAGAGAACTGAAGTTTTGAAAATAATTTGGTGAACATAACCACTCCCCCTATTCCTGGACAATGAAGTTGGTAAAATTTAACAAGGCCTGGTAGTTGTCTTTTGGTTGCCAAATGTGTTTAGGAAGAAAACTACAATGTATATCTGTTCCCTATCTGCATCCATATGAGAGGGAAAAAAATATTTTATAGGGTTCGACACTAATATTTTTAGGCATTAATCCGACCGGACTAGTGCTTCTTTACTTTTACTAGTCCACACGCGATTATATGAGTCCGTCAAAAGAAAAGGAAAATGAATGTTTTGTAACAATTAATTTAAAAATAAATATTACAATGTAATTACATACCTTTTTTTAAATAAAGCATTTATGTGAAGTGATTTATTCCACAGATTCTTGAAATCTCTCGATCTGGATCGAAGTACGATCGTATTAATTCTCGATCCTGTTCTTTTTTCTCTATACATTACACCCAATATGTTCGACATCTTTCTTTTATGTGTCATACCCGGTACTTAATTGTGATCGCTTATTAAATGTTTAACTTCATATCAATCAGTCCTAAAATTAATCAGTGAATTGACTCGGAATTAGCTAACTACCCGCCAAGAATCTAGAAAGCTAAAAATACATGCGGGATTTCCCTGTAAAAGTTGTCAAGAATCCAACATTGGTAACTAATTCATTTTATTTTCCTGAAATTATTAGTTCGTTCAGACCAATTAGCCACATATTTTATTAGTCCGAATGAAAATGTACTAGTCTGAGACTAAAGGACTAATGTTAATGTTGAACCCTGTTTTACAAAAGGACTGGGGAGAGGACTTAACTGGCAATAAAAATATTTACTTTATAAGCAGATTTTCCCCCATGATTTATTTACCAAAACAGGGTTACTTACATACATGTTCATGTACACCGATTCTCTAAAACTTCATTTTTTAGAAAATGACTGAGAATGTGCATGTTTAAGATTATTCATACATGTATCTATGAAACGCATGTACAGATGCAGTGTTAAACTGTATGAACTAGGGTTATACCGAAGCATTTTCCCTAAAGTTAAGTATGAGCTGAAGAAAATTATACTGTAATTATAATCATTAATTGACTATTAAATATATACAAAGGTGTGTTTATTTAAGAAATAAAGTCCACGTTATCGTGAATGTTGCAGGATAACCTCCGAGGTCGAGAAATGTTGTCTGAAATATAAAAGCCGAGGCGTTAGCCGAGGCTTTTATATTTCAGACAACATTTCGAGACCGAGGAGGTTATCCTGCATCATTCACAACAACAAGGACTTTATTTCTATTCTACTAACGGCTCTAAAATACAGTTGATCGTTTTCTCTAAAGAGAAACGAATTAGGTCACCATGTCGCAATTCCGCTGTTCCATTTAACACCAGAGGGTCAATCGATTGCATAAAATGCAGACGATTTTAACTTTTGTTGGATTAAAAATATCCTTTAATTATTTATAAATTTGCTTGTAACATAGATTGATTAATTTTTATGAATGAAAAATAACAAAATCAGTTGTCTTTTTCATTGATTTATCAGTAAAATCACGGGAGTGTAAATGTTGTGGGGAGGTCCGTAGAACAGCCCCATTTGGCTATAAAAATGGATATTTATCAGCTGTTTCAGGCAATACACACGTTTAGACTGCGGAAGACAACACATCGATGTGGTCTAAATAAGTATTAGATTATACAGTGAAATATTTATTTCAACTGTACAGATTTGACATGTGTTTCTGATCTGATAATTTTTTGATGACGTTCGTGATTTATTGGAGAATAATGTCCGCGGCATTTCTTTGATCTCGGCAATAACCGTAGTAGAATTCATAATAATTAAACATGCCAAAAGCGCATTATTCAGTTTGAATGCACACCAGTATGGTTTAAGCATAACACCATAAAATACAAACAAAAAAAAAAAAAAACCCACATAATATTCTGTATTTGATTTAGTGTGAATGGAACGCCCCCATCAAAAATTACCTGTCCAAGTCATCCAGAATCTAGACAGAACAGCAAGATGGGGGTAAAAATGTGTTTCCCCCCAAAGATGAAGTAATTGTGGCATTGCTTACTGTTAATACTGTAAGACCAGCAGATATTGGAATCACCCAACCAATATGTGCAAACCGAAAGTAGTTAGGGTCGTTTCTTTCAGCCATGTTTTTTGTCTGTCTCCATCCGTATTACTAAATCCAGAGGATTTCCGACACCCCTTGACCTTCACACAGGAATTCGGTAATTAGGTCAAAGGTAAACTACAGGCTAACTTCAAAAATTGTTACCCATTCATGATTTTGCAACAAAAAAAAAATATGCAAAAACCTGTAAATCATTGAGAGCATATATTAACGAACTAATATAACGTTTAATATAGTTTAAAGAGGAACTCGTATATATAACACTGCTGTAGCAGTAATTAACCCCCCCCCCCCGGCGCAATCCCTGATCAGTCCAGGATTTTTGAGTTTGGTTAGTTTTCAACTGGTTTTCCCTGTTTTTTTAATTTTGTTTTTAAATATTATTTAGCTTTTTTGATATGTATATTTTTTTCGGTTAAACTTTTAAATAAAAATGCTACCCCCCCCCCCTTTTTGTTGCTGAACGGTCAAACAAACCCAAATTCCAGCATCTGAAAAAATGAAAGGAAGTTAGAGAAAGCCCAATACCCCCCCCCCCCTCCCCCTTTATAGGATTTTCGAATTTTGTTTGCTTGTTTGTGATTTTTGAAAGCTCGCCCCTTAAAATCGTTGATACGGACTTAACTGCTTCTAATGAAATAAGTCACTTTTTCATTTAGCACATTTCACACACAGACTTCATTGTTTCTGTAATAAAATTTACCCCCAATAATAATATATTCAGTGTAATAAAATGCTATATAGGTGTGAACTTTGATTTATTGTAGAAAGAAGTGCCTGCAGGTGATGATTCATGGGTACTTAATTCAGGCTTGAAATATAATTCTAGCATCATAAGGGGGGGGGGGTCGATTGGGGTAGAACTTTGGTATACAGTGTATATATTTCAAATCCTACAGTTATATTTATTCATATATTGATTTAGCAACTTAATCTTTTGATATTTGACAATTTTATTCGTAACTTAACAAACAACAGCTGGCTTAGCTTCTCGTATATGCTACAATTCAATTCAATTAGTTTTCCAATTATCAATTACCAATTGCTACATGAACATGTAGCTTTTTGCATAAATATTTAGCAATCTTTTATATTTCAGGGAAATTCCTATGTCATACCAAATCACATATTCTGAGTGAAAAAGGGTGCTTTCATATAAAACCCAGACGGAAACACAACACCCCTCCCCCCTCCCCCCCCCCCCCCAAAAAAAAAAAAAAAATTAAAAAAACCAAACCAAACAGAACCAAAAAAAAAAGAAAGAAAGAAAAAACAATAACAACATATAGAAAACAAACAGCGAAAAACAACAAATCACACCCCACCCACCCCCACCCCCAAAAAACAAGCAAAACGAATAAACTAACAAACAAACTTTAAGGGAAACAAAACGAAAACAAAGGAAATGTATTTTAAATAATTTAAATATTTTTCAAAAAAGATTTTTCCATATATAAAATAAGATCTTTGGATGCTTATAATTCCCTTGAAGTCGCTGTAGATTGACTTATCCCTGTTTTGCCGTGCGTTTGTCAAGTGAGCTAATTCTTCGAAAGTTTCGGTAATAAACTAAAAGCAATTAAGAAGTAGATCATTGAGGGTGTTAGCATGATTCCAGATTCCCTCGAACAGGACTATTTCTCGCGGTTTCGCCTTGGGAAATAGTTTCTGTCCTTGGGGAACTGGCATCTGGCTAACTCCCTCAATGATGTACTTTAACTAAATATTTATTATCTAAAAATTGCTTTGAATGGATTAATCCCTCTTTTGCCGTGCATTAGTCAAGTGATCTAATCCCTGCTTCTAAATTTGTATGGGTAGAATAAAACAGTTATAAAGTATATCACTGAGGGAGTTAGTAAGATTCAGTTGCTTGAAATCAAGTATAATCACGTAATGCTAAACAAGGTCATTATTAGTAGAAAATAGAAATTGTAAGAGTATCCAATCTTGTATTTTATAAAATATATATTTATTTCCATGTATTGTGGTAAAAACATTTGATATCATCACAATGTTTCCCGTATATTTATACATATATAATCTATTTTAGAATATGGGGGGTGGGGGTGCGTTGCCCCCCCCCCCCACCCGCTATGTAAATTAGTAACTACAGATTGCAGAAACCCACGACAATTTTCCTGATAAAAATTTGAACTTAAAACAAAACGGATTTAAATTTGCATGAAAAACTTTCCTTTATATAAAATAAAATCTCTGTCCATATTGCAAAAGTTAATAAATAATTTGGATTTAAAGTGGTTTAAAATGAATATTGTGTCCGTACTCTAAGAAGTGCCATTATTTCATTATTTCTTTTCAAAAGCAATAGCTAGCCCCCCCCCCCCCCCCCAAGAAAAAAGATACAAAAAATAATTTATTCTATTTTGTAAAAAAAAAAAAAAATAAAACAATGAAAATAATTATTTTCTTTAATACGTGTGTGTACATATTGCATGTAGTGTCAAATGAGGTCAAGAATAAATATTTCTGGGTTAAGTTGTCTTGCGTGACGTCACTTCCCATCATTCGTAGCTGCTCATGTCCGCCGTCGTTGAAGAAGGTGAGGTGTAGACATACAATACAACTTGTTTTATGTGAAAACAACCGAGGAATTCCATGTGTAACATGTAAATACATTAATTGAAAACTTCAATAATGGGAAAATTATATCAGAGACTGTGTCTCTCATGGGACCCTCTATTTAACGAGAGAGAAGTGTTTTTCGCACGGGTTTGAAGTTTAAAAAATGGCATCGAATTCTGATAAAATGGCCGTGACAGTGGATAACCATACGAATTCTCCTGTTAATGAAGAAAATAGTCGAGATGAGAACGATTCTAAAGTTGTGGTAGGAGCAAATAAACATGGTGCCGAAGGAGTACACAAAAAGAAGACATTCAAGATCACCAGCGTCACGAAGAATCGAGGTGGCAGCAGTGAGGCCCAGATTGGGGAGCTGGATGGTGATTCATTAGAGGATTTGGATGAGACGGTTGAAAGTCACACGGAGGATGCGAGTTCTGAGATTTTGGATGGTTCAAAATATGAAGATGTGGGGGACCAAAGCCCCCTGGAGGATAACACTTTTACAACAGATGTGGAAGCTGAGGCAGGTAAAGAGGTGAAAGATAAGGGTGATCAACACACTGTTACAAGGTTTAAAGTTGTAAAAGTGGAAACAAAGGAACCATTCCGAAGAGGCCGATGGACCTGCAGAGATTCTTTAGACACACCAGCAATGGCAGATGCCAGTGACACAAAAGTTAGTACTAAAGAGAAAGACAAAGTAAATTCAGGCAATTCCAGTGCCTGTAGTTCTGTGCACTATGATTATGGTCAAGATGAACCTTCAAAAAATCCTCTACTTATCGCAAATACGTTAAATCAAGTGAATGATCAATTAAATGAATTGAATCAAGCATCAGCACTTGTTATGAACCAAAACCCTGTAAATGTTCACATGACACAGACTGGTCAGTTAGTTTGGAGTGATGGAACACAGATGCCACAATCTTCAATAAACCTTGCTGCTTCCTATGGAATGCACCCGCCTCCCTCCAACCCAAACTTGAATCAGATGCCCAAACTTTTGTATCGTGTTCCGCCGCCGATGGGTGATCAGGCAACAATTCAGTCCTATATCAATGCCATGAATTCTGGGGCCCCCGCTTTTACTCCGGGTCAACCTACTGTCAGTGTCAGTCAAAGTGTCGTTGGCTGTCAGAGTCAAGGTCAGCAGCAGACTGTGTCAGTACAGGCTTTGCCAAATGGACCACTAGGTGTTGGCTCACAACAACTGCATATTTCAAATGCACCTGTGATAAGCTCACTTCCTAACAGCATTAGTGTCTCTTCAAATAACAGTGATTTAGAATATACTCAGTCACTTTCAAAGACCGTTGAACAAGGGAGACAACCCCCAACGAACATACAGACGCCCTCTCTGAATCCTACTAAGGATAGCTACAGTGTTCCAAATGTAGCCCAGACGAGTAACATTAATTCCCCAGGGGAATATCTTGACAAAAGTGCAAAAGAAAATTTAAATATACCCAATAATTTAATGCTTAATTTGTCAGCTAGTCAAACCAACACAGATCAAGTTGTAAATGAAAACATATCAGACAAGCCATCACAAGACCCAAAAGGCCTGTTGGAGCAGGAAGAGCTTGGAAACCCCTCCCTGACCCCCATCCTGACTGAGTCTGCTGTCGCCGAAGCCGTGGGGAACATCTCTAGTCCAACCAAAGAAGACACGGAAAGGTAAGTCTGATATAGAATATAAATCTGGGATGTTGAATGGGTGATTTCATTTGTTGAGAGGCCACATATATAGTACAATGATTTTTGGGCCACGTGCCATATCAACAGAAATTTAAGGGTTTATATTAAATGTAGTGGGATATTAGAATCCCTATACACTGGAATGACTTGTATGCTCTTAATATTTGTTTAATAATTGGTGGCACTATATTTCATAGCGGTTTCAGTGAAAAAGAAGACATTATAGAGTCATTAACTTATTAATGTCATTTAACTAAAGGCAGAAATGTCACGTACTCTAAAATTGTTTACATTCTTTAATGTTTATGAGATTAACTTAATTAAGTACAGGATAGACTGTCACATCCAGGACCTTCGCGACTACAAAGTGAAAGAATCTGAGGCTGAGGCTGTGATTAAGATATATTTGTTCCCACAAACGACTCGTAATTGTGGAGCTTTGGTGGGTCCACAATTTTCGGATATTACTTCACACCAAGGTTCATTCAGCCTTCAGACACTGTTAAATTTCTGTCAGTGTGCATGCCTGAAACTAGTAACTTTTCAGGTGCAGGGTACAGGGCTGATATTTACAAAAAATAAAAATGTTGGAATTTTTTTTTAATTGTAATTTCATTAGTTCGGGGACCATATAAGCTCTCATTTTACCTAGTATCATTATATCATTATCATACATGTATACCATACATGTACTGAAATTTGGTACAAATCCATGTTTGATTTTATGAATTTATCCCCTCCCTTCTTAACAAAAACCCAGCTGTTTACATACATGTAGTGTATTTTTATAAACTAGAGAATGAAAGAAAATTTGTGATATCCTTTCATCTTGAATAGATTTCTAGTAGCACATGTACTTACATATTTAAGACTTGCAAATGCCAATGGCCAAACATGGGTGAAAATGATTGCTGACAGAAAGAAATTAGGACATCCTTTTGGTCCCCCTCTGTCATGAAAGTATGGGGACATTCAGTCTCGTTTGTCTGTCAGTCACAAAAAAATTTAACCTTGATCATAAATTTTGAATTGGAGAAGAAAGGGCATTCATATTTTGCAAAGGCATTACCTGTGACAAGACCTTTCAAAATGAACTGTGATATTTGACCTCATGACGTTGAAGTTTGACCTACTTTTAAAAAGTTTTAACCTTGGCCATACCTGTAGCAGCCCTAGAGATGGGGCTTCCATATTTCACATGAGCATTACTTGTGACAAACCTTTTTTTGCCTACTTGGGACATTCGGAACTATTGTTTAGTAGGCATCATAAGACCAAACTATTTTCTTTCTGACCAAACTATTTTCTTTCTGACCAGAAAAGTTTGCTGTATCCCTGTTTTTGTAAAAAAAAAAAAAATGTTTGCGTTCACTGCCATTACTAGGCAGTAAAAGTGATCACAGTGGAGATATTTCAGAATTTATTTGCATCTTGTCATTTCCCCGTGAATTTAGATAAAAATTCATTCATTTACTATTAGGGGTGGGACGATATACCGATACATACCGATATTTTCTGCTAAGATACGGTTTACGATACATGCATTAAAATATCGGTACGAAACGATACACGAACGACCTATCAAAAAATTGAAAATGAAAGTAGTTGTCCTTGGAAAATGGCGGCTTGTACGAAGCGAAGAGATATTGATATTGACTATACGCTTTAGAACTAATAAGTCGTAGATAAGGGGTAAAACATTTTCACTTTTAAGCATCCTTGGAAGATGGGACAAGAAAAGTTCCGTATGTAAAGCCGCTAAAGCGTGTGATATACAGAAAGTATCGGTTCCCCAACAGTTGATATTATTAACAGATTAATTGTTAGTCCATCTGGCACTAACAGCTCATAACAAAGCATTGATTCTCTAATTTCAAGAATTTAAAATTTTGAAACAAATTGCAAATTAATTATTTTTGTAAACTCAACTTGGTTACAGACTTTCAGCAATTAATAATAATGTACATTTGATGTTTTTTTAATGAATTTTTAGTGTTCTTGATGGACTACACAACTATTTGTAAACAACTTGTTTATAGACATTTGGCAATACATACAAGTAATATTGTTTTTGTAAATATTTAGTCAATGACACTGATGAACTTCAAGTATTAATTTCAAATCACGTATGATTTGATATAGAATAATTTGTTGATTTAGTGTCAAGAAAAAAAATGAAAACAAATACATGTACTAAGTTTTTCAAATAGTTTTATAATTTATCATAATATCGAGATACGTATCGTATCGTGTTATATGTATCGAGATACGTATCGTATCGCAAGATCTGTGTATCGTCCCACCCCTATTTACTATGTTGAATTGACATACATGATGATGTTCCATGTCGTATTTAAGCGTTGAAAGCTATTTTTAGCATGCATGAAAGAGCTGAAAAGACCAAGATTGAAGATAAAAGTTTAAACCTTTGTTGGACATGTGGTATGGTTTGCTTATGAAAGAAATAATCTGCCAGCTAGGTCTGATGGTTGGATTCCTTTGGCATTCACTGCACCAGATGAGACAGGACCTTCATTTTTTTTTCACCTTTGCATTACCTGAAACAATATCCTTTCCAAAGATACTAAGATTTTTATGCCCTGCCATGAGTATGGCCGGGGCATATAGTGTTTGTCATGTCTGTCCTTCCATCCTTCTGTCCTTCCACCCTTCCATCTGTCCTTCCGTCGCACTTTGCATTTAGCTCGGTTCAAAGCTCTGTTTCAAAGAAACTATCCAAGATATTTTTATCAAACTTCATATGCTGATAGATATTGATGAGAGCTATGCAACTGCATCAACATTTTTTGACCTTGTCCTTTCTTTTGACCTTGACCTCACTTTTCTTAAATTAGCGTTTAGCTCAGTTTTTAAAGATACCATTCAAGATAGTGTAATCAAACTTCATATGTTGATACATACTGATGAGAGCTATTCAACTGCATCAACATTTTTTGACCTTGACCTTTCTTTTGACCTTGACCTCCTTTTCTTTAGTTAGTGTTTAGCTCAGTTTTTCAAGAAACCATTCAAGATATTTTAATCAAACTTCATATGCTGATGCAAACTGATGAGAGCTTTTTAACTGCATCAACATTTTTTGACCTTGACCTTTCCTTTGACCTCACTTCTCTTAAATTAGTGTTTAGCTCAGTTTTAAAGAAACCATTTAGGATAGTGTTGTGATACTTCATTATGCTGATACATATTGATGAGAGCTATTCAACTGCATCAACATATTTTGACCTTGACCTTTGACCTCACCTTTCTTAAATTAGTGTCAAACTTCATATGCTGATACATACTGATGTAAGCTTTTCAATTGTTTAAATATTTTTGACCTTGACATTTCATTTAACCTTGACCTCACTTTTCTATTTGAGTTTAACTCGGTTTTAAAGAAATCAGTCATAATATTTTTATCAAACTTTATCCAACTTCATATGCTAATATATAATGCATACTGATATAAGCTTTTCAACTACATTTTTTGACCTTGACCTTTCCCTGACCTTAACTTCTGTGTTTAGCTCAGTTTTAAATAAACCACTCAAAATATTTTTATCAAACTTAACATGCTGATACATATTTGTGAAAACTATTCAACTGCATCAAAAACATTTGACCTTGAACTTTCCCATGACCTTGACCTCTTTTTTTTCTTAAATTTGCATATTGCTTAGTTTAAAAGAAACCATTTAAGATATATTTATTTAAGCTTATGCACTTAAACATAATTTGGTGAGAATTTATCATCTATATCCAACTTTTTTAGATTTCAATTTCCATTTTTAGAGAAACTATTCAAGATATTCTCATCAAATTTCATACACTAATACAAATATTCATGTTGCATTACTAATATACCTTTGGCAGGGCATGCATGTCCTATGGACATATTTCTAGTTACCTCATGACCTAGACCTCAAAGTTTGACTTTGAAAAACTTTAATCTTTGCTGTAACTTTTGCACCGGAACATATTACTGTACTTCAATAAGGCCATAATTAAAAAAAATTCCTACATTCTCATCAAAATTTTTTGAAACATCGAGGCGGGCGGGCGGATTTTATTTTATATTTTTTATTTTTTCCATTGTGCAGATTGTTTGTTGACATGATCAATCGGTGCAGATTTATCTATAATGCCCGAATAAAAGTCACAGTAGAGGTCCATTTAAATATATGCGTATCTCTTAATACACATCATCACCGATCTTTCACAACCAATGATCCTTGTTTAATACATATATATATATTACAGCAATTACCATCGTCATGATCTTGTCAGCTGTCAAAATCATGCCAACATTCGCGCAATTTAAAACGAAAATTGAATGGTAGTTGAATACCGATCCCAATCAGAATCAAGACAAAATAAAACAGAAATAAAAAAAAAAATTGAGGCGGGGGTAAAAAATCAGGGCAGGCAGGGATGAGAATCTAGGAATATATTTATTATGGCCTAATGTATAACCTTTTTAGCAGACGGACACTAGGAGTGAAACGGTTCACCGCGGTATCGATGCACCGCGGTATTTTTTCTCGGTTTGATACACGGTGCAAAATCTCAAATTTTCGGTTCGGTTCATTTTTCGGTCGGGATCATTATTCAGTCGGGTTTGGCATAAGGTATAACACGTTACTCAGTATAAATAAGTATAGAAAACGTAAATTTTTGATGACTGATAGCTTGTAAAATAATTTTTGACAGTCAAATAATTTTAATCAATTTCTTCTAGTCAATTTGCAAATAAAATTCGTAAAATATGTGACTAGATTTAGAAAAAGAAAGCATAAAACAACGTTTCCTTCTATCAAAATGTATCGTATCGAAAATAACCGAACCGAGACAAAATTATACAATACGTATCGAACCGTGAAGGAGGTGTATCGTTTCACCCCTAACGGACACAACAGGACAGACAAGACAGTTACATAGCACCCCAACCACTAAGACCCGGAAATTTGGGGACAGTTATCTGAATTTGCTTGTTACCACCATGATCACATTCATTCCATTTATGAAGACTTCAAGAGTGTCATCCACTTAAAAAAAAAAAATTAAGAAGGATCTTTGCAAGTGGTATTCTACAAAGTATCTTACATAATACACTTAGACCAGAGTCTTGGTGTATACAGTAATGAGATAATGATTTTTTGTTAAGCAACGAGATAAAAATTACTTTTTGTATTGTGATTTAAAGTGAACTTATAGATGCATTCCAGTATTTAGCAGTGTGGATGTGTGTATTATCATACTCTTATCTTATTAATAAGTTATTGCAACTCAAGTAAATGGAACGATCTTTAAGAACAGATTTCAATATAAGAGGTATTATTAGTTGTGGCCATTTTTAGACTATTTAAACCTCCTGGAAGAAAAGAGCTCAGTATAAAAATGTAGGAAATTGCATTAAATATAGCTGGAACTAAGTGCTCCAAGTCACACTTACTATCAGGTTGCTAAATGGCTACCTATAACTTTTTTGATTATTATTTCAAAATTTCTGGTTGCCATCAACAAAAATTTCACTCATTTTTTGTAAAAAACAAGGAACAAACACGCATATATTTATCATGTCTTTGTTAAATCAAACATTTAATATGTAAAAGATTTCTGGTGTAGTGTAGATTCAAGTTTTCTCAAATCTTGGGATAGGCAGGGGTCACTATGGGCAAACAAAGTTATAGAAAGGAATAAATAAGGAATATCTTTCAAATTCATCTTCTCAAGAACAGCAAAGTCATTATTAGTCATGAGTATGTATGGAAGCGTCCTCAGGTGTAGATTCAAATTGTTCGAATCATGACCCCTGGGGGTAGAGTGGGGCCATGAGGAGTGATCAAATTTAAATAGGTATATGTAGGAAAATCTTCTAGAGAACAGCAAAGCCATGATTAGTCATATTTATATGGAAGCATCCTAAGATTCAAATTTGTTCAAATCATGACACTTGTGGGTAGGGTCAGTCTATGCGAAAGTCACCGGACCGTCGGTTTTTACCGGTAAAATTTAGTTCGGGTCGGTAAAAAAATTCAGGATACAGGACCAATTGTCCGATGAAAAATTAAGGCCTAAAAATCTGAATTTACATGTAAATATGGTCTTATTGTCCACACATACCCTTTATTTGATCCATTTAGCAGTAATACATGTTTAATTTTAATCTAGAAGTATCCTGTCATGATCGTTATTTCTAACTCGAATTTCCTCTCCCATGGAATATAGATCCATGGATAGCTCATACATAGATTCAGTTGAGCAAAATTATTTTCATTATTAAACAAGAATAACCGTAATGAGTTACTTCAGGAAAGAAATAAATATATTTTAAAGTGCATTTTAAGTTTTAAAAAAATCTTTGACAATTGTGTATTTCATTTGTATGTGTCAAATAACCAGAAAAAGAGAAAATTGTATGTTACCTTTTAAAAAGGAAAATTATTCATAGTAAGCTTGTTGTTTTCAATAAAATAATTTTTTTATAATCTCAAATCTGGATTTATTTGAAGTTCAATTTAAAAGTGAGAATCCCCCCCCCTCCTTTTAACAATCTCTGTATAATAATGATGTATGATTAAATTTAAAGAAAAAAGGTCGGTCTGGTAAGTAAATGCTTGGTCTGGTAAAATATATATTTTTACCAGACATTATGTCCTGTAAAAATTTTAGACTTTCGCATAGACTGTAGGGTGGGGCCACAATATATTATCTTTATTTTGCATAGGAATAAATGGGAAAAAATCTGATGAAGAAAGAAGGGCCATAGTTATTCAGGTGAGCATTGTGGCCCCTATGCCTCTTGTTATGATCTGCAATCCATATTTTTTTCTCATGTTATACATGTATTACTAAGTTATCCTCTTGCAACATTAATGAACAAAACAAAGCAATTATAATGCCAAAAAAGTATTTCATTATGATTTCATTCATATTCTTGATTGCATGTGCATGAATTAATTCATGCCTACCCAGGGCATGATTTAATGCCATTCTGCTTAACTTATAAAAAAAATGCAATTCTCAGAAGTGCAAAGATCTATTTTTTTCTGAAGGGTTCCCTTTTGCCCAATGACATATGCACACATTTTTTTTCTTTCATTTTACTGAAATAATAGTAACAAAATTTTAGATATAGACAAGCAAACAAGTGCAATATAATGTTCTTTCTCTTTGTGAAGTCAATATATTGCAAAAATGTTTGTAATAGAATAAATTTTAGAAAATATAACAGATATTAAGTCAGTTTTAGGAAAGTTGTGGAAAGGTTTAAAAAAGGAAAGCCTGTACTTTGAGCTTGAATGTCTTTAGTTCAGAGTTATGGTTCCTGAATCCATATATTACATGTGTTAATATATATTCATATTGACTTAAAAACTGCCCATATCATGACTATAAAAGTGCCACAAGTTTTCATATTACTAGGTCTGACTAGTCTGATCAGCAATATAGGTCTATGTCCATTTTCATGTAATGCTGAGTATGTGGAATTTAATAATCTCGTTTCAACTCTTTGGAATGTGTGGCAGATTCCACCACTTCTGACATGATCTAGCGAATCCGATCTCATTGAAATGCATGCAGTGTCAATTAGGTAGTCAGAACCTGTAGAAGTACATTACGGCTGTATCACTTTAAATTTAAATGCAGACAATTATTTTTTCTCAGAAATTTACAGCAGTCAGATTTTATCATGAACAGGTAGCAATGAATTGTGATTTTATGTTGCCCCTCATTTTGGCCCCTTGATCAGAAGTAAATCTGATATACATGAAAATGTATACAAAACAAGTCTGGTCAAAGGATGTTAACATGAAATCTGACCAGCACCCTGCTGCGAGCCCTGGTGCACATAAGGTCATTTGAGGTGAACAGTTAGTTGTGATATTGATTATGTGTAACTGGTTCTTATACATGAGGACTTGTGTGTGTTTTATCAGCATGGTTTAATTGTATAACCTATTGATTATATAGTGTGGGGGATGTTTAAAAAAATGGGTCAATTTTTAAAATCCCCCTGACCTGGTTCTTCATTCAGCCGAAGAATGATTCTATATTTTTAAATAAAAGGAAAAAACGTGTCATGTTGATAAAAGTACATTATTTTAAGTTACAGACAACTATAAATCTTTAGGACAGAATATATATTTTTTTCAAATTGTATTTTATAATCGATCATTTTTAAAGCATATATGGGAATGGCATAAAGTATGGTATTTTTCTTAGAGAAAAACCTATTTGAAGTTTTAAAATCATGTGTTAATGCAGAAGGCTTTCAGCAATTATGTCATTGAGTAGAATTGCTTAATTTCCAGCTCATTTAGAATTAATTATAAAGACCTTGTCATTTAAAATGTTTTAATTAAAGTTTATCCAGAATGTGTTGGAAACAAAAAATGAAATTGACAAGATTGTTAGGTTTATACAAAGAGGATTAGCAGATTACTTGTAGAACTATCATGGAGGCAAAATTGAAATGTAAATGTCAGTTAAGTGCACTCCTTGCCAGCATTTTCATGAAGTTGAAAAAGATCCTTTTTTTAATTAATAAGGTACAAAATTAAAATGTAAATGTCAAGTGCACTTGTTGCTAGGGTTTTCATTACGTTGTGAAAGAAGAAATTTTCAAATTAATAAGGTACCTTTATAATTAATTATCATCAGGTACATTGAAGAGTTGGTAGTCTGCTTAAATTAGGAATTGTAATTTTCTGCTTGTACCAGACACTGTCGTAGATGGGTATTTTATTTTAAAAGTACTCTGTACCAGGTGAAATTTCTGCATTGTACACACAGATTTATACTAAATGTACATGTCTACATTATGTATTCTTAAGGCACATTAACCCTTTTAATTTGAGTCTGTTATATGTCTGGTATTTGCCCATGTACTACACAGGAGCGACAGAATACCACAAAGTTCTTAGTACATGTAATACATGTTTGTTATTTAGTCTGGGATAGTTTATTTTGAAAGTACACGTTGTTTGTTGTTTGACAATTAATACATCATCTGTGGTCAAGTGACATGTTACCTTCATATGAGGTGCCTTCATATAATTTACATGATGTTGATGGTTGACATAATATTTTTTGTTTTCAAGAAATAAGTCTGTTGAAATAGGTTAACAATATTTGTCTGCGGTGTGATTAAAAATAGCTTGTTTGATGGACACAAATGAAGAAACTCGGATTAACTTTGTGACTCTGCTCAAATTGATATCTGATGAGATTATGTAGTTTGTCATAGGTTTTTCTATTTAACTAACATGATTAGCCTGGGGGACCTCCATCTGAAAAGGCCCTAACCCATCTTATGTATCTGTGAAGGGGGGGGTGTCCTTCTTTGCAGAAGAGTCCAGAAAAACTTATGAAAAGAGAGGTGACAAACTTGTGGTGAGATTGCTCTGCTTGTTTTAAAATTGTGATAACAAGAAGTGACAATCAAGGACTATAACACAGGGAAAACAAATTGGAGAGCGTCTTCTTTGTAAATGATTAAAAATGTATTGTAAAAACTTCCTGGAATAGCATAAGATGTTTCAACACAAGTTTTTTTGGTCCTGTTTTGATAGCATACAAAATATCAAGTGTCATTTGTGCATCCTTGTCTTTTTATTGTTGGTTTTCTCTGGACATAATTTGTAATCTGAAGTTAAAAAAAAATGCAGATGTGTAACTTAAAAATGATTCCTGTTCTAAAGCAGAAATAAATGGGTTTTTTTTTAAGGTACTTTCTAAAGAGAATTTTTGTGTAGGGTATGTGTTAACATCTTCAGCCATTGACATTGAAAAGTCAACCTCTATAAATAATTGTAGCTGTAAATGTATTTAACAACTAGCCATGGATATATAGGGAAATAGTATCCACAATTTTGACATATATATGTCTGCAGTCTGAGTTATGTCATTATGTGTACAAAGGTTATATCATTCATTGCACTTTGTTGTAATAGCAACCGAAAACATTAAGTCATAATATTTATTGAACTTTGTCAATCTTCATGGTATTGCAGATTAACTTGTAAAGCAAAATGCATTTTGTGCAAGGCACATGCACTCCCACATTTTGTACATATCTATGTTTTATATGGCAAGGAGGATAAATCTTAACATTGGTCAATACTTAGAGTAAAACTGGGACGTTGTGTTGGATATTGGACCTGTATAACCCAGAAACCTGGGAGACGAAATGTGTATTGGCTGTGTCAACAGGTGGCTTTGATAAGGAAGTTGAGTGTATGTTGAGTGTAAAGTTTTTTGTGTACCCTGGTTACTCTGTAGTTATAACCCTTCATCTAGGTTTAATGTGACAATTGGTGGGGAATTGATGTTATCAGTTGCAAATTTCCAATTCAAACTTTTGTTCCCCCCCCCCCCCCACCACCACCACCACCTTTTAGCCTTTTAGCTCTACTGGTCAGAGACCAGAAGAGCTAATACTTGACTAGATAGAATGTTGTATCGTTAAAATGATATTGTCCTACGGACCTGGTTTAATGATAGAATTCGTTCCGTGTATTGGCAATGTTGCAAAATAAACACGGGCGATAACTCAAACTCTGTGCATTTTCCATGAACAATCCAGAGAGTTCCGAATGTTAACATGGCATTAAATTTGAAGGGAGGAAAAATGTTCAGAAAATGAGTTGAATTTTCGCATTTACATGGATTATTTTTTAGGTTTAAAGGCATCTTCAATCTCAGAAAGGTTTGTTATGATTAATTTGGTAGTTATTTTCAGTGCAACTCCTTTTGTATTCTTCAAAATCATTTTGGAGTGAATCCACTCCGATTTGCTACATTGCAAGTGTATGGGACGTATTCTAACTGTGGTGAGGGCTTGTCCCGAGACGCAGTTAGATTATTCTAACTAATACTTGACTAACTTGAGTACGGTGTCTGTCATCCATATGTCTACCTGTATGTCTGTAAACAATTTTTCAAAACACTACTCCTCCTACAGTTTAGGTCCAATTTCAAGAAGATTCGGTACACAAGTAGACTATACTAATTAAGATACATAATTTTAAGTATCAGTTTTTGATTTCGACAAACAGTGTTGTCATGGTTATGGTTACTAAAATTAGAAATTTCTTTGAAACTCTTTCAAAACCCTACTTTTCCTACAGTTTTTGTCTGATTTCAGTACAACTTTGTACACAAATAGACTTTATTAATTAAGATACAGGATTTCTTTTATCTGTATTTCATTTTGACAAATGGTGTTGCCATGGTTACTAGAAATAGAAATATCTGGTTTATTCCTCCTCCTGCAGATTAAATCCGATTGCAGTAAGGCTTTGTACACAGGTAGACCATACTTAGATAAATAATTAGTCCCCTACCGGTGAAACCGGAGGGGACTATAGGTTTCCTCTGAGTCTGTCCGTCCGTCTGTCCGTCCGTCTGTCTGTCTGTCTGTCTGTCCGTCTGTCTGTCTGTCTGTCTGTCTGTCTGTCCCTCTGTCTGTCTGTCAGTCTGTCCCACTTGGTTTTCCGCACTTTTTTCCTAAACGCTTGCAGATATTGAGCTGATTTTTGGCATGTGAGTGTATCTTGATGAGTTACAGATCAAGTTTGCATTTCGTTCCGCTTCATTGATTTTTGACGGAATTATGGCCTTTTCAATTTTTAAGGGTTTTCCGCAATTTTCTTCTGAACGCTTTCAGATATTGAGCTGATTTTTGGTATGTGACTTTAACTTGATTAGTTATAGATCAAGTTTGCATTTCGTTCCGCATCATTAATTTTTGACGGAGATATGACATTTTCAATTCTAAAGGGGAACCAGATTACACTTGCCGGTAGGGGACTAGTATTGCTAATGCAATACTCTCAGAATGCTTGTTCTATTGGTTTTTGATTTCAGCAATTGATGTTACCATGTGTTAGACATTTCTGTGACATTCTTTCAAAACTTTACTTCTCCTACTGAGTTTTGGTCGGATTTCAATTAAAATTGGTACACAAGTAGACTATATACTAAGATACATCTTAATTCTTTGTTATAAGAACACACCTGTCCAGTAGAGCTACAGTCTTATCAGAGACTTCTGGTTCCTTTATATAACTTCATGTTTATTGTAAGCATTTGAAAAAAAAATTTGTCGGCATCCCATTGAAACAGGATTCATCAGGATATACTGACAAATACTAGTGTTTGTACAATTGTATTTGTATAATTGTCATCTTCTTTGTTCTCTTGAAGAAGAGACCAGCAATAAAGTAAACAATATGTTCATTAGACAAGATGTGTTCCTAATGAGGCAAAGAGGAAGACACCCTCCCACTCTTCACAGTAGGGGATGTTTGTACACGGCTGGTGTCGTCATAATGAAGACATACTTCCTTAGTACTCCAAATATTTCAGGATCTTCAGCATGGTGTTTATATGTTTTCCACTCTAACGTTATTGTATTGTGGCTAAATTGCACATCAAGTATTACCACATGCCTTTCCTTGTGCATGCTTAGTATTCCAAGAATAGTTGTTAAATTTTCCATTTGGTTTGTTAAAAGACAATATACACTGTAACGTGTATAGTTAAATTTGTAAATGTGAATGCTAGTCAAGAGACAATACCACCATAGCATGCATTTGTTGACAAGCCAAGTTCGGGGTTTTTGGTACAGGGGCTGGATGTTAAATTAGGATAATTTGTGACTTGGGGAAAACGGGGAAAATCAACATGTAAAAATGAACGTTTAAAGAAAAATCATTACATTCAATTTTTCAGGTATTTTTATTATCAACTCTAGCATGGGAGAAATAACACCATGTAGTTTGGAAAAAGGGAGCTATTTTGCATTGGGATTGGGACTGTCCAGTAATCCCAATTATTAACAATCAAGAGTCCTGCCAGCATTCATGCTCATTTGCAGGCCATTTTGAAATTCAACATCAGATGGGGTTTGTCCCCCTTTAGTCCCCACTGGGGATTGTTTTGGACCTGATTGGTTGGTTATTTATGTTGGTCCCATACAACCTTGACCGATTTTAAGTGTATTTTCCTACTGCCAACAGTGAAAAAAATCCTATATGATATGGTATGATATCGGATATCATTTCCCCTGAGTAGTCCAATTTAAGATATATAGTAATGATACGGACCTATATACAAGAAACACGACTGGAATAATTTCCGTGGTTATATCCCTGTTACAGTGTCCTGATAACCTACTTTTTGTGAGGTATGGCTGTACAGGGGAAATTCACAGTAGCTATAGTCATGATATTATAAGGTCACCAGTACTGCACATCTGTGGGATGTATATAAAGATAAAAATCACTTAAAGAGAGTTTTTATTCATGCTAGATTATTGATTTACAGCTTGTAAATCTACTGGTTTATAAGCATAATCATGTAAAGGATTGTAGCTGTCGAGTGACATTAAGTCTGAGGACAATATTGTTCATACAAATAGCATTTATAAAGGATTTTCCATTGTATTTGAAGTCTGAATGTATTTGACTATCATTGTATCTATAGTGATCCCCCCCCCCTTTTTTTTTACAGTAGTACTCATGTTTATCATATTATTGAGTTCCCAAACCAAGAGTGTTATTCTTGCTCATGCTTTATTATGCTTTTCAATAAGGTATTTTAATTGTTAATTAATTGAATGTGTGTTTGAACATAAACTCATGGATTATTGATTATAAATGCAACATTTTATGTTAAAAATCATTGATAACCCTCATGTCAGAATCTCAGGGTGATGGTGTTCTTTTCTGTGTCTATAAATGTGTTTCTGAATGCTAATGTCTGTTTGAGTGTGTCACCCATTGTTCATATTTCTGCAGGAAGTGGGTACGGTGATTCATGATTTCATTCTTTCTGTCTGTAGTTTAAATGCAATGCATGTAGACACTGTATACACAAAAGAGAAGGACTCCGTGAAAAGTGATTTATGATTTGTATAAAATGTGGTCTTTAAGATGATATCTTTTTCTTCATATTAT
This sequence comes from Saccostrea echinata, assembly GCF_033153115.1. NCBI lineage: Eukaryota > Metazoa > Mollusca > Bivalvia > Ostreida > Ostreidae > Saccostrea > Saccostrea echinata. Next base: position 27,205,646 of record NW_026889765.1, on the reverse strand, counting down.
GAGTTCATAGATAAAATTTATATCCATGGAAAAGAAGAATTGATATTAGAAAAAAAAGAAAGAAAAAGACTCCTATCAACATGATCAGTGACACAAACAATGTTGATTTAATACTGTAATTTTCAGGGATAAAACATTAAATTTCTTTTAGTAGTATTTCATTGACAACATTTATCACTAATGAAAATAATTCCCCAAGAAATTTTTTTATCCCAAATATATATGTTATGGTTATTTTTGAAGCAACTGTAACAGGAGAGGAGAAAACAGGATGGACCAGACCGGATTCAAACCCGGCCCCCTGAATCTCTAGTCAGGTGCTCTACCGATGAAATATGTAGATACAACTGAGCATTCTGGCCACCAGCAATCAAACCTGTCTGACTGCCGAATTCCTCCCTCCTTAAAGGTTTTCTACCCTCGAAGACACCAACCAGGCTCTTCCTTGGCAGGTCTTTCACCTGTCACTTCCAGGGTATAGTATGGCACCAAATGTAATGGAAGAGGAGAAAAATGAGACGGACCAGACTGGGATTCGAACCTGGGCCCTTGAATCTCCAGTTAGGTGCTCTATTAACTGAGCTATCTGGCCACTGGGAATCAAATGGGTCTGACCACCACACAATGAAAATTAAGTCCTCATGAAATTGTTTTAGATTACAGATCAGTGAAATTTTATCCCCATGAACATTAATTCTGCTTCTAACAGTGTTTTGGAGACACCGGACAGTGGAAGATACAAGTTGTTTTGATGTATAAAGATAAAATCTATATATCTAGCTCACCAGAGTAGTAAGCATTTCTCTTTCTCATATCTAGTCAGATTTGAGATGGAGATAGGGACAGAATTGATGAGTGATAATGTGCATACCAAGAATTATTCTTCACAAAGTCTGCAGACACATGCACAAGAGATGTGTGCAATGTGGAAAATGCCAAATTTTATATACACATTTTTTTTTTTTTTTTAAAAATCTCTAAATCCACCTTGGGATGATGTTAAGGTTATTATATTATGCAATCAGCACCATCAAACCCTGAGATAGTCTCTCTCAATCAAATACAAAAAATCTTGAAAGTGCCCATCCAGGTCCAAAAATGAACAAAGACAAAGGTTTGGTGACTTTAAATCAGTGTTCTTGATCGGCTTTCATGCTGTGTTATAACTTCTTACATGCAAAGATAACACTGAGGCAAATTGAATGACAATTATCTTTGTTCAGTCAATTAGAAAAAGGACAGGCTTGGATTGTGTTTAAGTATTGAGTTATATCCTGTCTTTATATCCAGCTGTCATAAGTAAAAAGATATGATGTATTCCTGTGAATAAGAATTTCTCGGGATTTTCCTGGCAGGTTAGTTTTGATTCTCCATTACATTTTTTTTCATGCAGTGTGTAAATTATATGCTCAGTGTAGCGGTACATGCAGAGACTAATTAATCACATTTAGCAGTCTGTGGGTTTCATTTCAATCAGGTGCATTTTGATACTGCCAATATGTGCATATGTTTATTTTATCTTGCAAAACTTTCTATACCACTTACAACTCATGATCTATACAGGTGCCATGTTAACCTTATAAAAATTTTTCATAACTTGAAAATTTGTATATTGAGTGTACTCAGGGAAATCTATCTTTCAATAAAAACTCATGTTCCCTGCCATCATCAGTCACAATAGAGACTGACACAGATTTTCAATTATGGCTCATGAATAAATGTCAGACTGTTCAAAATATTTAAATTGTGTAACACGCCTTGGAGGTTTGATGTGTACCATACGGAGTATACTAAGAAGCTGGTAGGGAGTTTGTTGATTTCATTGTTTGGTGTGGACCTGAGTAAATGGCCTAGATATGATGTATTTATAGGTCAGCTAAGTGTTTACAGTGTCTCGGCTGACTGATTTCCTCAATGTTCTTGTGTTTTTGTGGCAGATACCTTGTACTATAATGGCTATTTTTAACCACTTTATACCCATGCAGTCAATTAGAGCACCTTGTCAGTGATTGAACAATGTTCATGGGTTTTTCATTCAGGGGATTAAATGCACAGGTATTATTTACTAGTTTGTAAGTGTACTACCAGGGTGATTTAGCAGTTCACTTTACTGAAGGAATTTTAAATAGAAGTCTGGGAGATTTTATAGGTTACACGTGTATGCAGAATACTCGAAGCGTAAAAATCCGATTCAGTGTTTTGGCATTATTGATGAAGCTCCTATTATTGTAGTGCAGATGGAGAACGTATAACCTTTTCTTTAGGTGGGCTCTTTATTTATGACAGAATGTCGTGATATTTGTCTGTTTAGCATAAAACACTCCTTACCTAGAAGAGAAATTAATGGAAAAGAAGCTGCAAGGACAAAAAACACTACAAATTAATATCATATTTTTTGTGACCTGTTTAAAAACGCGTGTACTGTGATTCATGGTTAAATGGAAGGAGTTTGTGTGTGTGCACATTGTGACTTCAGTTACACCGGTGACAGAGACCAATATAAGATACTACTACAGGTAATTCAGTTTTAACTGCAATATTCATTCGGTTTATCAGTAAAACAGCGATAGAGCATATATATGTGTCATATGATTTTTGTGAATGACGACGGAGTAGTAGAAATTTCGTAAGAGCCTAGGAGTAGAGCCATGTGGATTAGTGCCAATAATTAGTATAATCTTAGTAGGAACGACTGTTAAAGCAAGAGAGATTATCATGACAGGTGAGATTCTGTTCACAGTTATTTTAGCAGCCAATTGACAACTATTACCAACTTTTATCATATTGGGATTATTGTCTACTAAGTATTATCAAGTCTGATCCTACAAGACAGAAAGCACCTGCCACACAATAACCTTCATCTGTATAGTGAAATGAAAAAGGAAAACTCTGTCAACACAATGGTTGAACAAGTAAATTGCAGTATGGATAGCTCTAGGAACAAACGTGTTGACAAGAAATCTAGCAGTGAATCGCCCACGACAGAGAGAGGTACTAAAACTGGTGACAGTACTATGTCATTGGCTCACAACTCCAACAAAAACATGCCACCCATGACCCCAGAAAAGGTTAGTGTTCCCCAAACTGTGACTGGATGCAGCCAGAGTGGTTGGACTAGTGTGCCGAACTCTCCTCTACAAAAGCGACCGAGCTCCTACAGGATCTCCAGCAAGAACGACAGTGAATCGGAACTCACCAACATGGAGTGTCCAACCATACATGATAGTTATTTCAGCTATGGAAAAAACTTGGAGCGCTCACAGTCTAACACTTCAGAGAGGTCCTATTCCTATTTACCGGATAAATCTGCCAGCATTCCAAAATCTAGTTATGGTACCCAGGAACAGTTGTACTCTAGCTATCCCTTCAGCAGTGTGAGTTTGTTTTCTGGTTGTAACTCTCCTAGTGGTACCTCCTCAGTCTCCTCCAGCATCAGTTTAATGGACCGGTACTATCCCCCCTACTCAGTGGTATCCTCCTCTGGATACCCTGTGTCCTCCCCTGGATATCCGGTATCCTCCCCTGGATATCCGGTATCCTCCTCGGCATACAGCCCCGTGTGTCAGAGCTTCTACAGTCCCTATTGGCAGTGCTACAGCTGCAGGAAACCTAGGTTGTAAGTAAATAAGGTCAAATATTTACAAATAATATGAAACAAAGATATAAATCAATAGTTAATCGTTTGATAATTAAGTACATCTATCATTTTTCGTGATACATATATTTACTAGGGTGGTTGAAAATTGGCTTCCAGTATGTCTGTTTTTTTCTTCCCTGAAGGAACTTTGACATCGGTTTAATATTTGTCCTGTGACTGTTAAATGTTTGAACTGGAGCCAATAAATATTAGTTTGGATTATGCCAAGATTAACCTAGATTATATGAATAAAAATACTTAGTCTGAAATCAAAGATAGTTATGATATCACAATGATTTGTTGCCTTGTTTTTGTGACAACTGAAAAATTTTATAATTGCGCAAATGTGCTATCATGTAATGTCAAGATACATTGGACAATGACATATTTGGTTACTTAAACCCATTAGCCTGGTTTCATTCTTGAGACTCGAAGCTTCCTTTCAATTAATGGGAAAATATGAGATTACAATCCAGAATGATCCAGTTTTGTGTGAAAGTCATGTGTAGCATAGTAAACAAACATATTGAGTTCTGTTGACCGTGATCCAGCTATAAACGTCAGATAATTTAGGTTAAATACAATATCTGTTCCACCTAATTGTATTGATTTTTCAGTCCTACAACATAACAGAGCTTGTTTTGGTTAAATGTCTATTGTCCGTCTGTCTGTCTGCATAGCCCAGCATCCATTGTTTCTATGTTTACAACAGCTTTTGTGTTATTTGAATGAGACATGCAGGGAAGAAAATAGTCCTGGTTATTAGTTGATGTATTATGATGGACCAAAAGTAAAAGTGACTAAAAATAGAATGTTCTTTGAAATGATTAAAAAGCTTCTTTAGCCTCATGAAATTTAATGTAAAAGTGCATTTTTACATTGAAAATGAAGGACATAAATTCTGATGAAGGGCGCCATGCTAAAAGAAAAATGTTAACTACTGGTACTATCCAAACAATTTTCAAATGATTTTCTTTTGCAGTTTTAAGTAAATTAATATGAACATATGGTCTTTTATGAAGACCAGATCAGTATTTTAATGGAATAAATCTCTCTCTCTCTCTTTCTCTCTCGCTGTTTCTTAGAGTTTGGAAATCCCCTTCCCAATTTAGCAATTCAGATAAGACAATGAAGGTTAAAGGTTGGAGTTTATCTTCATTAGTGTTAGATCAATTATTGATACAAATGTTTCACCAGCAATTAAATGATTAATATCAAGGGAATTGGAACACAGTAATTTCCCCTTTCTCTGATTGAATTTTGGTGCAGATAGAAAATTTTTCTCATCTTCCCTAGGCTTTTACAATCCATTTCAAAGTTGGAAATTTCCAAAGTGTTTGCTGCCTGTCACACACTAGGGGTTATTTGATGTAAAATATTGGTAAAATACCTACTTGATAACTTTTTCTGCAGTCTTGACATAAGCTAATGGACATACATAGAAGATCCCCTGGGTCCTGTAATTCTTTAAATTAGAACCATTAGAGCAGCTAGTAATTGTCACTGACAGTTTGAAGCTGTAAGAAAAACTTGGTTAAATGCCTCATCAGTGAATAGTCATGTGCAATTATCTTTCAAAAGAACTTTTGATGAGTTCTTGAAGTTGAATTAATGCTTCATATTAGGTACATATATTAACCATGGAAAGGTTGGAAATCTGTGAATATAATGCCATGTTTGTTGGTCAGCTTTATGTCTTATCTTTTCATTTGGTGTTGACAGATGTGACAACCTGATTCATTATTAATTTTAGTCATCATATAGAGATGACCCAATTGTTCTGTTACATGAATAGGTTTTAATTACCATGTGGATGTGCCAAGAAGGATAACTCTATCATGTATTCTATTCAGTACATTTCTACACTCATTTGAACTGAATAAATAAATAGATAAGTAATAAATAAACAGTTTTATTGTGTTTGTGTGTATGTTTGTTTGTTTGTTTGTTTTTGGATAGCTTGGACAGTTGACCTATTTTTGACAATGATGTAAAAAAAAAAAAAAAAAGGGGGGGGGGGTATCTATTGTTTATTTAGACTCTTTTCATCTTTGACTAAATTAGTTCAGACTAAGTAAGATTTCAGATCATTATACAATTTGATCTCCCTTTAGATAGGGACTGTTTACATAAATTATTATAGAGTAAAACACAGGGATTTCTATAGTAAGACTAGAAGAATCTTAAGTTTAGACTAAAATTAACAGTCTAGTTGTGAACAAATTAACTCTCTCATAATATGAGAGAGTTTGTTTGAACAACACTGATATTTGGTGTTGGTGCCTATTCTGTCAATTTCTAAGATTACATTTATCTGTCTGGTAGACAAGACAATAATTCATCATCATATTAGGACTAGACACATTTCCAAACTAGTGGTCTAGTACTTAACAGATAATACATGTAGTGTTTCATAATGTAGGCATTTCTTTAAGTGTAAAAATATTACTGCACTTATGTAAAAATACATTCTTTTTTATTATTTTGTTTTCTTTAAAGAAAAAAATTATAGTTCTAATATGAAATGCTAATTGTCTGTCTGTATAATACTGGATTGTAAGTTCAACTGCCTCTGTGCACAGATTTATTCAGTTTAATTAACAGAGAAATAAACAGATCACCAACATATCATGAGAATGCATGTTTATTATAATTTCTTTAAGTTTACAACTTTGAATTTAAACCCCGTGAATGCCAAATCCATTTATAGTACCACTCATGAAAATCATCCAAATTTTAACCTTCAGGTGTTGGCCTACAGTTTTGACTTTGTTTAGTAGTTTAATTAATTAATGGTATGCAACATGTATCTTTGGAGACAGAGTATGTTTATTATTTTGCATTCTTAAGTTTTGTTTTTTTTTCATTTGTTAGTCTATGAATGTATAAGAAAGCATCATTTGCCTCAGTGAATTAATATGGGATGTTTTAAATGTTGACAGGAAAAATAAAATAGAATCAGGAATGATTGGGGCAACTCTGAAAATCTCGACAGAGATATTAAGAGAGATCAAACAATCATCTACTTGTAATGGGCAGATAACTAGACTACTTTTGTTTGACCTTGCACACATAAGTTGAAATGGGTAGGACACATCCATTATGTGCTTTAGACAACGATCAACTTATAAAGCAGTGTTTTCCCTTTATTTAAGGAATAACTGTCTAATTTTTTTGTTTCATGATGTGATCAATCGATTGGCTTGCGTGATAATTTGCATAAACGCCGAAGGCGTTTATGCATAAAATTAACACGCAAGCCAATCGATTGATCATCGTCATGAAACCAAAAAATCTGACAGTTATTCCTTATATTTACATGCTCTTGATTCTGCAAATTCACGTGCTACAAGCCCCACTTCTGTCTCTGTCTGTCCCGCCCCGCACATGATTCTTTTTTCAGCAGGCCTATCGATGAACCAGTAGATTTATGTAGAAATAAAGTATTTTTAATATTTGAAATTTTATCTCGGACAAAAACATTGGAAATGTAAATATTTCAAAGTAAAGGGTTAGAGATCCATTGTAACAGGCTTTGGGTTGAAGTATATGACAAATCCCTGTGGACATTAAATTTTTAATTTTTTTTATTTCAAAGCGGCATTTTTTTAATTGAAGCGGTCAATTTGGCCGGTAGACGGTTCTTAGGGAAAACACTGATAAAGGGCAGATAACTAGTCTATTCTTGTCTTATATTACACATGTTAGTAGGTAGGACACATCCATTATGTGCTGTAGACAACTTTCAACTTGTAAAGGGCAGATAACTAGTCTATTCTTGTTGGTTAGTTGAAATCCATTATGATTAACTTGTAAAGGGCAGATAATTAGTCTATTCTCATCTGACAATTACATGCATGGTAGAACGTACACCATCATATTTTGTGTGCATGATATTTGGATTTATTTACTTCGATTTTTATAATAACTTAAATTTTATCTCTTGGTACTCATTTGTTTATAGATTTCTGTATTTATCCCCCTCCCTTGAAAAAAGATGACCCTTTTCCACTATCATTACAGACATTCTAAATTAAAAGTTCATCCTTTCTATTAATCTTGCCACACCAGAGGCATAAAACATTGCTTGTTAGAAGAGAAATGAGTTTTTAGTAGCATTTAAATTATTGCCTTGTGATTTTCAGTATGGGTAAATTGGATGGAATAAATGTGCGAAGGGGTAAAATCAATCACTTTGAAATATGCCGGTATTATTTTATTTTAAGCTATTGTTTAATTAGATATGAAATGTAATTAGGAGAGACAACTCTTGTTTCCTTGTATCTAGGTGAATGCAGATCTTACACAGTGGAGCCTGCTCTGTACTTGGTATTTTTTATCTTGCACACTTGACACCCAGAAATAAAATTGATATTTAAAAAATTCATTAAGTTTGAAGCTGCACATATGTAAACAGGAAGTTGGCAGGGTATTTCCATTTTGTGTTCTGAAATCAAGAGGGAAGGAATTTGACATGGCTGTGTTGAATTTGAGAAAAAAATTGCTATTATGATCATCTCTGCTCCTGAGGATATTTGCTAAGTAATTTCCACAGAGATCGTACAATGAGGTATCGTGTTTTGTTTACCTTCGTCTCTTGCTTTTTTTTTTTAAAACTGTAGGCTGAATCTCTCGCTATTTGTCTAGCTTTGTCTGTAAATTTCCATCAGGTAAGGTATTCCTTTACAAAAAGTGAAGACATCAACAGAAATATGTGTCAAGGTATAAATGTGTTTTAATGAATAATTAGGTCAATTTCTTACGGCTGATGTTGAAGTTTAAATATTACTACATTAAATTGTGTAATTTAATATATGGCAATGTCAAATTCTACCAGAAAGAGAACATGGTTTATTTGTGTACAGGTAAATTCTAATGTTGACTGCATATAAAAAAAATCTTATGCATAATGATGTGCATATGAATTGACGATTTAATGATGGTAATACAGTATAATACATCAGTCAGAAAGAAATTTATTATTTATGTGTCTTATTTCCTCATTATTGTATCATCTTTATTATTATACCTTCCTCAAATTGTTGGTGCATACTAACTCTTGCAATTTTCTTGTGCAAGAGCATCGTTGGCGCCAAAGTGGCAGATTTGTCGCGGTCATCTTGAGGTAATACGTGCAGTTCAGCCTGCATGTGGTTGCACCGAATTACACCAAAAGTATAAACACATGCAGGAGCACGATTAGGATAGATTAGGATTATGATGGAGCAATAAAGAAGCCTGCAACTCCTGATTCTAATTATTAATAAGTACAATTGAAGATCCCAGCACAACGCCCATTCTTAATGTATGATGCATCATATCTGTAGAGGGATTAAGCTCTTTAAACTTGCAGCATGATTCTCAATTAGATAGGTTAGTCATAGATTTTGTTTTGTTTTGATTTTTGTTTGTGTGTTGTTGTTTTTTTTTTTGCTCAAACTTAATTCAAATGTACAGTCAGATTTTACAAACCCTTAGAAGATTTAAAAAAAAAAAAGATTTTAAAAGTATTTTAAATTTAAAAGTATTTTCTTTTAAAAATTTTCAGCCCTGATGTTTTTTGTGAATTTCAAACTTGTGCAGCATAATGTTGGAAACGTGTCCTAAAATAGATGACAGAGATATGCTATTGTCACTTAAACATTATGTGTTTTGTCAGTTAAAGTGTCACATCAGATAATTTTATATCTCTTAAAAATTAAAATACATTTTGCTGTCTATTTTGCATAATTATACATCTATAAAAGGACTGTATTTCTTAACTTGGCAAGTGTCTTACTAAGGAAGTGCTTTTCAAAGCTCATGAAAAGTATGTGTGCAATGGACTACAATTCTTTTCCTTATTCATTACCTGCATGTGATTGTAAAACAAAAATAAAAAACAAAAAAACAAAAACAAAATAATTTTTAAAAAAACTGAAAACCTTGATGCATCTGCGTGCAAATTAATATACTGTCTTTGCATGTGCACACATTTTCTTACATGGTCATTTTAATTTTTACCACATAATTGGTTGTCTTGACTATAATGAATAAGTGTTTGAACATTCACACTTAATGCATTAAAACATTCGATCTTGATTGGACATTTTTAACCTTCAAATGACTCAGTATGCACATACCTTAAATCTCTATCCATCTAAGGTAAACAGTTTTATCTTATTTACATCTGATAACATTTTTGTGTCGCGATTTTCCGACATTGGGGGTAAGTTTTGGACATAACCTCCTACCTTCTTTGTGTGATGGATTGTGTCACTGATGACTTACTGAAAATTGTCAGAGCGCAAAAACAAGATCGTCAACTGATGTCTTTTGATTTCATCTTTTATTATGTGTCTTAATTATTACTACATTATAATCAATTAAATATCGATATACTCCCACTCTAAATCATCACTGGAATTGTACATATTTTATATCCGTATTTGATTGGTTGCCTAATGTGGTTGTGTTATAAACACCTGAGTAAATTTGCATGTGTTTGATTTAAGATGGTATGTTTCAGTGATTTTGTTTAGTGGTGCACTGCTATTTCTTTTTGTTTAGGGCCCACTAGGGGTGTGGTTAATTAAGTAGGTGTGTGAGTCACTTTGAAAAAAAACATGACAGGTTTTTGCACACAAGAAACATGGGGTTCCTTAGATGACAATAATTTTGATATTATGTATAAGGATATATATATATTTTATTGTCATATTTATGAGTGATATATTAAAAAGTATTTTACTTCTATCAGATGTGAAGAATGCAGAAAATTCCATTTCAGACATTGTGATTTTTCTGCCTGCTTTAAGGTCACACACAATATATATATATACAAGTTTGCAATTTTGCCTTTAATAGATTACATATGTTATACTTCTTCATTATTTGGATTAAAAGAATGACTGATCAGAAATTAAATATTGATTCAATTAATTGGCCCATGGATACAAGCAGTGATCACTGCATGGAGCTTTAAACAATGAATGGGCTGACTGTGTCCCCAGTAAACCTTTAAGTGACCCCAGATTGACACAGCCTGACCTTGGCTTAAGTTTGTTATGCAAGCGAATGAACTCTACACTGGACTAGATTGTCTACAAACCTTCACCCCATGTTTTGATCCGGTATTTTCCGAACAATGTTTGCAAGTCTTGTAATTTGTTCGGTTGAGGTTTGATGTTTGAATTAAATACATATGTATAAATATATAGGATTTCTGGGGGTTTTTTGGTGTCTGGGTGTTTTAAGTGGCAAATTTGCTAACTCTTGAATTGTTTGTTTTATTTCTTATTTAATTGCTGTTATAACATTTCTGGTTGTCTCCAGATCTAATCTTGCAATTAAAAAAAAAAGAAAGAAGCAAAACAGAGCCAGCGTTTTGCTTCTGGGTGTTACTCTAATATTACAGAACAATAAGGACCGTGAATGTTGTTGAACTTTTAAATCAATAAGGATTTCATTGCTATCTCTGGCTTCATTTTCATCAATTGTTTCTGAGGCAGCAGGTCGTAAATGACAATCATTGTGTAAATTTGGCTGATATTGACCCAAATTGAGTCCACAGTCTGATGGGAGGCTGAGAGAGGGTGCCAGTGGCTTATAATTGTCTTATTGACGTTACTGATATAGTCCTACGTCAACAGATTCACACCCCTCTAGTCTGACAGAAAACATGCAGAACTTGTTTAATATTTTACTGGGAAGATGAAACATGGGCAAGATAAAGCCGGATGAATCTGGAATGAGGAGACCACGCATAGTTGAATTGACTTAGTCTGTTACTGAAAATGTGTGATGCAAAAATATGAAATACTCCAAGTGTAGTGTCCTACCATAATACTTTTGGTGGGTTATCAAGATTGCTTTGTTTGTTTATATAGATCTGTCTGTATCTTTTTTGCACACCAAAACTTAGCTATTATTATACGTTTGCAAATTACACATCATTTTGATAATGGTCAATTTGAGGAATGATTAGGATCATACCCAGTGGTAAAAGAGAGCTAGTTTACAGACTTTTTTTACAACATACTTTTGCATTCTAACTAAAAATGATTTAAATATCAATACAGTCAATACATGTCTGTAATTGTTTTATGCCAGATGCAAAAATTACATTTAATTAATTAACAAATACTGCAAAGGCAAATCAGAACATCACGAATTAAAACTTCGGACATGGAGCTCGATTTGTTTGTAATCGGTAATCAGTCTAAAATATTTTCCGTATCAAAGAAGTAGGCCATGTCAATATTTTGGTTTCATAGTCGATAACAAACTCTGATAAAAAAAATTGGATTTGAAAAAAAATCGGTCAAATTACTTGATGCACAAAAAGTTTTGTGGAAATGTTTCATTGCAAGTATGTAAAAATATGATGATAGTTTTAAATGAAATAACAGTTATTTTACTTAATATATTTCATGAACAATTTCCTTATGGTTTAATTGTTAAGTTTCTCAAATGCAGGTGAACTTTTTTTTCTTACAGATGTCCAAGTTCCATGCTGATAAATATTATAAATACACTTAGAACTAATACAATTCATTAAAAGCTTAAGAGTGAGAAATTAGACAAGTTAAATATATTGGATTCTTTTAACTCATTTGAAGTGTTGTACAGGTTAGTTGAAGAGAGTTGCTATAAATATGAGATTACTGTTGAGGAAAAAAAGACCATAAGCCTTTACTGGCACTTTTTTCACAAAAAAATTGACCAATCAGGTAATTCACATGACCGGTAGTCAGAAGTGATTTGTTGGGACCACTGTCCTATGGTATTTTAGGGCATTGACATTCAGATGTACAAACTGGGATCTTAAATTAAACACATATGTTTTTTTCCCAAACAGACACTAGTTATTAGACAAACTCTCTGGCTCCCTCTTTTATATGTTTTTGTTTGCATAAGGAAGGACGTTTACTTGTGTATACATATATTCTATTTTGAAAAACAATTTGTTCTTATGGTCATAGGGTCATCCTTATATCACTTAATTATGTTCATCCCCAGATTTAAGGGTCCTTGGCCTCTAGCATTACCTGATTCATCAATTTTGCAAAAACCACCAGATTTAAAGTTAGTAACTGTATACAAACATAGAAAAAAATCATTGTTATTTAGACTCGCAAGGAAATCGATTGGTGTTAAATATGTTTTGTACTACTTGAAGGGCCTTGCCCTTGGTAAAGTGGAGCAATAACCTCTTCATAATGTGATGGCATGAGCTAACGGGATGACTTTAGTAGATCAGGCCTACCATTGCCAGAATGACTCAGACTACCAGAGTATATAGTCTCAGTGTTTGTCTCAGAGTTTTCTGTTGTAAAAACAGTTTTACCGTTTTTTCAACATGCCTTTGTAGAGATTCTCGGAGAAGAAGCATCTGTGTGTAATTGAATTCTGTCTACGTTTGACAAGCCTGAAAGCTTGTTGTTTACCTCAAGTTCTTTCTGTCAAGACGAGATATAAACAAAAGACCATGACTACAGACTTTGAAATCAAACATATATTTGTAAACTCTTTCAGCATTATTTTTGTTTAAGATGTGCATTGTAGAAATACTGAAGTGGCACATGCTGTCTAGCTCAATTGCACAACCAAACAATTGCTAATACAATGGCAAGTTTTCTCTACAAAGTAAAATACACAACTCGGCATCCTGAATAAGTACTCCTTTTTTCCCCTTCTTTTTTTTTTTTATTATGTGAATAATTATAATTTGTGACTTACAAAAAGGAAGTAAGTAAAAATAGAAAACAAAGTTAAAAAATGAAACACAAAACTCATCTAAAGTGGGAGTTAAGAATGATGTAAAAATGACTCCCTCTTGACCAAATATTTGTTAAACCAGTTTATAAATCAGTGTTCAAAAGGGTGGGGACTACATGTATAAGGTTTGTCATGAACAAAGAACTTGTTGAAATTGCTTTTTTTCTGCATGCACACGTACACCAAAATTGATTTTTATGCCTTAAATCAAATTTGTGTAAATTCTAGAGCCTCTTAGCTTTGCTTTAAAAAAAACCTTAAAATTCTTATCATTCATGAAATTTTGTCAGAATTTAAACTTGTAGGTAGAAAGCTTTTATGACTATGTTTTGCTTTTAACACCATTTGAAGTGCATAAACATTTAGATCCTAGCTGAATATTCCTTATCATTGGGTTTTATATATACAGGGTTATATATATAGATATTTTTTTTAAATCATGTATGTAAACATCTGTATACATTATCACTCTAAATTTAAATTGTGCATATATGACTTGTACAAACGTTTTGCAAAGTCTGAATGAATTAGACTGACATAGAAATGAACTTTTGAGACAAAATTTAGATAAAATTTCTGTGGTCAGGTTTATGATAAGTTATGATACCAAGTTCCCCCTATCTGACTATTACGTACGGGTCATTCCAGTTGTTTTGATAACTTTATCTATTATATATGGACTTTCAAACTTGTTTGTTTTGTATCCATTGTCTGAATATTTTGAGGATTTTTAAGATGAGGAGATTTAGATAATAAAATTCCACTGAATTGAGTTGTAAACATTTATACTAGCCTAGCTACTTTGCAATTCTGAGAAATGTGATCAATCAGTTTTTCATAAAATACAGTAAAAAATCATTATAGCAAAGTCCTAGGGTCAGGAAGAACTTCGATTCAATTCAGTTGGAATTGTTATTTCTGATATTTCATTTTAAAACTACAAGGGATTAAAAAATTTCACTTCAAACATGGATTCATTTATAAACATGTTTGCTGTCACCATGTTTTACTGTATTTCTCAACATAATATGGAACACCCTTTGGCTTAGAGGTTTATGGCAAACTTTACCATCTTAAACCAGGCCCCGGCCAAGACCATAAACTGAGAACTTAAGTCAAAATTTCCAATTTGTATAACTTTTGAAATAATCAAGAAAATAAAACCAAATTTTGATATGTAATAGTATTTGAATATTTTACAAATTTGCAACTTTTCAAAGACTTTAATTGAATTAAAGTCAAGATTTTCAAAATCTAAATATTGACTTAATTAAGTTTGTTCTTAATTTATGGTCTTGGGGCCAAGTCTATGAGTAATTATCATAATTTTAAAAAATGGATGAAGTAAGTTTTTTTTAGCTTCCTGATTTTTCATGTTTCCTTGTTCTTTTGTTGATGTATTTTAATAGACTGAGGAAAATTCGGTAAGTCGGCCTTTTGTACGATTTTGTCCCAGTTTCATTGATCTTCAATCAGAAATTACAAATCTCTCTTTTTCAATCAGTCACTTAATCTCATTAACATATACCACAAGTCAGTCCCCCTGAATTTTGATTTTGCACATTTTCACATCAGTTTGGTTCATTATATCACATGTTACTGACCCTCTGTGGGATGGAGATCACTGTTAGTAACCATCTTATTGTTCTGTTGCTCATGATGCAGTTCTTTTCATCAGTGACCACTGATGCTTGCTGGAAGTCATTAACTTAAAGGTTGGAGAGTGTTGACATTCAATCTTATTCCATAGATATTGATTTCCATTGCCTTGTGATGTAGGAAATCCTCTTATATATCAAACTGTGCCAATCCGGCTTCTGCGATTGAATACAACAATTTAAAAAAAAAATCTTTACGTTTTATGTATCACTGGTCGTATTGTGCAGGTTTGAGGATTTCTCATGTTATTATGGCAATGGACTGGGTTGTGAAAATTGACACTCTCTTTATAGAACTAAAATTAGAATGCATATGTTTCTGCGTAGATGTATGTCACTGAACTTAAGGACAAACTGCCAATTGTTCAGAGCAAGGAAGAATCCCCAGATTAATTCAGAAGTTAAGCAGTTTACGCTTCTTTGTTGAAATATTAATGTAGGGCATTGCTTGTCTGATCAATGAAGATGTTTTTAAAGATAGTGCCTTAAATTTCAAGTCAAAAATTGGACTTTTTGATAATATATATATTTTTAATTTATTTTGAAACTGTAGATCACCAAATTTTCGTGACACCTTATTTTTGCAAGATTGTGATTTTGAACTTAGAAGCGAGAAAAATTTTTCACAAATTCTGATCAGAATTGTGCTACATAATCTATAGTTATGCAATATTATATGCAGGAGTGAAATTTCTGTGAGCATATAATTACGCATTGCTGGCATTTAGCCAGCAATGGGTAATTATATGCTAAAATAATTAAAGTTCTCACAAATAAAAAGTATTACATTATTATTTTTTGATATTTTTATTTATAAAAAATATAAATAATGTACATCTGCATACAATATACAAATTACTAGAACAGTTTGACATATATCTGCTCTGACAAATTTAGTGTACTAAGTATAGGATTTTAATGCTACATTTATAACATCATTAAATCCGTTTCATTTTCCAACATTTAATTCATGGTCAAGGACCGTATTAGTTAAAATGTTTGTGTAATTGGTAAAGTTGTTTATTCCTTTGTGTGTGTAAAGATTGTTTTTTGAATTTCAGTATTTTCTATATATATCGGCCTTCTATCTTGGAACTTGTACATTGATACAGGAAGAATTGTCCAGCTAGGTCTTTGACTTTCTAGCATTCTTTTGAAGTCCCATAAGTTGCCTTTGAATTGAGTGTCACTATTTAAGAGTATTAAAAGAGCATTGCTATGGTTGTAATGAAAAAAAATGAAATGTTATTTCTGAGTACAGATTTTTATTTATAAATCGCTATAGGACTTTGGATTGACCGAGTCATAAAGGTCCGGAAATATTTCCTGTCAATGGGCTTAGTAAGAAAGGGTGGTAGTGGTGTCCATAAGTAAGACAGAATTTGAGAAGTGTGCAGCCATTATTCATAAAGAGTTGATGTCATTGAAGTTGTGAGTGGTGTGGTAACATTTCATGGTCTGATTTCCTGTTTTTTTCTGCACAGTGCTATAACGCCTTGAATCACCCTAGTATGACAATGCTAAACTGATTTTACGTTACGTAAAGTGGGTGGTTTACAAAATTATACTCTTTCGCTTAAATGAAATAAGAGTCATATCTTAAGAATTTGGTACCGTCTGGTGACAGAAGTATTTTGGTACAGCTAAAAAGCACTTTGAAATATTCAGTGGAGATCTAAGGAACACCTAAGCAGAGCATATGTCACCTTGAATTTCTGGCCCCTTGTGTTCACATCTCTCTTCATAGTTCCTAAGGGGGGAAATGTAAATTAGATATTTTGATGGATCGACTTGTTTGACTTTCATAAAGCAGTGTTTTGGCAAAATGTCTCTGTTTCAATAAAGCCTTGAGGTGATTTTCTTTGATGTTTTGGGGGGCTATAATGTCATGCTCTGATTGTTGGCATACAAGTACGTGGCTTTAATACTGCAAATATAATGATGAAAAATCAAAAACTTCACAATTATAACTCCTGTTCTTAATACATAGTTATTTATTAATAATTGAAGATACATTACAGTCCATTCAAATTCCTATATGCTAAATTCCTACTTATTGTCATGTACATGTCAATGAATAGACATTAAATATATGATGAAATTTCAAGTTCAAAGTGGAGAAATCATCATGCACAAGTTACTTCACTGCATGATTACATTTCATCAATAACTGCAAATCCAATTCAGTGCACTAATATTGTAACCAAATAAATGTGACTGCATGTTGAAATATTTCAAAATTCATCTAATTCACAACTTTGATGGATAAATGTGCAGCCATATCAAGACAGTTGACAGAGAGAGATATTTATGTGTTAAGTTTTTCTGCAAATGCATTAAATCATTTTTTTTGGCAAGAAATTTGCAATTTTAAGTGTTAAAAAAGGTGGTCTAGGTTATGTAAACTTAATTGTAAAGAAAAATTGCAGCATAGTGTCAATTCCTTGGTAATCAAGTTCATACATATTTCGAAGATCTGCATTTTGTAAACCAACAAACTGCTTAGTTTTAAATATTCATGTTGGGCTATGTTTTCTAAGACATTGATTGGTTGTTGATAATAAGCTCTCATTTGAAGCTCTGCCCACCACATGTCTTTATAGGTTTTGATATATATAGATAAGAGAGCTCCTTGTTTGTGTATTCTATCTGCAATACCTGTGCAAGTGATGTAACCTATAGGCAGGCCACTAATTCATCACCAGTAACACAGTTTCAGTTTCCCATGGAACATTGCCTAGACAGTGCATTTCTATAACAAAGTGAAAACAAAGTATTAAAAAGGAATTTCCCAGACCAGCTGATCAGTCACAGTGGAAAATTTTTAAAATCTATTTTTAGAATCCTTTTCTCGAAAGAAGGAAGGCATTTCACAATAATCGATTGATTAAATTCATTTGTACACAAGACAGAACGATTCGTATGTGGAAGCCAATAGTTTAGAAATCAGAACATTGTTGTGTTATAAGACTCGTTAAAATGTGTACAGTTGAGATGCTACTACCAGAGATGGAGCCCTCTCTCTCCCATGAAAAGGAGTCTTTGTTTGAGTACTTGGAACTGCACTCCCCCAAGAGTCTCTTTCAGGACAGTATTTTAATGCATTCCTCCATAGCTTACCTACAGAACTGTTGGTAAGTATATATAGACCCAGCAGTGCCACTCAATAAGATATTAAATGGAGCAGAAAATGAAAAAAAAAGTTTTTTGTTATCAGTTCTCGGTTCAGGCTGTCATTTTACAATTAAAGAAAGGATTCAAAGACAAGACAGTTGCAAGAAATTGGACCAAAAAAAAAATGAATAATAAACAAAAAGAGAGCTATCAGTATTGATTATTATATAAAGACATATATCATTAAGATGCTTGCCTCATGTGTAGATAACAATATGAAAGTAATTTTAAATCCATATTTACATTCAAACAGTCTAGTCTTGGCGAATTTTTACCCAGCTAGCTCCCTGCCCCACTCTATTATGATTAAAATATCAGTGAATTAACATTCAAGTAAAGGTGGTCTGTAATTTCCTCCTTACATGTAACTTTGTGAATGTAAATGATGCAGTCATTACATGAGTGGATGTAACAGGTGTGATAAATGCAAGGATGTTGTCTGTGGTGATGATGACTGCATTCTGTTGGGGATATTGTGATGTCTTTACCTTTTGATGGTGATGACTGCCTTTTTTTTGGGGGAGGGGGGGGGAAGGTTGTGACCCAGGGGATATTGTCTGTTTGTGTGATTTGGTGATTATGGCGGCTTTTTGTTGCGAATATTGCATTTTATATGTGCGAGATTTCTCTGACGTCACAATTCCTGCTAAAGGTGTATATCCTATAGACTTTATTGTCAGTGAGGTGAATAAACCAGGGAATGTCATTTTGCACCCAAATAATTACCTCATCTTCATCAGCACATTCATCTTGTTAAGATTTATCTATACAAGATTATTGGGAGTCTTGTATGTGCTTAAATGTTACCCTCAGAAAAAGCAATGCATCCAGGGCAAATAGTTTACGAAACAAAGTCACTGCAGCCTGTCTGGATTGAGAGGATAGAGTTTATTATTGATTAATTCAATTCTGCCTCTACATCAGAGCAAAAAATTTTCCATCAAGTGAGATTGTTTTGTCGCTGAAGAAAGAATGTAGTAAATTTGCTTTTTTGATCTTTCCACTTGTTGTTTACCTTTGTGCCAAGTGACCCAGATTTTTTACTTTTTTTTTTTTTAGGGCAGGTGCATCTTATCTGCGTTTTATATAAATATTGGAATGGATGATTGGGGGAAGGACTATTATAGGCTATCAATGCATCCTTCCTAAGTGAACATTGCAAAGGAATTGATTAAAATGCCACCATAAAAAAAACTTGATGAATCAAGTATTACAAAGCAATTTTGACTCGTCCAAAAAGTAGAACAGTTTTATTTTGATCTTTATTTATCTGGTCGATTTGGTAGATAATAATGAAGTTATAACAGTAATGCGCAGTTTGTTGTGTTTTGTATTGTATTAGTAATACACACTTAACTCTGCACTCTGCAGGAGGCTTCTTTAAACTATGGATGATCTTCTCTGAATTATTAAAAGCACACGTACTGGGCGTTTCCATTCAAATTAAGTGTGCACTTGATCAACCGACAGATATAATTGTAACATCCTAGATGAACCATGCATAATGCAGAGCTTTAAAAAAAAGAGAATAGCTGCAATTGTATCTGAAGTCTCCTTGAAGTGACTTTTCTGAAAATTTGTTGTGGAGAGAATTTTTTTTTGTGTCTTTGGCATATATTGTTTTCAGAAGGTTCATAGGTTCATGGAAACCTGTTTGCAGACGTTTTGTTTTAAGACAAAATGTGGATGTTATTTGGAAAAGTTGGGGATGAAAAGGATGCTACCTGGAGAGAGAGGAACTTGAGTTTACTATAAATAGAAACATTATCTTCACACATATGATATATACCACAAATAACTGACTTAGATAAAGCTTATAATAGATTAAAAAACAGAGGTGTATTTTCCACTGGCAGTAAATTGAAACACAATTAACTGACTTTTGCTAAACTCGAACACCATCAGACCAGTGTCTATCTGTTTTATGTGTAGTTTTGGTTTTCGATGGAACATTTCGATGGAACATTATTTGAATCAGGTAACAAAATGGCTTTCATTTCATCAAAGGTATAGACTTGTGGTTTCAGATGAGGGTAAAATATGTCTCAGAAAATCACAATTAGTGGATGTGCTTTAAATCATCCTATTGTTTTCTAATTACGTAAATATACATTTATGCAAAGAGACCAAAGGTATTGATTTTTTATACTGGGCTAAATATTCCAGAGGATGACGGCCAGGTAGGTATTAGAAATACTGTAATATAATAAGGTCGTAATTAAGCTATGTTAAGTAGATTAATCGTATTTAAATTATTTTAATGTTTTTTAATGTTTCATAATTGAGGACATGGTTCCCATCAAAGTTTTTAGAATAGATTTTAAACCTAGGTGACACAGAATGAATTGATCTAGCAAGCTGTGTTGCTTTATATGGTAGCAATATTGACTCAATGTTAATACAAAAGTATGTTGTGTGTAAAATGGAAATTAATTGGCAGGTAATGTAAAGAATCTGTATTTCATTACACAAAGTTATCTTTTGTCAGGTTTTCTTTGCACATTAGCACAGTTGAAAAACATTATATATAATTCACTGATGGATGCACTGTCTACAGTGTTTATATAAAATTATACATAAAAGTGTTGGGGGAGGGGAGGGGGTAGGGTATACAATACCGGTAAACTCTTTCACCTACTGCCTGTAAGGGCATTATTTGCTGCCTGTATACTTTTGCTAAATACCTTATACCCAGCAATTGTACCTCAGCCGAGTGTACAGGATTCACGAGTGTACAGGATTCACGTTTTTACATTGTCTTTGTACTAATTGTTTGTTCAATAGACTGGCCACCAGTGGCCAGGGCTTATCCTATCTTCAAGGCCGCACTATGGCAGATAGCATAAACAGTTTGACCTTCTCCCTGGATGGACACTACATGTAATCAGATTTCTATTGTCCAGTCAGCAGTAATTTCTATTGGGCCAATATTTGTCCACTCTGAATGATTGATCTGGGTTTTCTGAAGTGTTTTTTGACCTTCAGTGATCCAGGCCAGGTGTCGAAGAATATTTATATAGAGGAAAGACCTTGATTAAATGTTGTTCTTTAAATATTGTAATCCACCTGATGAATAGAATATTCTGTATGTACGTGATTTATGCATTATACATACTCATGTATATGTACTGCATATTTTCTTCTGTACATCATAAAGAGGATACATTAAATACCCTAAGCTAGCAGTAAACTTTGATGTATTTAGATATTTTTTGCTATTACATGCACATGAACATCAAGGATGGTGACAATCAGATGTGCTGAAGTGGTCATTTTTGGCCGAGTGACCTATTTCATGACCTCCAGACCTACTTATACCAGGCCATATATAGGCATATAATGGTCATCAAATCATTTACAGCTGTCAGCTAGATGTGGGTCATTCTGTCACATAATTAACGAAGTGCTACACAGTTAATTGCACATGCAGGCAGTGTGGACCTGTTTATACTAGTTTGCAGTCTTTTTATTATTTCTTTGAAGACACAACTAGTAACATTAATGTGAAATAAAAATTGTGTATAAATATTCTCTATAGGCATTCCTGATAATGACCTAAATAGAGGATGATAAATGTATTGTGACAAAGGAAAATGATGGATTGGGCTCTTCAAAAAAAAATTATAATATCCATTTTTACCATAAAGTCTTATCAATTGGTTCTTTTGAACATAATACTGTTTAATCTGCTGATAATGTTTTTCAATACAGATTGAAAGTTTCCCCCATAAAAATAGCCTTTGTTATCCCCAACCCAAGGTCAGACAGCAACCCTGGGACTGGAATCAGGCAGTCAAGGGGTGGGTGACCTAGGGCACAATTTTATTGACGCTGCATTGGATAATTCAAGTAAACAAACAGACGAACTTTGCCCTTGAAGGGTGGACCTGCGCAGTGCTCTGAGGCAAACATGTTTTATAATGCTTTGATGAACTGCTTAGGCTGGTGTTTAACCACTTGAAAAATAAATGTAGATGCAATTGTAAATCTAAAAGTTTGTATTTCTTTTTTGTGGAGGTCATGTATAAGAAGTTAAGTTAAATATTTCTGAGAGCTTTCTGAAAGTTTTAAGGAGAATACAAACTCGGAAACATTTCCCTTTATTTTATGAATAAATGAAAAGATCTTTGAAAGTGTTTCAAATCAGGACTCAAAAACTGCTACAAATGCTAAGTGATGAAGATAATTTTCTAGCAAAAAGCATCAGAGACCACAGTAAAAAGATGCTATAGCTACAACATAATGGTTGAGAATTTTTCTAACTTACAAGTATGAGGAAAGTTTTATTGAACTGTTGAAAAAAAAGTCATTTAAACAAGTTTCAATGCCCCTTTGGATGGTTTTGCTGAGCCATTAAAGATAAGAAGGTTACGGATTTACATTGATCAACAAGAGGTTCACAAGCAGTCAAGGTCAGGGTTATATTTCAGAGGGCATTCAACTTCAAACAGCTGATCGTTGGGGAGGAGTTAAATGTAGAAGTCCTTGAATCACTATAGTGTCGTAAACAACTAACACTCAGTTGTAGTATGTTCATATCTTCCGCAGGAGATAGTACTGTTTTCATTTATCCAGTATAGCGCATAATCACTGTGAATTCCCCTTGTGACCTGTCGACTGTACAGGGCATCGTCATTAACAGAGCAAAATATTTGAGGTTTTGGGATCTGGTCTGATCTGGTTTTTCGAGGAAGTGAGATGGTGTATATAAAGTCAGAGGTCCGGGACATGTCAGTCATTCAGCGTTTAGCAGCCGTTGTGAGCTGGACTTGGATTGTGGTCTGTTCTGATATGGATTCATTGCTTAATGCCCCTCTGTGTTCAGAGAAAAGCAAGCATGATAAAATTCGGATTCTGAGAGAGATGAGAACTATCCTTCATCTCTTCCTGTGTTTTGAGTGCGTTATATTTTTAAAAAATTTTTGAATTTAAAAAAAAAATTTTTTTAATTAATGCTCTCTTGTGGACTTCAATTCATCATGGATATTGATTTTTTTTTTTAAATCATGAATCATTCTATCTTTCATTTGTCTTTTTTTTTTCTCAAGTATTTTTCATGTCAAAAGTTAGCTTAATTAATTGCACAGGTTATGATATTTACTAAAATATAATTAGTTGCTCCAAGATAGTTCAATGTGCAGCAGGATTATTCACTAATAGTGTGAAAGGGTTTGCATAATTTTGGAAGTCTTTTGGTACATAGAAAGGAAATCCCCTTCACAAACAATTCCCAAATGTCAAGCTTGATTGAAGTTTGACAGGTTGCAGTAGTACTTGGTGACATTTCTGGTATACAAGTCATTCTTGTGTAGAGTTATCTTAACAATGTTTTATAGCTGAAGTATGAATATTTAATGAGATAATAATGATGTTTTTATTTTATTTGCAGTGGTTCAAGCACAGTAGCCATTGATAACAAGATTGAGCAAGCTATGGTGAGTACCACAATTTTTACATGTTGATCAAAGAATAATTCTGAGGCAAGCAAAAATTTTAAGGAAATTAAAGATAGTTCTAAGAAAATCAAGGATAATTTTAAGGGATTCACAGGCGATTTTAAGGGAATCTGGTCGAATTTTAAGGGAACCAAAGGTGATTGTAAGGAAACTTAAGTTAATTCTAAGGAATCAAGAGTTTGTTCTAATGAAACCAAAGGGAAAGTAAAAATTAAGAGTAACTTTGTAATATGTATAGTTCTGGTCAGTAGAAATTCAGTCTCTGCGCAGAAGTTACAGATAGGGGGTCTTTATTGATTGCAAGGGCATGGAGATCTCTGGCAAAAACACAAAACAATTGTGAATTTTATTGCCCAATTTCTGCAGCACTGGATATTGTTGATGTAATTGTTACTATGGAAATAACTAGTCGTTGTTGTTTATCATGAAGAATGGCACAAGAAACAGGATAATTTGTCTTTTTTTCCCCCTCTCTCAGGTCTCTTTTTTTGCTTTTTGACTTAATTGGTTAATAAATGACACAGAAATAGAACTCGTGTTTTCAGACTATTTTTGCAGAACTTATTTGACATTTTGATTATCTTTTGCAACAACAGAGAAATAAAGAAATCAAATCCCTCAATGCTTTTTATGTATTGAAATAAATATTATTATCAAGACCTAACAAATTTGACATGCAAAAGTAATTAAGGTCTGCTTCAATTCTCATATCTCAGAAAGATTTATTTATAGTGAAATTTCAAAAATAAAAAATCAGCATGCTAATCAAAGCAGCTAATTCATTGATACTGATGGAATGTTTTCTAAAATTAATCAAGAAGTTACCAAATAGTTCTGACAGTATGTATTTCTTCGAAAGGATGAACTTGCTGCACTGACTACATTTGTGTGTTGGAACATTATGTTCTCAATTACTAGTCAGCAAATAGTTCTTTCAGTGGATTATTAAATTAGGTACATTTATTTACCAGGTATAGTGTGTTATTTATAGTTTTTTTATTGCTGTACCTCAGGGTTTAGGGTTATTAAGATACATGATGAAACAGGTGATTAGGTCTTGACACCTGCAACTTCCTGTAACTTGTAAATACACAGTAAAACGAAGATAAAGATTTAAGGAGGAAATATATAACTGCCCATTAAATCTTTTGATGTGGGTTTAGGATACATGTGTTTTTGTAAAAACATTTGTGTTTATATAGCGTCATTTATTTTAGGATCTGGTCAAGAGCCATTTGATGTATGCCGTAAGAGAAGAAGTTGAAGTTCTGAAGGAACAGATCAAAGAACTCATCGAGAAAAACTCGCAACTCGAGCATGAGAACAACATCCTAAAAGCTGCAGCGAGTCCAGAAACACTGGCCCTGCTGGCCCAACCCCGCCAGTCACAGCCCCCTCCCCCATCCTCATGACAACCTTGTCCCCCCGGGCCTGAGATGGCCCAGTCCACTCAAAGCTTCTAGTGTCTCGGTACCACCAGATGGTCCCTAAGGAATAGGAGAAGAGTTGCTGCAAAGTCCAAAAAAGAAGGCTCTCAGAAAGAATTGATAGGCTTTGTACAAAGCTGGTGTTTAAGAAGCCTAGACTGTTGTCGGAACTCGAAGCTGAGGCCTCTGGTTCAGTTGTGCGTTTTTTTAGGGGAAGGTCGTTGACATACTCATCTAATGATACCGGTACACAACGTGACATTCAAAATGTAAAATGTGTAAACATTTATTTAACTATCAAAATATTTTCATGACATTGTAAACACTGAATAAAAATTTGGTATTCCAAATCATCTCTGATCATTCCTAGTTGACATTGAGTCAGAATAGTTGCTCCAATGAAATAAAACAAATTGATCGTGGACTAATAATGGGATGAAATTTTATTCATTTGTGTCAGAATTAATTTACATTGTTCAAATAGATTGCATTTTTTACACTGAATTTTAGCAAAAGAATCAGTTTTATGAAAGATGAAAAAATAGTGTCATTAATATTTGTGCCATGTAAAATGAAGATCTTGGTTAGCTCTACATGCTTCATTTGAGCTCGTAAGGTGCTTTTATACATGTTTTAATGAACATAAAAAGCATACAAGACCAATGGCCAGTATATATAATTAAGGAATGGAGATTTATTTTTTTCCTGTGGAATTATATAACAATGCAAATTGTGAAATAATTGCTTTGCATAAAATGTGTGAATAGAATTTCATGGCAAATGTTTGCAAAGTAATTATAAAAATGAGATTATGGCTGTACATATATCTCGCCAAATCTGTACATAATGTAAAAATATTAATTTTTCTCTGTATTAACTATGAAAAGTATATTTTTTAATCGTTGAAAAATGATATGTATACAATTGAAATATAAATTGCTATATGCCATTTCCAGCCAATTTTCTTCATTCTTTTGTTCTGAAGAACGTATTAGTTTCATTTGAACCTTTATTCATTGTTTGTGAACTAGTCATTTTAGAAATGAAAAAACTTGCACGCACAAATTGGAAAGTGAATAAAAGAAACAGAGTTAAAACTATTTCTTTATCATGGCTTTTTTTAATTAATAGTTTATTTTAATTGAATCATTGAGTTATTGTTAAGTCTTGTTTTAACATCACCTGAGATGAGTCTATAATTTGTGATGCAGATGTGAGTTGTGTCCCTTAACCATTGATGTAAATTCAGTTAAGAAGTTTTAACAGCTGTGAGTTTTTTAAAGCCATTATTCTTTACACTGTAAGTGCTGAGAACATTAATTTGATGTGATAAGAAAAAATAAGCCATAGACATCTACCATTGTTTGTGTGTTTTGACTAGCATTATTTGTCCAAAAAAAAAAAAAATTAAAATGTGATATGCTTGGAAACAAATCTATATTAAAATCTGCATATATTGAAAAAAAACCTGTGTTATGTTCCTTCTTTTGGATCCTTTATGCCATAATATTTAAGGATCACAGATTTAAAATGAATTTGTTTTAAAAAGGTAGAAAAGACTTCAGTATACTTAATGAGTTCAGTGAATTAAAAACCCAGCCTGGTATTCGTCTCTGAATATATTCACGATATGTTGCAATTCTAGATGATTCCAAGCCAGGGATGTACATGAAGGATATTGCTCTGAGATTTTTTATGAACATACAAAAAAAAAAGATTAGTTTTTAGTGCTCATGATGATGGGGGGATCTGGTTTAAAAAAGGAGGAAGGTTTCAAGTCTTTAAAATTGTCGCTATAAAAACAGATAATGCACATTCTTAATATGAATCCTTGCTTCATTACTGGGAACAAAAAACAACATGTAATTCAAGTTTAGAAGAGGCACTGCCAAGACCCATTTATGATATACATGTAGCTTTTGCATGAAACTGGTCAATGGCTATGTTTTTTAGGTTCTTGAATGACGAATCTATTATGCGTTCACGTTGAAAATAAAGGTCTTATACACCGTGAACGTAATGTAAGATAATGTTCCATTGTAAAAATGAGAGTTGTTTTCTTACGAAGAATAATTTTATGGATAACAGTTGGGTGCATTCATTAACGGAATGTCAGGAAAAACTAAAAGATCATCTGATTGGTTTTACAACTCAACAATAGAACAGAAGATTTAAGGATGTACAAAAAGACTCCTATTCCTCTGGGCGGCTCCATGTAAGCCCGTAGCGACGGTTTCAGAAGTGGTGGTGGGGGGACTTCCCAAAATATCTGACAAGCCAAAAAAAAAAAAAAACCCAATTAACTGTCTAAATCCTGGAATTTGCCAGTGCTCGACTTTACAGCAACAAAAAGTGAGGGGAAGGGGGGGGGCAACCTGCACCTAAAGGAAAATTTACTATAGCAAAATACTATACTCAGAAATAGGGGATGGGCGGGCTCCATGCCCCCCCCCCTCCCTCGCGTTCTACGGGCCTGCCATGAAAAGTCATCACCATTACAAAACACAGTGGAGGAACCACTCGGAGTTCAGATGAAAATGGCTGTTGTAATTTACCAGTTTTGTAGGCAAATATGCGTTTATGAATATGACGAGAATGCACACAGGAACAAAATGTTCTCTTTTTTTTTGTCTTGTTTAGTAAGAAGATTCACACCTATCGAATTTATGCAAGAATTTTCAGTACACTTGCTTGGTAGGAGCGATAACTCTAAAATAGATTCCCCATCGATCGTTGTCCCATTGTCTTATTTACCAGGTGGTTTTGTTTGTTTGGTCGGTTGATTGTTTGATGTCCCTTCGAGATTTTGAGACACCACCACTTGCCAGCTGCAAATTTAGACGTATGCGGCACTTACGGCTTTTGAGCAATAAGGGATCTTTTTCGTGCCAACACTTACTGCGTCGCACGGTGGATTCAAACCTGCGACGTAAGGATCAACTCTCTAAAGCAGACGCTCCAACCATTGCGCCACGCTGGTAGTACCGGTAATACAAAAAGTTGTCATATTGTAATTTTTTGTATTTACATACTACCACCTGGTAAATTCAAAAATTACAATATGACACCATATTAATTTTCCTTGGTTTTCAGTTTTCTCTTCATTTTCAATTAGATCTAGATAATGATAATTTTTTAAAAAATGGTAGAAACCAGATGGTCGCTGTTTAATAATGCTCATACTGAAAGCAAGATTTATGAGGCTCCTATCAAGATTTAGGAGGCTCCTATCATCAGTGAAAAATGAATTTTTTGACTTTGAGAAAATAATATCATAGAAAGGAGTGTATATTAAGTTAATCTTTACAATTATTTTATTTTCAAAATAGGGTATTTGCAACATTTCCCAAGGAAAAAATGTTCTCAGACTAAAAGTATTAGTATACAGAAATCATTGTTGTTTAAATACATGCCTACAAAGTATTCGTTTTCTTCAGGTCTAAAATAATTTTAAGAATACTTCGATTCATAACTTTGTCATCCACTGATGATTTCCGTTTATTTTATTTAAAATTAAGGGCAGTTCACCCTAACATAAAACTACCATGGAATTTGAACTTCGTCGAGAGCGTCCTTTTAAAAGATACATGTATCATTAGTAAAAATGCCATTTGCATTGTTGCATAAGTATATTTCTGCGGTTCAAACTCAGCAACAAAAAATATAATTACTCTCAATACTTTTTTACCCATAGAACTATATATTTTGTTAAATGTTCTCTAGGAAACTTGATTATAATCAAATATTAAGTTTTTGTATGTAAAGTTCAGCAATGGCTTTTTTTTTAAAATTTATTTATTTATTTACTTTTTTTTTTTTTTTTTTTTTTTTTTTTTGCTTTCTCTGAAAAATGAACATAGTTAGAACATCGATATTTGATGCTTCATTATTAGCATTAGATATGTTTAAAAGTTAATAAAATACCAGTAAAACTATCATGTATATCGTGACATTTCCTTCAATGCCCGAAAACGAAAAGAAAGACAACCAACAAATAGCTAACTACATGTATCTAAAGGATCTTGACAATATCTGAGATCTCTTCATGTCGCTTAAATCTTACAGAATTTTATTGTGATAAAATTTGATTTTATATGTCTTTGCCTTTGTATATCATATGTATGTCATAGTTTTTGAATGTTGTTACTTTCTTGCAATATGTGAGGAAACATTTTAAAAGGAGGTCAAACATACTGAATATATTTTCATTCAATACATTTTAGCATGCAATTTATGAAGGATCTCCATTCAGATTTTTAACAAATAAAACAACTAATTTTTCTTTATTTGAACTTTCAAACCCATCAGAAAAGGTTTTATGTAACCACATTCTGAAAAAGCAAGTAAAAGTTGTGTATTGCAATGTAATTTATTTTAAGGTTGAAAAATAGCTTTTGAATGGTTTCTAAATTTCCAAAATTTTCAAAATGTTGAAGGTTATACATGTAAGTAAAGAAACCACAAAATAGCATTTTTTATTTTTAGAGTTATCTTTCTTTTTTAAATTTAATGTTAGTAGTATGATTAGGTTAGAAATTAAAAAAATGATTTTTTTTGTACAAATAAACAAGTAGAAACTTAACTAGTTTGTTTTTGTTTAAATGTAGTTGTAGAAAAAACGTGACATTTTTTGGTCTTTCATTTTTAATTTTTTTTCTGTTTTTAAGTCAATTTCTTTTTTTCTTTCTTTTTTCCTTCTTTTTTGCATACCATTTTGTTTTTGTTTGTTTGCTTGTTTTTTGTTTGTTTGTTTGTTTGTTTGTTTGTTTGTTTGTTTTTTTGTTTTTTTTTTTTTGAAATACAGTTGAGGAGCATATAATCTCAATCAAGGATAAATCAACTAGAAAATGGCTTAATTTTCAAACCTTTTTTCATTATACATTTATACATGTCCGGTCAAAATCATGATACAAAATCATAATACATGTACATTATATAATAATAAGCCCCTTATTATAAACAGCAGAAACATCTGCAACACGAACATTTTTCCCAACTAGAAGGATTAACTACAGGGATTTTTCTTATCATTTATGTCAATCAGAATTCATTACGTATATAGCAAGTTATATTGGTCTTGAAGTTCGTCATGATCAGTCTCACATTAAAATTTGTAGTACTCATTATATTTGTACTATGCTGTCGGTCTTGTTTCAGTTTGGATGAAGTTCTCGAGCTAACAAATATTATCAAGCATGTAGTGGAAGATATTTCGTCTTTAAAAAATCGCTTTCTCGACCTTGAAAATGAAATCAAGATGAAAGACAAGAAAATCCTTAACTTGGAGAATAAGCTCACACTGTGTGAAAATCAGTCAACCGTGAATAACTTAGAGAAGAAGCTCACACTGCGTGAAAATCAGTCAACCGTGAAGAACATAGAGAAGAATCCCACACTGCGTGAAAATCAATCAACCGTGAAAGAAGGTAAGAAAATAAGGTTTGGTCCCGTTTTGCACACATTTGAAAAAAGGTATATAGCAATAGTTGTGAAATATGTTTTGGTAACATCAAAAGTATGATTTCTGTCGGAGATTTACCTGTATTTTACCCGTATGTTGTTAAAAAAAAAATAAATGATTAAAAATAGAATTTAGTCAATATTAATGTCTCAGCATAGCCTTTTTTCTTTTCTAGATAAACTAACAGTAACTGATTAAAGAACAAAACATTTATGCTATTTAAGTTTCATCACACAAAATTTAATCAAGTGAAAAATTAAATCAACTTGTACAACCGAAGACAAGTGAACGCTGAGAATTTAGATAATATTTATTCATATCCAAAATTAAATTAAAAACCAGAAGTCTCTGTTGAGACTGTAGCTCTACTGGTTTTTACTTAATTAATTAAGGTAGCACTTAGCCTGAACCTGTGGTAACAGCATACTGTCTCTATAGTCTCTTTCAGAGTCAGGTTTAATTGCAATAGGACAAAAACTGTAGGAGGAGAATTTTCACAGAAATTTCTATTTTTAGTAACCATGGCAACACCGTTCATTGAAATAATCAAAAACCGATATACAGAATTATGTACTGGTATCTTAGTGTAGTCTACTTGTGTACCCAGTTGTATTGAAATCAGACTAAAATTGTAGAAGGGGTAGCGTTTTGAAAGAAATTCACAAAAAATTCTTTTTTTAGACCATGACAACACCGTTCATTGAAATAATCAAAAACTGAATTATGTATCTTAATGTAGTCTTTTACATAGTTATATTGAAATCGACCTAAAACTCTAGGAGCAGTGGTGTTTTAAAAGAATTCCACAGACATTTCACAGAAAGTTCTTCAAAATCAAAAACCGATACATTAAGAATTTCGTACGATATACAGAATTATGAATCTTATTGTAGTCTTCTTGTGAACTTGTATTGAAATCATACAAAAACTGTAGGAGGAGTGGCATTTTTAAAATATTTCACAGAAGTTTCTATTTTTAGTAACCATGACAACAGCTTTCATCGAAGTTAAAAACGAAGACAGCAATTATGTATCTTAGTGTAGACTGCTTATGTACCTGGTTATATAGAATCGGACTAAAACTGTAGGAGGAATAGCTTTTTGAAAGAATTTCAGAGAAAATTCTATATTTAGTAACCATGGCAACATTGTTCATCGCAATCAAAAACAACTAAAGAGAATCATGTATTTTAGTACTTATGTACCAAATTATACCGAAATTGGACCAAAACTGTAGGAGTGTAGCATTTTGAAAAAAAAAGAACTTTAAGATTTGAATTTTGAATGTTTGAATTTTTTCATTATTTCTTCGAGATTTTAATTTCAAACCATTTGAATTTATTTTTAATACATGTCTACTAAATTTTAATATAATTTGACGTTTAGTAAATATAACAAAAGTCCGCGAACTTTTCGAACAGCCCTCGTACATAGACAAATAAATGAAAATCTCTGTCTTTTTTTATCGAAGTGTAGGTTGAAACAGGCACTGTGACTTGGGAAGCAGTGTCGGTTTAGAGGGCTTGGAGGTACAACTGAGATTTCTTGTCACTAAATAAATAGATAGATTAATTTAAAAAATACATTATTTAGGGGGCGAAACCTTCACTTAGCATTGCCTTACTATTGCATAGCGTACATACTTGCAATATTAATGTGGGGTGGGGGCGGCTTCCTTGCCACCCCTCTCCAGTTCCTACGTGCATATCTTACACGTACTTTTTAGAGTACTGTTTGTTTCAGGATTGGAGAAGCGAGACATTTCATCTAATGTTGCATTTTACGCGAGACTCTCGCAAGATGTTACTCTTGGAAAGCATTCTACGGTTATATTCGATTCAGAAATTACAAATTACGGAGGAGGCTATCATTCATTTGATGGTATATTTATTTGTCCACGTTCGGGAGTCTATCTATTTACTACTACAATTCTTGTACACTCGGGACAATGGATTAGAGCATTTATCGTAGTAAACGGAAGTCCAGTTGCTGAATCAATTGTCCACAGTGAAGGTGGTTACGAGTCGGGATCTACCACTGTGATTGTTCATCTTCAGAATAACGACCACGTTTACGTCAGAACCCAAGATGACAGTGATTGGGTACTGAGAGCAAGCGTCACCAGTTTTGCTGGAGTTTTATTATTTTAGGATTTAAATTACTGACGCAAATTACTAACGCATCCTATGTTCCATGATCTACATGCATCTTTTTGATATAGGATCAGATCTGTACGTAGGTAAAATAAATTTATTGTTTGGTTTACATACTTGTAACTTTATTTCACAGACACCCTATAACAATAATGTAGACAAATATACATATTTGTTTCTTGCGAAGAGTTTCCTCCATCCGTTATTAAACAAATTCTCTACCAATGAAGTGTCAGTCTCAGAAAATAAAGTTATATTCACATGGGTAATAAACTTCTCTTGCTGAATGATATAGAAATTCATTACAAGGAAAATGGTTAGATAGTTACTTGAAGATCATTGTCTTCTTATCTGCATGGTATTGCATGTGCTCTGACTTACTCAATTCCATTATTTAATGTGTTGTTCGAACACAATAATCAATCGCAGAAACACTTCTAGCAGAAAATATCTCCGGTATACCTAAATGTCAGAGGATAGCACTACAAATACTTTATTTTCCTGAGGAATACACTGCCTTTCTAGTGCTAATGTCCGTAATATACTCCATCACTGGTCGAACTGTCATTACTGAGGCCACCGATGGTCTACTTTTATCCACCTCCTTGAAGGAAACACGTGACATATTCAGAAGTTGTCTCTCTTTCGGAAATAGTCTCGGAGAGGGACTGCAGGCTGGTGAAGAAAACTGACCAATGAAACTGATGTTGTTTCGTTTGGCTATAATATCAATGGACTCCTTATCGTGGTCAATCTCAGACGACTCAGACCGAGTATCCACGATTTGTTTCCCTTTTATGATTGGAGCAAGTTTTCTAGGAACAAATGTAGGAGATAGATAAAATCGCTTTTCGTTCTGTCTGTGAGGAAAAGGTTGCGGTCCATTTTGAATGTGGGTGTCCGTTATGCTTGTCATTTTCGGATTCCTCGGGTTTTTACGTCTACCCCGGAGTAACCTCTGCCTCTCTATCGCTATCATCATCAGTTGCTCCTCTCGATTCTGGAGGCTTCTCCTCAATTCGTGAATTTTGCGTAGATACTGTTGTTGCTTGTCGTTGACCCGTTGGTATTCACTCAGCCACTGAGGTTCTTTTGATGGCATTTTGAACAGAAATTCCCAATAAATTAGTTTAACTGAATTATATATTTCACAATTCTTCTACATATTCCCAATCAGTCTATAAATATATAAACCACAAGTCTCCATTTCTACATTATCAATATTTTATAATGCAGCAATACACAACACCTGAGAATTTCGACCTTAACGATAGAAAGCCTCGACTTGTATTTTCTAATCAAGGTTGATTAGCTAATCTGTACAAGGCAGTAAGATTAACTGTATTGTAAAGAGAAAGTTGACCTGTATTTAGAGATAAGCGGGTTAATTCAGGTATTATTGATAAGTGACGCATGTCTATGAATGTGGAAAAATGTGTATTGGACCAGACAATATTGTGTTACGACCCAAAGTTGTTGCAAAAATTATTAAGTTCTGAGATTAGACAACAAACTGCCTCGTTATTTTTACAATTATCTTAAGCCCTTTTACGCAAAACACTGTCGATAAACTTTAGATATTTTGGGATCATTCTACCAATGTTGGTGCAATTTCTTTGACTCTGTCTTTACCTGTGCCAAAATAGTTCTACCTGAAAGGGGAGGGGGAGGGGTCTAGATCTCTAGGCGTTTTGAGGTTATACATTCACCGGAGCCCATAATAATTAGCATAAACAGGATTGGAGCAGAAAATATAGTTGAGAAGTGAAAAAAAGACTATGAAACACTGAATTAATATTGCTGTTGTGGGTTTTTATTTATCCATATATATGTATAAGGTTTTTTTACAGTCTAATTGCGTTATAGTAATTATATACCACCATTACATTTACATGCTTGCGTATCATACTGTTAAGGGTGGGCAAAAGGTAAAAGCGTAGATGCTGTACATTGTGTCTAGAAGCCTTATATACAATAATTGGCCCCTCCCCCTTTTATATCTAAGGAGATTTTAATGGTAGTATACTCTGCCTTGTGTGGGATAAAGATCTTTTAGACATATATTAAATCAAAATTCCACAAAATTTCAGATTTTTTTTTTTTGTTTTGTTTTATTAATTGTATTAAAAAATTGAATCTTGGATTCAAGTCAAAACTGGATATGAAATATAATTACACAGCAAGACATTATACTGACTATGATTCAGTCTTTAAAGAACTTTCATCAACAATGTCATATATATATTTTTTTCTTTTTACAAAACTATGTGGGAAAATAGTGCTATAATGTTTTACTCCCTTTTTCTCTGTTATTAACAGATATAAATGGAAACAAAGATATATCAACGAAGATTAAAGCAATTTGGATGTGTCTGCACATAAATCAATGTTACAAGTAAACATAAATAAATATTCATGATCACATCATGAAATCATATACAAGTAATTTTTTTTTTTTTTTTTTTTTTTGCTTTTTAATTTTGCAAGTCAATGAATTGTTAATATTATTGTGTGGATGTGACTTTACTATATTCATATTATATGTGTTAATATTTCACAAAACTGCCACATAATGTCACTGAAATATATTACGCTTTTAATTTTTTCAGTCTCATATAAACTCACTATCATACAACAGATACATCTACTAGTAAATAAAAATCCTTTTTAATTTCACAGTTAACATTTTAGCTGCATTTCCATATAATGACAACGTTAAAAATTTACAGCTTTCCCATATTCACAGGAACCGGTCGCGTTGAACACAAAATAAAATCTGAAATACTTTCTGGTAATGACAAAAGGATTCTGAAGACCACTTGGGCGCTAAACCCCACCACATATCTGGGGGCGGGGTACCGCGAACACACGGCATTCAGGTAGGCATCCACCACCAGCCTCGGGTTATTGTTCGTCACGAGACTGAGGAATTTCTCTGCCTTTTCCAATGCTGTGAAAAAGAAACAATGAAAATATTCAATATTTCTACACACTTTTCCTTGCTTTGATTCTTTGCTGGAATTGTTTATTTCAATTTCACTTACAGTATGAACTATCAGAATATACGACATTCTTATACTCGCAACACAACGAACTATCACAAAGTATCCAATGCTGTATATTTCTAAGCAGAGCAATTGTTAGCATAAGGAAAGTTAATGTAATTTCACCAAATTCAATCTGTGCATACAACGTATTCTCGAACATTCATGAGGCGGGACTTACATTATAGCATCAGCCAGAAGTGTACACTACAGGTGAAAATGTCCCTTATTTTTTTGTAGAAGCGGAAGTCGGTTCAATATGAAGATTTTGATAATATACCTTCTAGTCTAAATATTACCGTTGATTTGACAGTATACTTTAGTTAGGGAGATAAAAGGCTACGCAAGATCGAAAACTGCATATTTTCTGGACTTTTGAGATATGTTCATTGTAAGATTGAAGAACACTCAAATAACTTTGATAAAGGATGATGTGACATAACTGCTATCTGGGGCCCCTTTTTCTATGACGAATTATATTTAATCTACAACGATTTTGATAGTTTTCAAACAAGTGTGAATAAATACGACGCCTTTTGAATAGTTTCAATAGTTCCGACACATTTTAATTATAAGGATTATTGCATTATCTATGATTTTTTAGACCCTATGACATTAACATTCGGCCAGGTTTGTGACAATATGTTCTTTTATGAAAAGAGAATAGGCGGGTCTTAGTACAATAGAGGGATATGCATGTCCGAGAAATTTACCCTATATGGCTATTGTTATTATTTCGCACATAGTCGCTTACCGAGAACAATTGTCCAATCCGATGACAGAACGACAAAACATGCTGTCGTTTACTACATGTTTACATTTTATCATAGATACGTGGTTTAGGTCAATTTACACATTATCTCTACCATATTTCAAACTTTTAATTGTCAGCCAAGGCTGTTTATACATAATAATATGCATGGAACCTCAGCGTTTACCGTTCTGGGTCAAGAAATGCACATGAAACTTGTATTCACTCGTGTAGACCTAGCGCATTGCATGCCCACCAAACGCTTTACAAAACTTTAGATTATATATATATATATATATATATATATATATATATATATATATATATATATATATATATATATATATATATATATATATCAATTGTTTGTAACTATGAGCTGGGAAATTGTAGATCCGTGCCTAATCTGTGACTCAAATGCATAAAAAATTGTTTATCGGAAAGTAGGTAAAAAAGCCTTTTTTCCAAGCATAAAATTTCCTTAGTATTTTTGTGGTACTCACTCGTAATGCATCTCATTTAGCTGATTTGTCAGTTAGAAAGTCACGCCGATGCCTCGATTAGCATATGAATTTATTCTTACGTCAGAAAAAATAGTTTCGTCGAACTGTTCATAATAGGAGAGGCCAGCTAGATTTTACCATTTTTTATAAAACAACATGTGAGCGCAGTTAGGTACATTTTTCTCCTTTCACATATAGGTAGATTTCAATAAAATACAGTGACCAGCCAAAGGAGAAAAATGTACCTACTTGCGCTCGTATATTAATAAATCCTATTCCCACATAGCCAACATTTTGATTTTTACACCTGAGTGATCAATAGGCTATAGTCTGCTTTCAGGTATATGTGATTTACCTGAGAATTACTACCTTTGAAAAAAAAGTGTAAAAATAAATTCAAATGAAAACTTCAGTCAAAACATAAAAATAAAATTTAAATTAAAAAAAAAATGAAGTTCTAGAAAAAAAAGAATAAATATATATAAATGTAGTAAAAAATAAATATAAATCTGCATTTTTTAAAATTAAAAAATGAATATAGATAAAAGAAAATATTGAAAATTAATTAAGAAATAAAGTATTTTAAATTATACCAAAAAAAGTGTATATTACATTGTAGAAACAATTTTGAATATTCTAAATTATATTTATCAGTTGTGATTAAAAATATTTATCCGAGTATGTAATATTCGACTGTGATAATGTAATGAACACAGTAACAGAATCTTTTGATATAAACTGATTCATTATCTGATTTAAAAAATCAAGTTAGGAAATTTCATACTTGATATTCACAACCCTGTCTTTTTTAATTATATATGATTCTATTAGGGCATATATATTATTTTTTATTATACTTTCATGTAAAATACTAAAATCTGATTGGTTTAGACGCATTTAACAATCCGTAATGTTACCCTCAGCGTTAGCAACACACTTGACAACGGGTAACATTACGAAAATATCACATGCGTTCAAATCATGCGCGTACGGTTCACCGTAGAATTCTCAAAACGTCAGTTGTGCGTTTGAAAGAAGCTGAATAAACGACGTCAATAAAAGCTTGCGTCCGATGTAGCTTACTTGAAAATAACAAACGACAGACGAAACATCCTTGCGAGTGCAAACTTTAGATGATAAAGGACTTTTGAGTAGCAAACAAACAATAAAGAGGTTGGTAAATCTTTTCCGAAGCTTTCTTATTGAGAAAAATAGAAGCGAGGAGTTTGAAAGCTTTCTAAGCGTGAACTCAACAACGATCTCCGAATTTTTTTATGACATCCGAAATCAATAAGACATTCAGTATAATAAAATAAATAGTGCACGTTTTTGAGGGTAACAGTTGAAATTGACACCCCTCGGAAAACCATTGTCAACCTCCGCTGACGCGTCGGTTGACAATGGTTTTCCTTGGGGTGTCAATTTCAACTGTTACCCTCAAAAACGTGCACTATTTATATAATATTATAAAAATGAAACATTTTTTCCTGGGGGGATTCCTGTCATTTTGTTTTATTTTTACTCTACCATGGAAAATGTCAAAAAAACTATAAACTTAATTACTAAAGAATTAATGTTTGTACATTTTTTTTTTAAATTTCATATACGGTTTGAATATTTAATTCTATGTTGCAGTGTATTATGTGTTTTTCATTTAAACTTTAAAATTTTAGGCTTGATTCAAGTTGAGCTATAATTTATTTTAAAAAAAGAAGGATATAATGATTAATAATTTAAATATATTCAATGATCAATTTTTGAATATTTATTTTATAATAAAATTAAATATATTTAAGGAAGCTCTAAACACTGCACACTAAAGAGTTCTAATTGTAGGGTAGTTTTATACGGTTAGAGTGTTCTGCCCTTAGAAGTAAGATAGAAAAAATGGTTATTTATAGTTAATTACACAATTTGTAATAGATTAAAATATTCGTAGCATTATACTAGACCAAGAATAAGTAATTGAATTCATTATTTCTATTAATTTTCCCAATGTTGGTAAACAACAGTGATTTCTGTTCACGCATAGTCCATTGTCTTTGAACATTTTTCTTGCAGAAACAAGGCAGGTACCTAATGTTGAAAATGAATTAAATCGTCTCAATATGCACACCTTTATATGGTATATTTTTCTCCAAGTCCAAAAAGCACTTTTTGTTAGTGTTTAGAGCTTCCTTAAAAACATTTCTCTCCAAAGATGTTACAAATGTGACAAAGAAAATTAAAAAAAAAATTGTGATACAACACAGCAATAAAGAAGAATAAAACCGTTAATTGTTGAAAATAATTAATTAAATCACACTGTAATTAATATATCAATTATTATTATATTATTAAGAAAAGATATTTTTGTACTTGCACTGAAAAGAGTGGGGCGGGGCCAAAATTCAATGGGAATCGGATGTAAACATGGTACTCCTACCCAAATGAAAGATCTATATCTTCCAAATTATGCTTCTATTTTTGTTAAAAGTAGTTTTCCATAAGGGTACACATATCAGTGATTAGCTGCATGCAAAAATTAGACTAAAATTTGGACATTTAATTTTTTGTCAATTTACCGGGGGCCGTATGTCACATCATCCTTTGTTTGAAAATCAATGGTTTCCACACAGTCAATAATAAAGTAACATTAGCACGTTGAATACTAATCAAATTTTTCAAACATTACAAAAACAGTCAAAGAGTAATATATATTTACTCTTAATTCTCGGTTTATTTTGAATGCAATATTGATAAAAGTTCACCTCTCTCCACCTTTTTGCAATTTTTTTTAATTTAGCATGTACAATTACTGGTCTTCTAAACTTTTCAAAAGACCGTTATACAACCTCAGGGTATATTGTAGCTGCAGGACACATTTTTTTTAATAAAGTATAATATATATATAAAAAAAAATGTTTATCATGGTATAATTGGGTCTATTGAAGAAAGAGTTTTACGTCTACCCACCTTCCGCCAAGTATGGTTCCCCATAATAATGTCTTACATCCGGGTTACTTTTTTCATACGCTGACCGAAATACAGACTTTCCTTTATTAGGATCTGTAATATTGGTGGCAAAATAACCTGGCTCTATGATGTGAACAGTTACCCCTTCTTTATAAAGATCTCTCCTATTTAATAAAGAAAATGAAAAGACTGGAGTGGCACACATGCATGCAAATTAAATTTTCGATTTTAGCGTTTTCTTGAAGATCATCAAATCCACAGCCGGAAGGTATGCGTGAGAAAAAGCAATTTTATTTCAATATGCTATAATTATCTTTTTCTTTAAAACTACAGACTGGTGCTCATTCTGCATAGATAACATTGTAATTGATTAAAGAGCTCTACAGTGCATGTGAGCACCCCCCCCCCCTCCAAAAAAAAAAAATTAAAAAATATATATAAACTGATTTAGGTTTATAGAAAATCCCAAAGAAAAAATAATTGTCCGCATTGCTAAATTAATAAATTACGGCTACCTCAGGCAATCGGAGTAGGCTTCTGCTGCATATTTTGATGCGCAATATGGCGTCGGACCGAGAGTTATTCTGCCGCAAATACTGGTCATATTGACGATGCGTCCTTTTTCTTTCCTTATTAAAGGCAAAAAGGCATTGGTCATATCAACCATCCCATAAAGGTTTATAGCCATGACTTTCTCATAATCACGTCTTTTAAGCCAGTCGATTGGACCAACACTGCCTGCAATACCAGCGTTGTTTATGAGGCACCATATACCTAAATATACAATATGTACATCAGTTAGTTTTCGATAGATGCAATTTTAGAGAGAGTTATTTCCCGTTGGTCGCCATATTGGAGGTCAACAAGCCAAGATTCCTTCATTAATATTCAACCAATTTAATCTTGTCGTACTGGGCTAAGTGGGGAAGATAATACAGAATTTCTTATGAATATATGTTGACAAAAGCTTCGTTTTAGTATTTCAGAGATTTCTGCCATACATGTTTAAAATTGGTTAATCAAAGAGGAAAGTTCACTAGTTTGACCTTCAAGATGGCGGCCAAGGGAAATAAC
Organism: Saccostrea echinata; assembly: GCF_033153115.1. Lineage (NCBI taxonomy): Eukaryota > Metazoa > Mollusca > Bivalvia > Ostreida > Ostreidae > Saccostrea > Saccostrea echinata. The sequence goes on along the minus strand of NW_026889765.1, from coordinate 27,164,594 downwards.
TCGAAGGGAAAATACGTCAAACGAAAACAATCTCTATATATTTACTGGTTAAGAAAGTTATGAATCAAGGGCGTCTTACGTATGGATGATGTAACACCCCTCTTCCAACCCCAGGCCTATGAGAATTGAAAGGCAACTTATCATAAATAGATGAATTCCTAGAATGTAAATCTCGATATCTAATTTCCAAGTTTTGCTAAGCTTTAAAGATTGTCCTCTTTTAGTAAATAAAATACTTTACTTATGCTCATGGACTAACTGACTGAAACGTAATAAAACAGGAATTTTGCATTTTAATTAGATACCGGGATTTAGGTACGATTATGATAGGAATTCGTGTATTTTTGATAAGTTGTCGTAATTAAATATTTTAAGAAGGCTAAGGATGGGGTCACTATCCATACGTCAGGTGCTCTGATGAACCCTTTGGACTGAAAGTGTGTATAAGCTCATATACACATTATGTGTCGTCACAAATGTGATTTGTTGACTATTTGTAAATGGTCTGAGTCAAATTTAGCATTAGATATATATGTATCATTTGTATATCATTACACATGTACGCCATAATAAGTATTTTTTATGTGAAACAAGTGCTTTTTTAACGATAAAAACAAAACAGATACTAGGAATATAAAATACAGACCCACATCGTTGGGTAGATGTGACGTCACAAATTTCAGCATCTTCTCAATACTCTTTATATCAGACACGTCTAAAGGAAAAGTTTTTAGTTTTTTTGAACACGATTTCTTTAAATTCTCCTCTCCATTATTAGTTAAGCACCCTGCAAACACAGAAAATCCTTTCGAATCCAGCTCTTTTGCAAGCATATTTCCAAATCCGGTGTCACATCCGGTTACAACCACATGACGTCCCTCGTAGTGCGGAAGCTGAAGTCTCCGAATACATTGCCAAAAGCAGAAGACAAGAAGAAGTATAGCCAGGAGAAAAACGGCACACCCAATCATGGCGCTGCTGATTAAAAAGAATCAAGTTAACAGAACAGTGACACCTATTTCCCTACGATCCATAATGGATGACTTGAACTAATATTTCTTCGTAAAGATTAAGGAGGACTGTTCGCCAAGACACATTTTTAATGAGAGAAAGAGGAGAATCAATATTCACGAAGCTCGGTTTACAGAAAGAAGATTAAACTTAGCAATATGATATTATTACTTTTTCATTTAGGCTTAAAATATGACATTTGTTGCGAAAGAATCACATTCCATCAGATAAGATTATCGGATTTGGACAAATAATACATTCAAGTAGAACATAGAACACAAGAACTGTTAATTAATACTCATATTACTGTATAAAATTTTACTGACGGAAGATCTATAATATTTCTTCGGCTAGAATCCTCATCAAATATTGCAAACTAATTTATTGTAAACAGACGAAAATCCCGAGATTTAACAGGCACAGAAACTTGATGTCTAGCATGACCGATATTTTTTTTCCTCTTCAGTGTTTAGCTAAGTGATTTATGTCATCTTCGACTGTCCATTACAATTCCATTTCCACAGGACATTTTATTACCAGTAATTAATCATTAATATGTTAGACGGTGCGACCGTTGGAGAGGGCGGAGCCATCAAGTGAACATTTCTACATTTTATTGTTTAATGATAAATCACTGTTAAAATCAAATTGTAGTCAGTGTCAGAAAATCATAACAAAGACCTCAGTCCTTTAAAAAAAGCTTTAAGTTCTCTTACCTCAAATATGCTTCATCTCAAAAAAAGAAATTTAAGGCCATTTGGTTTTATAAATCTAGAAAACTTTAACTATGATATCATCATGAATTGCCTAGCCAGAGCACTCAAAATCAAATAGCATAATTGGGAAAGAGCGTGCACTGGACAAGTCAAGGATTCAACCTGCCAAGGCCCAAGAACTCTTAAACGTTAACTCTTTCAGCTATGTATCTGTCCAACAATTAATATGTGAACTTGCACGAGCATCATTTCTTTATCTTTCACGACTTAATTTAAAAACCCCAATCTAGAAACATCAAGTCATTTAATTCTCATCTTTTACTTCAAATGCATGGTCATGACATCAAATACAAATCAGGACAATTGTCGGGGACTACATTGGAAGTCGAACTTGGGACCCAAACTACAGAAAGATGATTTAACTCCTGGTTTAGGCCAAACAAAAAAATATGTATGGTTCCGGTTACACTTCCAAAAAAATTAGGGTAGGTAGGTAGGGATTTTTTTTTTTTTTTTTTTTTTTTTTTTTTTTTTTTTTAACAAAATGATTTTCTTAATTTTTTTTCTAAATAATACCTATCACTGCTTTGCAAATGGCATTTAGATGTGGTGTGATAATATACTAGTCAATATTGGTAGGGGACACCTACATGCTAGCTTGCTTTGGATTTAACACTTTTAAACACTTGCACTATGCTTTGCAAGGAGGCCGTCATTGCTGAAACTAAAACTTAAACTGGAGCCATTGATGGAAATCGGGGGAAATTCCGGAAAAATATGAAAATTGCCAAAAAAAAGTTTAGGGTCGGGGGTGTGCATTGTGAGGGCTAAAAGTATCAGCATCGCAAAATTTCTGAGAATTGTTTTCTTAATTTTAATGGAAAAAAATGTAGAGTAAATTGAACGTTTCTGCATCTTTTAAAAACTAATCTGATTTAAATAGTCTTTAGTGCTTTCTAAAACCAACATAAAAGCAAGGTAAAAATCGTTTCTTTTTAATATCTAGAAAAACGAATTTAACTCAATAAAAGTTTTTTTTCAGATATTAAATTGTTTATGCGAAAACTATTAGAATTTTAAAACCAAAACTTGTGAATAATAGGGTACATTTCTGGCAAGTATCGAATAGAATATTTATCGATGTATCGAACCCCCCCCCCCCCCTAGTAATTGATGTTTTGTGACATCCCTATTCACCACATAATTAATAAAAAAGGATCATATATGGAAGCTTAAAAAAGATATTTTAGTACTACTCAACAACATTGAACTCTTTACATGGATTACCATGGGTAATGTCAAATGAAGATTCTGTTGTTTTTTTTTAAACCAAGAAACGTCAAACTTTATTAATACACATGTCATGTGTTTTGCAGTCCCTCATGTATTGTTTAGTTTTCTCATATGATTATGTATTGTTTAACCTAGTTTTCTCATATGATTATGTATTGTTTAACCTAGTTTTCTCATATGATTATGTATTGTTTAACTTAGTTTTTCTCAAATGATTTTGGACTTTATACACTATCATAATCCACCATAGGTTCCAACTGGCTGAATAGATTTTCTGTTCTACATTTTTAAAGGTACTTTTTTAAAAAAAAAATTAGAAATCATTTCATTTTATCCATTGAAGCGTATCCACATATATAAATGGAACATGTGTTTGATGTGGTAGTTTGAGCTTCAGACATGTCCAAAGATTTTTTCTTTTGATGGTGAGCTTCACAAAACTGAAATTCGACACTTAAAAAAATGATAAATCTTTTGAGAAAAAAAAATTCACAACAACAAAAATGAGACACAGGCCTCCACCTGCAAATGTATATATGGGAGCAAGCAAGAATGAATGAATGAATGTATAAATAAATAAATAAATATTTACATTTCCAATGTCTTTGTCCGAGATAAAATTACAAATTGTAAAAATACTTTATTTGTACATAAATCTACTGGTTCATCGATAGGCGCGGTTAAAAAAAAATCAAGTGCGGGGCGGGACAAATAGAGACAGAAGCGGGGCTATTAGCACGGGAATTTGCAGAATCAGGAGCATGTAAATATAAGGAATAACTGTCTTATTTTTTGGATTCATGACGATGATCAATCGATTGGCTTGCGTGATAATTTTATGCATAAACGCCTTCGGCGTTTATGCAAATTATCACGCAAGCCACTCGATTGATCACATCATGAATCCAAAAAATAAGACAGTTATTCCTTAAATAAATTTTAAAAAAAAAATTAAAATGCATACCCGTTCCCCCCTTCTTGAGTTCATACCAGAATTCAGTAAAGCTTTTCATGCAATATTTTACCACTAAAACATTTTTTAAATGTATTATTCAATAGAAGACTTTCACATTTACAAAAGTTATTTCCTTCTGCGGGGTCAATCTGGGGTCAACCGGCGTAAGCTAGTATACCATTACCAACTTTATGGGGGCAATGTCTTACAGATGAAATCTGTATCAATATGTTGGTTATGTTTTTTATGTTGCCCCTTACTATGGCAATGCAGGAACAGATCAAAATTGTCCGATAGCGTTTAAAGTATGAAAATATTTACAGGTAAGTTACAAAGTTTATAGTGAGAAAAATGAGCGTTACGCCGACAACGGGAGATAACTCTTACGAATGTGAAATTCGTCTATAGGAAAATCATACTAAGTCACAAAAAATCTTATATTTCTAGTTTGTGTATTGAAAATAATCCTGAAGACACTCGTAATTAATAAATTTTATTAACAAATAAATTAGAGTTGTTTCTTTTCCCTTATGTCTGGTGAAAGGGGCCACAGAAAGATCCACCCCTCCACAGTGCGTAGTACGCAGTCTAGACAGTGACGTCACTGGAATTCGTTAAACTGAGTTATTTTGTTTCACCAAAATATTGTAAGGTTTATGAAAAGGTGAATAAATCTGTTTTTAAATAGAGAGTACGCATATGAAATATCAATCATTACAGGTTGTTAAAAATTCAACAGTTTCCGCTGATTCAGTCAATGAATGACGTCACATGTCAGGTCTATGACGATCGAGGGCAAGGTGGGACTTCATTTGTCAAACCGGCGTACGCCGAATGCGCCGTTTGACCTTTGGTAACCCGCCTTGTTGCTTCATTTGAACGGGGAAGGTTCGCCGACGTACGCTGATCTCGCCGGTCTGAGATGACCGGCGAGGAATTCGCCGGTCTTATAAATATGCCGGGAAGATAAAACAACTTATAAAATGCAGATACTTTTTACCAGTTCGGCATGTTCTTTAATTGTTTAATATCTTGAACAAATCTCCATTCATAAATTTTAAAATCTGTTCTTATTTTCTAAAAATAATTTTTTTCATGAGGTCCATGATTTTTTTAAACATTGAATTTCTAATTATCCAACCTTTTTTTCCGCTAAGACATAACGTAAAAAGTGATAGATCTTAATTAATTGATTGTTATATATAGTATAATTATTTTTTTGTTTTCGCCGGTTTACTTCATTTGCCAGTTAGCCGGTTGACGCCGATCATATGACCGGCGCAATTCGGCGTACGCCGATCTGTGACAAATGAAGTCGGCCCCATGTTAGTTGAAAACGAAAGTAACAAGGATGTGTGTTTTTGATTATTAGAATTGATAAACTTCAAGTTCATTAACGCATAATTGGAATTAAAGTTACGCTACGATTCTCCAGCATCTCGTTTATGCGGGAATTTGTCGCGAGATTCAAGATGGAAAAGACTATGGGACAAGGTTCTCAGTTCCATAGGTATTGTAATAAAAATATAGTTTACAATAGAATTTTATATATTTTACATACATACGTGTTACCTATAGGGAGAGCTTCGCTCTCACGGGCCCTTCGGGCCCGTGAGAGGGCTCTGCCCTCTATTACTTACGTTATCTATCTGGTGTCCAGTCACTTCGTACACAAACCGAGTCGTACACAAACCACCTCGTAAACAAAAAGTCAACTCGTACACAAAAACCAGAAGTCAACTCGTACACAACATTTATATACAATCGTTATGATTTAATTTTATACAAATAATGTTTGATAACACGAAGTGTTACTTTTCTTTAAGTTTTTTAAGTTTTTTTCCCTAAATATTTAAATAATTCAACTTCCCTGATAGGATAGGAACATCAAAGAAGTATTGTTAAACCAACACCCGCGCGGTGGTTTCTTGGATCTGCGACAAACGCTAATTACGAGATGCTCATAATTCGGTATCCTTTAATTATGAGATACTATATGTATCGAAAACGTCTCCAAGTTTCTTCATTCCTTATACTTCACCATGGTTCGAGAGAGTTGTCTTTCCTGTAGCAAGACGGTAAGTTTTTAAAACTTTTTTCATTTAAATAAGTTCAGATAAGTGCAAGAAAAATGTGTTTTACAGTATACCAGGGATGGGGTCAATTACTTTAAAAAGTAATTAATTAAATTACAATTACTTTGACTTTTTCTTCAATTTAATTACAATTAAATTACAGGCTTTCTAAGATGTGTAATTAATTAAATTACAATTACTTTGCAAAAGTAATTAATTAAATTACAAATTACATTTTGAATTTTTTTGAAATTTTATAGTCCTTGTCAATGAATATACAGAACACCATTCATCTGTATATAAGCTCAGCCTCTGTACAAACAATACAAGAAATAATAAGCTATATAGGCATTGTGTATTTTGTGGTTTAATTTATAATTTTTATTTACTAAACGTTAAAGAACTATCTGAGATCAGTTTGATGCACAAAACCTACATGTACATATATTGCATGGCTTATGATATTTGATTAAAAGTGGGTATTTTAATAGAGTAAAAGGAGTCGCAACTGTAACCTCTCTAATTAAATGTTTCCTTTGAAAGTAACCTGAACATCCTAAATTACTATTTATGGTGAACATTTTTACTTCAAAAATAATACTTGTACAGAACATAACTTTTTCAGATACAAAATTTATTCATTAAAAATCTCTTTAGATGTTAAAATAATTATCAAATTGAAAGATTTTCTTTTTTAAAGATAGCGGGGCATTTTTAATTGAAATAATTATCTCCATTGGCTTTGTCTTCTAAATCATGGAGTGAATTCCTCTTTAGAGGGGTTGATTTGTTTTGATTGCAATTTACAGCTGTGATTTGGAGGGCAATTATATCTCTTTCCAACAAGAGAGAACTTAATTAATGACACACACAATATTTTTCTTTATCATTGACCAACAATAAAGATTGAAATATAATAAATGTGTGTTTCATGACTGAAAACTTGGCCTAAGAAGGGTTGTACAAAATTTTGATAATCATAAAATAAAAAATTCAATTTTATATAATGATTAGAAAGAAACTAGATTATTATTATGAAGTCCATCATTTATTTGCTCGTAAACATTAACTTAAGATTTTGTATAATTGAAGGATTGAGAATATGTTTTACAGTAAAATAAAAGACAGTAAGATGGGGAGGTAGTGGTGACAATATATCATGAATATGTATAAAGTAATTGAATGTAATTGAAAAAGTAATTGAAATTACATGGTATTTTTTTCAGTGTAATTAATTAAATTACAATTACAAGTAATTGAAAAAATGTTCAATTACAAATTACTTCCAATTACTTCAAAAAATGTAATTAATTACGATCAATTACAATTACTTTTTTCAATTACCCCATCCCTGCAGTATACCATTAAATTCTTACCATGTATTTAGATCGAATTTACTATCTACACTATACATCTATTTAACATAATTAATTAGGATGCTATGAAATATTATATTCTACATCAACATGCATTACTTGCATTACAGAAAACTTTTTAGAAATATAAAAACTACGTATATAGGGTTATATATTAATACCTGCTAACAGTCGATGAGCCAACACAACGTATTTTGGGTGGTGTCGGTTATAGAACTGGACAAGATCAAATCGCCAATGCCCCATCATTGCTTCCCCATCGTTTTCTCTAACCGCATCATGCCTAACAAGATCCATCAGACTCATATATGTTAGTGCCTTCACGTACATATTTTTAAAGTCCGGTTTACATGCATGCATTGGCTCTGATGGTCCTTTATTGTCCTTACATTTGTGGCAATACCACTTCCCACCTGTGAAAAAAGAATGACATTATATATTTCTTAACTACATCGTAGCATTGTTTTTCCAAAAAGGGGGGGGGGGTTTATATATATGTTATAAAAATTACAGGACAGTCCCCTCCATTTAATTCTACTTGCTTGTAACTGTGAATAAATAGTGAAAAACATTTTTTTTATTTTTAAAAAATGCATTAGCACGCGCGTGAAATATATATATATATATATATATATATATATATATATATATATATATATATATATATATATATATATATATATATATATATATATATATATATATATATATATATATATATATATATATATTCTTTTTTCTTTTCTTATATATAATTGTATATTGGATGTCAAGAACTTTTGTTTGCTTAAGTCTCTCAATTCTATCTCCCCCAATCCTATAAATCTGGTGTTGCTTCTTGTAACTTAAGGCTGAAATGGCAATTTATGTTTGATATATTCTTGAGATAATTCAAACCTTTCTCACTGTTTCTAATATATAAATTAAACTTTTTTTCCTCTAATGTAATTTTTTTTAATATCTAGAAGTTCCAAATATTGCAAATGTCAGTCATGAGGAGGAAGTATCAGAGCAGACGGGTGCATCAAAATCAACCTTAGATTGGAGAGAAGGAAGGAGAGTGCTGGAACTAGGTGTTTTGGCAGATGCACTGAAAGCATGCACTAAATGTGGAATGCCATTACAACTTTCACATTCTGTTAATATCCAGTCTTACGGACTATCTGCAATTCTCAAGGTAAATTAAAAATTTTTATTTAACATTTTATTATACATTGTATTTACATTCTACATGTATTTTTGTTATAAAGTGTTGACAGCTACACCATTCAAATCATCAATATTAACACAGACAGGGAGGTCATGCTTACATTGAACATTACATGTATAATGATTATAAATCTTGAAAAGCTTTTCTATTTATTCGTTGTATCACCCAAAGAATAATACAGGTATTTCAAAATCTAAATAAAATTTGCAGACAATTAAGTCAAGGAATGAAAAAATTCAAATATAAGCATTGAATAATTATTTTGTGAAAGATCGATCTAGCCTCATCAAAACACAAATGCAAATGTGCCAGATTTGTTTAATAAACTCAATATTTCACACACACCATTGCAGTTATGAAACTTCATATTTCAAAAAAAAAAAAAAAAGGTTTCAATGTTTTCTTCTGTTTTTGTTTGAGAAGAGATATGTTCATTTTTATCTTATATATTTCTTGTAGATTCCATGTACCAATACTGGATGTCTGCATATAAATTCCGTTCCAACAGGAAAGAAACATGGCAGAATATGGGATGCCAACACTAAATTAGCAGCTGGTGACTATGTCTTCTTTTCTGTCTACAACTTAGAGAACCATTATCATATGGCATTGACTTAACTGTCCCCCGTTTTCGCGAAAGCAAGTGGACATTAAATCTCATTCATCTGTCCGTTTGTCAGTCTGTCCGTCTGTTACAAAAACTTTAACACTGGTCATAACTTTAATTGAATGAGAAGACATAGACCAGGCTTTCATATTTCTCATGTACATTACCTGTGACAAGACCTTTCCAAAAATACTATGATTTTTGACCCAGTGACCTTGAAGTTTGACCTACTTTTCAAAAATTTTAACATTACTTTAAATTGGTCAAAACTTTGAAAGACAAAATATAGGACTTTCATATTACACATGTATATTACCTATGACAAGACCTTTCTAAAAATATCATGACCTTTGACTCTGTGACATTGACCTTGAAGTTTAACCTACTTTTCAAAAATGTTATCTTTCCTTATAACTTTTGATTGAGAAGAAATAGGGCTTTCATATTTGACATGTGCATTGTCTGTGACAAGATGTTTCCAAGCATGTTATGATTTTTGACCTTTTGACCTTGACCTTCATGTTTGAACTAATATTAAAAAATTTAACTTTGGTGGGTTCTTTGGTGGGTACTTTTGAATGACATATGATAGGGCATACATATTTGACACAATATATAGCTGCCATAAATAATGGCATCCCATCCACTATGACACCGAAAGCGGGGGACCACAATTCTTTGAATTTGCTTGTTGTATTCAATTTTCTATGTGCTTACTCATTTGCAAACTTTAATTATTGAGTATAAATTAATGTACATTTTATATTATGTGTAAAAATAACATCCTCTTTCTTCAGCAATGGTTCATGCAGGAATGGGGGAAAAGGCAACCTAACAGTTTTCTTTCTGCACTAAATATTCCTCCAGTCAATCACAAAACTCTGTCACAATGCCAAAAGAAATGGGCGATGCTGTGAATGCCGTTTTAGCCAGAGAATCTACGGAAAAGGCTATAGAGGAAGAAATACACCTAACAGAAAGGTTTGCTTAACCTACTTATTTTTTTCACAACACTATAGTATAGTAAGGCCAAAATAAAATTATTGTTCGTTTGGAATTGCCTCCAACCAGTGCTATTTTTGACAGGATAAGATTTGTACAAAGGTAAAATAAAGAAGTACGCACGCCAACTCTCGATTCCCGCCTACATTTTACACCCATTTAATTCAATACTAATGGCAATTTGACCGCGAAATCTTTGTTGAATGCAAAGATCTGTTCAATGATAATTGGCTGATAATTTTAATTCCAGTGTTAAATAGTTAATTACCCCTAATTCCATCTCTTTAAATAAGGGGAGTAGACGGAATTTTTTTTTTTATTGAAGTCAGGCTTTAAAGGATCACCACGTTTTAAAATATTCTTGGATATGAATAAATGTTCCATAAATCTTTTCTTCTGTTTTTTTCATATAAAATTAAACATATACTTTTAATAAAATACAATGTTTTAGTTGTAAACCCCTTTGAAATCGGTGAAGAAATAAGCATTTTTGTAGTTTTTTGTATTTAAACATATGCCCCCCCCCCCCCCGTGAAACACAGAAAGCTTTGGAATGAATTTGTGAAAAAAAATATCTTCCATTTTTCGTTGATTTCTATAGTGAAAAACACAAGTTTTACCAAAATTATAGTTATCTCTCTTTGTTTTCCCAAAGAAGTAATGTTTTATGAAAATTCACATAAATATCTATATAGATATGAAAAATCATTCAAATGTGAACTTTGGAAAATTGACTTAGAGGTAGGCGGGAGAACAATACTACCGTTCGCAGTTCTTTATTGTTTGGTTTAGCATACTTGATTACTTTATTTCACAGCTACCCTATAACAATGTGGACAAACATACATATTTGTTTTTTGCTAAGAGTTTTCTCCATCCACTGTTAAACAAATTCTCTTCCAATTTAGTGACAGTCTCAGAAAATAGATTTTTAATATTCACATGGGTAATAAACTTTTAAACTTTGTTCTCTTGCTGAATAACACAGCAATTCATTACAAGGATCGACAACTTGAAGTTCATTATCTTCTTATCTGCTTGGTATTGTATATGCAATGCATGACTGACTAAGTTCTACAGCGTTGTTCGAACACACTTGCACACAATATCAATCGCAAAGATACTCCAAGCAGAAAACATCTCCAGTATACCTAAATTATCAGACAATAACGATTTTATTACAAATACTTTACTTTCCAGAGGAATACACCGCCTTTCTGGTGCTAATGTCCGTAATATACTCCATCGCTGGTCGAACTGTCATTACTGAGGCCACCGATGGTCTACTTTTATCCACCCCCTTGAAGGAAACACGTGACATATTCAGAAGTTGTCTCTCTTTCGGTAATAGTCTGGGAGAGGGACTGCAGGCTGGTGAAGAAAACTGACCAATGAAACTGATGTTATTTCGTTTGGCAATAATATCAATGGACTCCTTATCGTGGTCAATCTCAGACGACTCAGACCGAGTATCCATGATTTGTTTCCCTTTTATGATTGGAGCCAGTTTTCTAGGAACAAATGTAGGAGATAGATAAAACCGCTTTTCGTTCTGTCTGTGAGGAAAAGGTTGCGGTCCATTTTGAATGTGGGTGTCCGTTATGCTCGTCATTTTCGGGTTCCTCGGGTTTTTTATGTCTGCCCCGGAGTAACCTCTGCCTCTCTATTGCTATCATCATCAGTTGCTCCTCTCGATTCTGGAGGCTTCTCCTCAGCTCGTGAATTTTGCGTAGATACTGTTGTTGCTTGTCGTTGACCCGTTGGTATTCACTCAGCCAAGGAGGTTCTTTTGATGGCATTTTGAACAGAAATTCCTAATAAATTATTTCAACTGAATTATATATTTCACGATTCTTCTACATTTTCCCAATTAGTCTCTAAATATATAAACCACAAGTCCCCATTCCTTCATTATCAATATTCTATAATACAGCAATACACAACACCTGAGAATTTCGACCTTAACGATAGAAAGCCTCGACTTGTATTTTCTAATCAAGGTTGATTAGCTAATCTGTACAAGGCAGTAAGATTAACTGTATTGTAAAGAGAAAGTTGACCTGTATTTAGAGATAAGCGGGTTAATTCAGGTATTATTGATAAGTGACGCATGTCTATGAATGTGGAAAAATGTGTATTGGACCAGACAATATTGTGTTACGACCCAAAGTTGTTGCAAAAATTATTAAGTTCTGAGATTAGACAACAAACTGCCTCGTTATTTTTACAATTATCTTAAGCCCTTTTACGCAAAACACTGTCGATAAACTTTAGATATTTTGGGATCATTCTACCAATGTTGGTGCAATTTCTTTGACTCTGTCTTTACCTGTGCCAAAATAGTTCTACCTGAAAGGGGAGGGGGAGGGGGTCTAGATCTCTAGGCGTTTTGAGGTTATACATTCACCGGAGCCCATAATAATTAACATAAACAGGATTGGAGCAGAAAATATAGTTGAGAAGTGAAAAAAAGACTATGAAACACTGAATTAATATTGCTGTTGTGGGTTTTTATTTATCCATATATATGTATAAGGTTTTTTTTACAGTCTAATTGCGTTATAGTAATTATATACCACCATTACATTTACATGCTTGCGTATCATACTGTTAAGGGTGGGCAAAAGGTAAAAGCGTAGATGCTGTACATTGTGTCTAGAAGCCTTATATACAATAATTGGCCCCTCCCCCTTTTATATCTGATGAGATTTTAATGGTAGTATACTCTGCCTTGTGTGGGATAAAGATCTTTTAGACATATATTAAATCAAAATTCCACAAAATTTCAGATTTTTTTTTTGTTTTTGTTTTATTAATTGTATTGAAAAATTGAATCTTGGATTCAAGACAAAACTGGATATGAAATATAATTACACAGCAAGACATTATACTGACTATGATTCAGTCTTTAAAGAACTTTCATCAACAATGTCATATATATATTTTTTTCTTTTTACAAAACTATGTGGGAAAATAGTGTTATAATGTTTTACTCCCTTTTTCTCTGTAATTAAATGATATAAATGGACACAAAGATATATCAACGAAGATTAAAGCAATTTGGATGTGGCTGCACATAAATCAATGTTACAAGTAAACATAAATAAATATTCATGATCACATCATGAAATCATATACAAGTAAATAATTATTTTTTTTTTAATTTGCTTTTTAATTTTGCAAGTCAATGAATTGTTTATTTTATTGTGTGGATGTGACTTTACTATATTCATATTATATGTGTTAATATTACACAAAACTGCCACATAATGTCACTAAAATATATTACCCTTTTAATTTTTTTCAGTTTCAAATAAACTCCCTACCATACCACAGATACGTGTATTAGTAAATAATAATAAAAATATCACAGTTAAACATTTTAGCTGCATTTCCAAATAATGACAACGTTAAAAAATTACAGCTTTCCCATATTCACAGGAACCGGTCGCGCTGAACACAAAATAAAATCTGAAATACTTTCTGGTAATGACAAAAGGATTCTGAAGACCACTTGGGCGCTAAACCCCACCACATATCTGGGGGCGGGGTACCGCGAACACACGGCATTCAGGTAGGCATCCCCCACCAGCCCCGAGTTATTGTTCGTGACGAGACTGAGGAATTTCTGTGCCTTTTCTAATGCTGTGAAAAAGAAACAAAGAAAATATTCAATATCTCTACACACTTTTCCTTGCTTTGATTCATTTCTCGAATTGTTTATTACAATTTCACTTGCAAAATGAACTATCAGAATATATGACATTCTTATATTCGCAACACAACGATCGCGAACTACTAGTATCACAAAGTATCCAATGCTGTATATTTATAAGCAGAGCAATTGTTAGCATATGGAAAGTTGATGTATTATTTCAACATATTCAATCAGTGCATTGTTACAACGCGAAATGTAATAACAATGCGAAATGTAATAAACCCGGATTATTGCATTTTGTGTTATTACATTTTGCGTCGACAGACTTTTTAGGATAATTACATTTTGCGCTATTACATTTTGCGTCTTGATCAACGCAAAATGCAGTAACACGATTTTTGGATTATTACATTTTGCGTTGTTACATTTTGCGTCGAGATTAAACAAAATGAAACAACACAAAATGTAATAACAACTTTTGGTCAGTGAGGTTGAGAATAATTTTCAATTGAGTAGTAGATGAAGAAAATTAACAGAAAGACAATAAAACAAAAGGAAAAAAATGTTAATTCTTACATTAGATATGATTTTATCATATATTCATTTCATTAGCCATTCAAAATCAGTTGATATTGAAATCATTGGTGTTGCAAATTAGAAAAGTGCGTGCGCACGTGTGTGTGTGGATGGGAGGGGGGGGGGTATTTCTTTGATCAAGTGTATCAGTTTGCTTTGCTTTTTGATAGGCACGTGCATGAAATTTAGAAAAGAAATCTATTCATTTTCACTGACAGTGTATATGTAAATATAGCGGGAAGGGGGTTTCTTGACAATTAAGATTTCATACTGCTTTACAAACCATGTGCATAGCAGACCAGCAAAAATAAAATTCTCTCTCTCTCTTTCTCTTTTCAATAATAAAATGGATATGTCTGGCTTTCTGCATGCGCATAGAAATACAATTATCAACATACGAAGTAACCCCTACACCCCCCCCCCCCTCCCCCCAAACGCTTCTCCTCGCCAGACACACACACACACACATACACTTCTAATTTGCTAACCGATGTACACATGCACGTCGTACATGCATATCAAGAGCTTTTCATGAACCCATGGTCAATCTTTGGTAAATAAGAATGTCAGTGATGGAAATATAAATATAGTAGTCCACACTACAGGTAAAAGTGTCCCTTAATTTTTTTTTTTTTTGTAGAAGCGGAAGTGAGTTAAATATGGAAGATTTTGATTATATACGTTCTAGGCTAACTAATATCGTTGATTTGTGATAGTATACATTAGTTAAGGAGATAAAAGGCTACCCAAGATGGAAAACTGCACATTTTTCTGAGATATGTTTATTGTAAGATTGAAGAACACTAAAAAAAATTTGATTTTGTTTGAAAATCAATGGTTTCCAATATTAATGCAATGTAACATTTGCATATTGAATACTAATCAATTTTTCAAACATTACAAAAACAATCAGAGAGTAATACATGTTTTCTCTTGATTCACGGTTTCTTTTGAATGTAATATTGATAAAACTTTACCTCTCTCAAACCTTTTTGCAAAAAATTTCAATTTTTTTAATTAGTATACAATTACTGGTCTTCTGAACTTTTCAAAAGACCGTTATACAACCTTAGGGTATATAATTGTAGCTGCAGCACACATTTTTTAAAATATAATATATAAAACATCGTTTATCGTGCTATAATTGGGTCTATTGAAGACGGTGCTTTACGTCTACTCACATTCCGCCAAGTATGGTTCCCCATAATAGTGTCTTACATCCGGGTCACATTTTTCATATGCTGTCCGAAGGGCAGACTTCCCTTTATTAGGATCTGTAATATTGGTGGCAAAAAAACCTGGCTCTATGATGTGAACAGTGACCCCTTCTTTATAAAGGTCTCTCCTAATAAAATAGAAAATGAAATGATTGGCATACATGCATGCAAATTAAAAGTTTTCAATTTTAGCGTTTTCTTGAAGATAATCAAATCCACAGCCGCAAGGTATGCGTGAGAAAAAGCAAATTTTTCAATTCTATTTCAATATGCTATAATTATCTTTCTCTTTAAAACTACAGACTGGTGTTTATTCTGCATAGATAACAATTTAATTAAGATGATTAAAGAGCTCTACAGTGCATGTGAGCACCCTTCCAAAAAACAAAAATAAACTTATTTAGGTTTTATAGACACCCCCCCCCCCCCAAAAAAAAAAAAAAAAAAAAAAAAAATTGTCCAAATTCCTAAATTAAAAAATCACGGCTACCTCAGGCAATCGGAGTAGGCTTCTGCTGCATATTTTGATGCGCAATATGGTGACGGCGCGAGAGTTATTCTTCCGCAAATACTGGTCATATTGACGATGCGTCCTTTCTCTCTCCTTATTAAAGGCAAAAAAGCATTGGTCATATCAACCATCCCATAAAGGTTAATAGCCATGACTTTCTCATAATCACTTCTTGTAAGCCAGTCGATTGGACCAACACTGCCTGCGATACCAGCGTTGTTAACGAGGCACCATATACCTACATGCACAATATGTATTATCAGTTAGTTTTCGATAGATGCAATTTTATCAAGAGTTATTTCCCGTTGGTCGCCATATTCGAGGTCAACAAGCTCTGATTCCTCCATTAATATTCAACCAATTTAATCTTGTGCTGGGCAAAGTTGGGAAGATAATACAGAATTTGTTATGAATATATATTGACCAAAGCTTCGTTTTAGTATTTCAGAGATTTTTGTCCTTATATTTCTGCCATACATGTTTAAAATAGGTTGCTCAAAGAGGAAAGTTCACTAGTTTGACCTTCAAGATGGCGGCCTAGGGAAATAACTCGAAGGGAAAATACGTCATACGAAAACAATCTATATATATTTACTGGTTAAGAAAGTTATGAATCAAGGGCGTCTTACGTTTGGATGATGTAACACCCCCTTCCAACTTCATTTCGACAGGCCTATGAGAATTGATACGGCAACTTACCAAAAATAGATGAATTCCTAGAATATCATACCTAAATGTAAATCTCGATATCTAATTTCCAATTTTTTAAGCTTTAAAGATTGTCCTCTATCAGTAAATAAAATATTTTACAAATGCTCATGGACTAACTGACTGAAACGTAATAAAACATGAATATTGAATTTTATTGGATTTAGGTACGATTATGATAGGAATTCATGTATTTTTGATAAGTTGTCGTAATATTTTAAGAAGGCTAAGGATGGGGTCACTATCCATACGTCAGGTGCTCTGATGAACCCTTTGGACTGAAAGTGTGTATAAGCTCATATACACATTATGTGTCGTCACAAATGTGATTTATTGACTATTTGTAAGTGGATTGAGTCAAATTTAGCATTAGATATAAATGTATCATTTTTTTGTATATCATTACATATGTAAGCCATAATAAGTATTTTTGATGTGAAACAAATGCTTTTTTAAAGATGAAAACAAAACAGATACTAGGAATATAAAATACAGACCCACGTCGTCGGGTAGATGTGACGTCACAAATTTCAACATCTTCTCAATACTCTTTATATCAGACACATCTAAAGGAAAAATTTTTAGTTTTTTTGAACACGATTTCTTTAAATTCTCCTCTCCATTATTAGTTAAGCACCCTGCAAACACAGAAAATCCTTTCGAATCCAGCTCTTTTGCAAGCATATTTCCAAACCCGGTGTCACATCCGGTTATAACCACGTGACGTCCCTCGTAGTACGGAAGCGGAAGTCTCCGAATACGTTGCCAAAAGCAGAAGACAAGAAGAAGTATAGCCAGGAGGAAAACGGCACACCCAATCATGGCGCTGCTGGATTAAAAAGAATCAAATTAACAGAACAGAGACACCTATTTCCTTACGATCTATAATGGATGACTTGAACTAATATCTCTTCGTAAAGATTTAGGATGACTGTTCGCCAAGACACATTTTTAATGAGAGAAAGAGGAGAATCAATATTCACTAAGCTCGGTGTACTGTATGAAGGTTAAACTTAGCAATATGATATTATTACTTTTTCATTTAGGCTTAAAATATGACATCTGTTGTGAAAGAATCACATTCCATCAGATAAGATTATCGAGTTTGGCCTAATAATACATTCAAGTACTAGTAGACCTTAATAGAACAAAAAAAAAAACTGATAATTAATACTCAAATTACTTTACAAAATTTTACTGATAGAAGATCTGTAATATTTCTTGGGCTAGAATCCAATCTTGCAAACTAATTTATTGTAAACAGACGAAAATCCCGAGATTTAACAGGCACAGAAACTTGATGTCTAGCATGATCGATATTTTTTTTTCCTCTTCCGTGTTTAGCTAAGTGATTTATGTCATCTTCGACTGTCCATTACAATTCCATTTCTACAGGACATTTTATTACCAGTAATTAATCATTATTATTTACGTTATCTATCTTAAATCTATTTAATCACACAGGTAATTTTGTACCGAGGAAATTTATATGATTTTGCGATATTTTGTATAGTCAAAAGAAAAGCTCTCAACCAAGAAATAAAAAGAAAATAATGAACATGCGCAAATGAATTTAAGAGTACTTCTTTCCATACTTCTGCATCATCACAGGTCAAGGTTGAGTGCACTTTTGTTTCGATCGGAGATAATTGTTTTGTACTCGGCAATCCCGACTACGAACAAATCTTTAACATTCGAATGCCTAAATTTTTAAAAACCCAACACAACAGAAAAAATAAAAAAAACACACGCATAATAATCTTCACTATTGTAAAGGGATGAATATGTTCCACATAGAATTTTTCAGTGTATAGAATTGTCTGTGTGATTGTGCATTTTACTTCTCCTGTAGTGATCTAAATTAGCTATACACATAAATCCAAAAATTCTGCAATTTCAAGAAGATAAGTAATTAATTACATATAGAAAATCAAGTACAAAGTGCACCCTTTGGGCCTCCTCACTTTTGATAAACATTGACTTCCAGTGATAACTTTACCGTTATTGATCTTCAGAAATCAAAAGAATAACACTTCATATAATTGTTAATTTACATGACTGTGTGATTTAAGATTAGTTTATCTAGCTATCCTACAGAGTTGATTAATCATTTTTGTAACATACGCCCCCAGATATGTACCTTAATATTTGCTACTTGTTTGCCGAACTACTACATGTATTATATATATATATATGAATACACAGGTACTGTGCGAAAATAAACTGTACTTACTCGAGTTACTGAAACACAAACCAAGGGGGAGGTGATATTCCAGCTTCCAGTCCAGCGTCTGATGGCCCTGCCGCCGTACTGCCCTACTGACCATAAACCGGTGGTCAAATGTACACCTCCTCAATCCAAAACAACCTGATATAAGATATATTATCTCACTCTAAAACCGTAGCGAATGTAAACAAATACAAAAGAGATTTAATTCAGTGGGCGCACTGAAGGGTAGACATTACATTGTGTGAAAGCTTACACCGCACCATTTGACTATTGACCACATTCCATATTACACTTTAAAATCCACCAGAAAAGGAAGTTGCTAGAGGAAGGCTAGCTATTATGAAGGATTAATATTAAAAAAAAATACTTATGTATCGTTCGTTTTTTTTCCTTCTCTATTTAAACTGATTTCTTTAAAACAAGTTCCAGGTTTGGATTTTGATTTTGATGCAATTTTGATTGCATAATTTTACGATTTTAACTGGACTTTAAAAGCAACGAACTTTAAACTATACAGATAATACTGGGATTCTACAACAATTATCTCATAATAATGATTTTAGTCTTTCTTTTTGGGATGGGGGTGGGGTTGGGGGTTGGGGATGGTTTTGTCGGGATTACATAATGTGTCATTTGAAACGTCACAAAAACAATTTTTCTTGTGCTTGAGAGCAATATGGTCGAATTTACAATGTGTAGACTCTGAAAAAAAAATCCTATCATACGTGTTCGTTTCAATTAAGTTGTATGTATAAGTCTGGCTTAATTAAACTGGTTTGGAAATTATGAAACTTTTAAAATTGTCTTCTTAATGAATATAAGTTAACATTTTTTTGATATCGTTTTTAAGGTAGGCCAGCTCTCGGGTCCACTGCATAAAAAAATCATACGAGGAAACATTCCATGAAAATTTGCTTTAAAATTCCTTAGAATTTGCAGCATATTAACTCTAAATTTCATTCAGTTTGCCTACACAGTTTAAATGCAATATAACTGTTATCCGAAAACGTGAAGTATGGAGGAAAAGGGGTGGGGAATGAGGGGGTGACGGCAATTAATGTTGTTAAGGCAGTCATATGGCCGTGCAAAATGTATATTTTGCACTTTCGTAAATATTTTCTTTTTTTTTTTCCGGCTTGTTTATGAAATAATATATTTAACATACGCAATCTTGTCAAATTCCTCTTGATAATGAAAGTGATAGAATGCAAATTAATGTTTATAAAAATCTTAACTGTAACAATGAAATAGTAAATCAAAAATATTAAATATTGTTTAAGGGAAAATACTTATAAGATATTGAGGACAGATGGACAATGCATTTCAAGATCAAACGAACGTTTGACCCTGATTGAGTCAAAACCTATAAGTAACAATTAGCAGATTATCGCAGGTGAAGTAATGGGCGTTAACCTTTAGCGATGGTCAGTCTTGAGTAATAAAGAATGTCATTGATTGGATAGATGTAACTGATTAATTTATAACTGGACATGTCAATCAAAGTAAAGTAAATATTTTATAAAATGTTGTCACCACAGAAACGGGCGACAGTCAGACGACAATGAGTGGCCTAAATTCTCAAAATATTTGTTTAGATTAGAGAGTGTTAAATATGTTTATTAAGTTTTCGTTTTGCGAACTGTAAAAATACTTGCATGAAGCTTATATACAGACAAGTTTTGTTCTATAGGGAAATGAAACTATATACTTAATTATACCTTTACGCAATAGTATTTTGTTATCTGTTAATATCAGAAAGATCTTATAGGCCGGGCGTTTGAATTTATAATTATACATAATGCGTTTCACTATAATAAATTATAATTTACGTACTTTACAATTGTAAATACTGATATTATATTTATTTATTGCTTAAGACATACATCTTATCGCATTTCAACAATAACATATAATACAAAACATTAAATAATGACATTGTATGGCGGTCTTTTAAATTATAGCTTACAATATATACATAATACAATACACTGTAAAAAATGATGTTTAACTTGTGTTTAATTTTTAAACAGTCGTGTTTTACAATTAAACATAGTGGGTTTAAATACAAAACATTAGCGTTTTATAAATAAACACTGCTATTTAAACTGGTGTTCAATTAGTATGGTGTTTAATCATCCATCTTAAACCGTAAAGTTCATATGTATCAAATCAAAAAATAAATTAGGTGTTGCTTCTCAGTATTGCTGTGTGCATTTGCCATTTGTATAATTTCTTAATTTATGAAGTAATTCCGTACATAATAGTAGATATTTTTCGACACAGAAAAAAATACGAATAGCCAGGCAATTTGTTGACTTTAGATCATACCAAAGGCAATTACAATTAACATTAATTTACCGTAGTTTTGTGCCAAAAATTCATAATTTTCATAAACTGTTAAAGGGGAAAAGAAACAAATATTATGATGACTTTTAGAATTGTATCAATATTTTAATCACCGGTGTTTAACACGAGTGTTCACTTCTTAACCATCATATATTTATAAATTAAACACATGGTATTTATATAGAAATTGCAAATTAAACACCCGTGTTTAATACGTTATGATAGAAAATGACGCAATTGATTATGTCATAACATGCCATTTGAACGCAGAAGATGCAGAATCGCGCATATACTGACAAGAAGCACCATACTAAGAAGGAAACAGGAGGTATTTATACATTTCTTTATATAAAATCTGAAAAAAAGAATGTTAAATACATTAAAGATCTATAATGCTTTTCATTTATGAAATGCAGGATTGTTTCCTATCGTTAGTAGGCCTAATCGTCCTGAGTGCAATGCGGCCATGCGAAGCGGTAGACTGATAAAATATTTGTAGGCTTTTAGTACTTTGTGACATCTAATTAATTTGCAGGGACGTTCATCTGTTATTGTGAATCCTGAGAAGTATACATTACTTGATAAAGGAAAGGGATTTTAAATGAAGATCATACTTAGCCTTGAGAGGTGAGTTTAAATTAAGGGCATTCAAAGAAAAAGGGTCACCCCCCCCCCTCCCTACACACACACACACATACACACACACCATTGATTCCTGGTATGTAAATGTAATCCAATTACCTTCCCTTGATAAAATTTATGCTCTCTATCACGCATTATTATGATTATTTGCTGACCATACACAACACATGAGCGTTAACAACATGCAACAATACTAAAAGCGCGCAAATTCCAACAATAATTTTCATCCCCAGCGCGCGCACTTGTAATTTAAGGAGACTAAATTTTGGGGGGAGTGTGTTGTTTACATGATAGAAAATGCCTTGGATAACCCCCTCCCCCTTCTCTTAATTGTTGCTGTTGGGCTGCTCCTGCAGGTACATGAACATTTAAATTTTTTAAAATTTTTTTAGTGTATGTATACACAGTTTGTACGCTTATATGATTTATTTGTATTGAGATTTTTATTCCAAACTTGTTATTATATAATTAAAATTGGCGTGAAAAATAACAATTTTTTTTTCGATTTCAATGTTTTCTTTTACAGAAAATTTTCTGAATTTGCATAGTGGATATTTTTTCGATTTCATCTATCTATTTTTCAGGATATCTCTGATAAGAAGAAGGAACTAGAACTACTTAGAGTGAATAAAATTTTGGAGAATGGAAAACTGGAGATCATCATCGATTGCAGAAGAACCTGGATTTTACACACAAGCAGAGGAGCTAGACTGTTTAACTCGGTTAGAATATTATATGAAAAGTGAGTGATACCCCGGCAGTTCTTGTGTAGTTGCAAGAAGTTAACGAATTAGTCCTTTACACGTCAAAATTGGAAAATTTCTTCAATTGGTTAAAACTTTAATATATTAATGAAAGTAAACTTGTCACATGTATAACTGGATTTATTAGTGTAATACATATATATCCGTACTCAGACAACAAATAACATTTTTAGCCTTTTTGCATTATATTTATTTATAAATTTGTATGTTTTATTTTTTAAAAAAAGGATGTAAAGGACACCCTGGCCCTTATTTTAAAATAATGTTTCAAAATTTTACTCCTGAAAAATATTTCATTTTGTTAAGCGATAATATATGTATTTTTCCCTATTTCAAAGACACCCCCCCCCCCCACTAGTTCACATGCAGGTTTTACATGTTCATGCTAGTTTGTTTTGATAATTCTATTTTTCAACTTGAATTGAACTATGTATCTGTGTGTTAGCAAATGTGTTGATTAATGTTATAATTGTTTATAAAGTTTGAATCCCTATTCAACATTAAATAATTTAGTAATTAAGCTTTATGTACATGTTCATCATCAAGCACAGTGTGTTTTGTACTGTTTTATGTTTGTTTCTAATAAAAATGTTGAAAACTTATACACACGTTTAAGTGTTTATTTATTTGGTAAATTAAACACGTTGAAGTGTTTAAAAAATGACGTATAAACATGTTTAAGTGATTATTATCTGTTGCATCGAATAAACATGTTTAAGTGTTTAAGTGTTTAGGTTGAACATGTTTATTAATAAAACATGAAATGTTTAAATTTTAAACACGTACGGTGTTTATTTAGTAAACTCTTTGTGTTTATTCAGTGTTTAATCTTTAAACATTTTGTGTTTTTGAAGTGTTTAGTATTTAAACAGAATGGGAAGAAGTATTTAAATGTTAAACCTTATGTGTTTAGATTTTAAACATTCTAACGTGTTTATTTCTTAAACACTTCACGAGGTGTTTAAATTTTAAACGTGTTGAAGTGTTTATTATCTGTGGCAATTTGGTGTTTATTTTTAAAACACTTATTTTTTACAGTGATAACAACAATGATTTCATGGATAATTACCGTATGAGAGAAGCTTTCTCTCAATTTAAAAGCAAATGAATAATTTACCTAAATTATAGAGATCATGGACATTGTGAGCACCTTAAAATTGTACAAATTTAAAAACAGATGGCTTCTGTCAGTAATACATCTTGATATATTTTTTACGAAACTTTTCAAAATATGGATAAATTAAAACAAAATGGTATTCATCCACTATTTCATTTTTACACATTCTGCACATTCTACTCTCCCTGGGTATTCTATTATGTCGTCATGTCTCAATTTCGAGATTGTGAGATGAAAGCCTTACTCGACTAATTTGCTTTTTGTACATAGAAGCTATGGGCTTACAAAGGTAATACCGTAAAGAAAAATTGTCTTTTATATGTTTCTAAATATTACATTTTGATGAATAATTGATTTCTTCCATATGATTTTGAACACAGATGTCATTCAATCTTTCTTTTATAATTGGGAAAGAAATTCTAGAACAAGCTCAATCTTGTTTACACTATCTTGTTATCACATATCCTAGCCCAATTTCATACAATTTTTCTTTAATACAAAAGGCCCAAATTTCTTACTTTTTTCATTCTGTCACAGTTATCACATAGTTCATCATAACAGTTTTTTAATTATACAATTTTCACTAGATAAAACCTTGAACCAGAATTTGAGCATTCTATACAATCGAGTAATTTTCATAGGTAGCCTTCCAGTTTCTAACTACACTGAAGCAGAGTTTGTGTTTTTCCTTCCGCCTAAAACAGATTTTATAAACTCCAACTGTACTTTTCTACGTCACCAGCACTATGACTACCCCAAACCTCACAACCATAGTTTAAAGTGTATACTTGTTACATAGGTGTCTAAAATCTGTATTAAGACACATACTTTTTATGCCCCCGTATCGAAGATTCGGGGGTATATAGTTTTTGCCCTGTCCGTCCGTCTGTCTGTCTGTTTGTCTGTTTATCTGTTTGTCCGCAAAAACTTTAACATTGCCCATAACTCTTGATTGGTTGGAGCTATGGCTTTCATATTTCACATGTGTATTCCCTGTGACAAGACCTTTCTTTGGGTACCACCATATTTGACATTTTGACCTTGACCTTGGAGTTTGACCTAGTTTTACAAAATTTTACACAACTTTAACCTTGGCCATAACTTTTGAACAGTTTGGAGTTAGGGCTTTCATTCTTCACACGTGTAATCCTTTTGACAAGACCTTCCTTTGGATACCAACAACTTTGACCCTTTGACCTTGGAGTTTGACTTACTTTCGAAAAACTTTAACATTAGCCATAACTTTTGAACGGTTGGTGCTAAGGCTTTCATACTTCACATATATAATCCTTGTGACAAGACCTTCCTTTGGATACCAACAACTTTGACCCTTTGATCTTAACCTTGGAGTTTGACCTACTTTTGAAAAATTTAACTTTGGCCATAACCTTTGAATAATTGGTGCTAGGGCTTTCATACTTCACATATGTAATCCTTGTGACAAGACATTCCTTTGGATACCAACAACTTTGACCCTTTGACCTTGACCTAGGAGTTTGACCTACTTCTGAAAAACATTAACCTTGGCCATAACTTTTGAACTGTCGGTGCTAAGGCTTTCATACTTCACATATGTAATCCTTGTGACAAGACCCTCCTTTGGATACCAACAATTGTAATCCATTGACCTTGGAGTTTGACGTACTTATGGAAAACTTAAACCTTGGAAATAACTTTTGAAAGATTGGTGCTTCAGCTTTGATATTTCATCAGTGTATTTTTTGTGAGAAGGCCTTTCCTTAGGCACAATTATTTTTTTACCATTTGACCTTGACCATGACGTTTGACTTACTTTTCAAAAACTTTAACCTTTTCTAACCTTTTTCAATGGTTGCTGCTAGGGCTCTCATATTTCACAGGACTGGTGTATTCCTCGAGACAAGACCTTACTTTGGGTACCAACTTTATTTGATTTGCATTTGAGAAAATTTAACCTTTGCTATAAGTTGCCATACGGGGGCATCAGTGTTTCACAAACACATCTTGTTACTTTTGATTTTAATACAAACATGGCATTCCTTCCTTGGTATGCTAGTTGCTTATGTATACTATTGTAAATACCATTAAAATTTAGTAACACACCCAGATAAACAAACTTATCGACAACTTCAATTGGGTGCCCATTAATATTATACAATTATTGACTGGGTATGAGGGAAACATATGAATTGTTGGACCTGAAGGTGAAAATGTTTCCCGAGGCCGCAGGCCAAGGGCAACATTTTCACCTTCAGGTCCAACAAATCATATGTTGCCCGAATCCCAGTCTACAACTGTTTTGTTATACCCTTCACTTCAGATAGAACAATTAAAATGAACAGATTTAATCAACACATACTTGTAATCAATTGCTTTCATTGGAAACTTTTGGCTTGATCAAAAAAAATATTAATAAAACAATAGGAGAGAATGAAAAAAAAATAGAAATAAAATTATTATATCACAAAAATTATTTATCACACAAAACTCTTTCATATAGCAAACGAAACTCTTGCAGCTATAAACTTCGGCTATTTCCGTGTCGCCGATATTGAACGACGATTAATTACTTGTGACGTAGCAGTGACGTTGCGGTCTAACAGTTCTTATTTTGGACTGGCGGTCAACATTAAATTATTGTTAGACCGATGCAATAAACATTTCTTTTATTGGACTTTATATTAGTAATAAATATATAGAAAGATATTTATAAGGGTATACCAATCCATTTTTCTGTTGGCTTTTTTTACTTCCGTTTCTAAAAATTACATTTTTTGTTTTTTCTATATTAACAGAAAGATCCCAGCGAGTTGTGTATTCGTATAATGTAAATAACATCTTTTGAAGCTCATCTACAATCTCAGCAAAGATAACCATATCATCGGCATACATTAATACAAACAGATTGAGTTCAAGCTAGTGTACAGGAACAATATCATTCTTCTAAAATTCTACGTATAATAATCAAAGTCCCTCCTCCTTGCGTGCTCCGGCTTTTAGTTCTTGGAAAATAATAAGCTGTAAAATCATCTAACTGCCTATCAGAATTTTTTTCTAAGCAACATCCCGTCAATATAATCTCGTCATATGACACTATACAATTTTGAAAACACAATACATCCACTTTAGAGGAAAAACCACCATTAACATTCCAGCATATGTAATTTAGGGATTCACTTCTTGTGTTATTCTCCGAACTGTCCTAGCAGTCACTAGCTTCATTTGAGGGATCAGGGTGGTACTCTTCGCCATCTATATACAACTTGTCCTTGATCAAATACGCTTTCTTCATCCTCCTTGCTTCTTTCATGACAGATATTAGCCTTTTCCTTTCCTCTTGTATCTTTCTTGGGAACTGCTCTTGGAAACTGTAAAAAGTTCCTGCCAGCTTTTTCCCTTGGGCGCGTACCATCTCTGTTATCCTGTAGGAACTGAACTTCACAACTATTGGACGGGGCATATCATTGCTTCGCTGACCACTGCACTGGAGATCCACAATAGACTCCTCCAGGTTTGATTGAACCTCTTCTAATTTTGTTACCCGCTGCTTAACTTCATCTGATGATTTCTTCAGTGTACCTATTGTGTTTCCTATCGAACCCGACGTCTTTTTCAGATTATCCAGGTCACGCTCAAAACTATTCACTTTTTGTATAATGTCGGAGAGTTAACTGTTTATCTCGTCGACTTTTGACAGCTTCCTGTCGATAAGCACAAGTTCACGAAGATCTGTTCTACCCATACTGACCTTGTGTGCACTCCCGGAGGGGATATTTGAATGGAGGCCTAGGTTCAGAGTTTACAGTGTTTACCATTTCACTTGTCTCCATACACTCCATTATTTCAGTCATTTCACACTCTGTATTATTTGCAAGAGACTCACCAGCACCGTCTTCCGTGTTTCCTTGCATATGTTGAACATCAAAATTACTGTCGGAAACACTTCCAGACATTACCGGCTTGTTAACAATGGGGTCAATAATGTCGTCTTTGTTAGGGCTTGTGTGTGTCTTATACCTGGCGTTTTTCATAGGTTTACTATAAATTTTTCCGCTTTCTCTTACCTCCACGCGTAGTATGTGGCTTATCCAAACTTCAGAAGTCCTACAAGCTCTTACCCGGTTTCTGGTCCAAAACAATCAAAAACATTACAAAGTCCTTGCTCAAGAAAAAAAACACACCGCCATATCGCCAATACATCACATGACACCCCCGCGAGATTTACATTCAAAATATGTAAAGAACAATTATAAGGGGAAAACATGTATTTAAATTCTTAATAAATTTAGTGTCAAGAATTGATATTATCCTGCAAATATAAACATTTTTTTTCTTTGATCGGCATAATGTGTAATACATGTACGTCCCCTCTGTATCGCAAATTACTTGAGCACATGTAATCTTTAAAGTTTTTGGCTAAACAATTTACAGTAACTTTTTATTTGCATTCCATTACAATTTCGATGACTTTTAGTATTACATCAATAACAATATAAATTTCTTTTGAATTGGATGTCGTATTTATTATGTTGTATTCATAAGTTTGTTTTAGAACATTAATTTTACAAACCAGATAGACATTACATATACAGTGTAGATGTAATCATATCAGAATTCAAATTTATAATAATCTTGGTTCATACGAGATTTACTTACTTTCTATTAATTTACTTCTTATCTACGGACTATTCGGGAAGAAATTCGACGTTACCTTATAATGTGTTCTGCAACTTCCAACATTTGTGAAAAAATCCCTTTTCTTGATTTTTTTTACATTCCTTAACGAAGTTGCAAAAATTTCCATGAACAATGACTTCAAATATGTGTAATATAAATCTCGATAATATATATTTGTCTAGTCAAAAGGTCACTTTTGGAACTGTTAACTTACTTTTAAGTTAGAAATATTTGAATTTTTTGTACATGGAAAATGCACTCATCCCCGAAAAAAATCTGAAAAAAATCATCAGGTGTACAAGCAGAGTTTTAACATGACTCATATCAGTGAATCCCCTTTCGCTATTTTGAGTAAATATGTTATTGTTGTAGGAATTAACAAACCAGAACATCAGATTAGTGGTAACAAGAACGACTGCACAAGAGGATATCAGTTTTGACCCGTTCTCTCTTACTGTGTAGCGACGAAAATCGATCAAAAGCCAGGTCTGAAGGAAAGTTTCAAGCATCGCAAATGAGCAACTCGGAATCGTGTACTTTGTGGGCGTGTATCCAGAGAGTGTTGCTAAGAGAACATATGTAAAATATGCCATTATACCGGCGTCACTCAGAATTAAAATATGCTCTCGAATGATCAACGGTTTCTTTATATATTTAAAGTTTTCTTTTAGTTTTTTTCTGCAGATACAAACAATTATGCATGTAACCAATCCATTTACAATCACACCAATTTCTAATGCAATGTTCACATCTTCATTCCAACTGTCATACACAAAGTTTAAAAGAACCGCACACATAATTATTGGAACGTTTATGACAATCCCAAATATCAGAGCCATAATGTGAGTGCCCTTGACACCGGTATTATTCCTGCCATATCTTCTAAAATTATCAAGTGTCATTTCTGTGTAAGTGTTACTTGGACTCGAGTTATGGCACTCCTTTGTTTTCTGCCACGAAGATATCAGGAGAGTTGAGGCAAGAATGCAAAACTCTAGCCTAGGTGGCAAAAACATTGGGGTCACATATTTTCCTAATTTCTTTTGAATTTCGGAGTTATATAAACATGGATTGTGAACTTCCGTTGAATTTTTATGTGCGAACAACTTGTGTATTGTCGAGTTATACCAGATGACAAAATTCGTCGCCACGATACACGCTATGCAAAAATGAAGAGGAATGGATGGTTGCAGTTGAGCTCCTTTGTTATATGTGAGGACTGTAATTTCGAAAAGTATAAACAACAGTTGCAGTATGTTGATAACAAGCAAGCATGAATTTTCAGCAAATTTGTCGTCTGGTTTTCGTACACATTCTAGATAGACAATAATATGTAGACACAAAGAAATCATAATGGCCAGTCCAAAAAGCCATAAAAACCATAGCTGTAAATTTATGGAAAGATCTCCATTTGTATCATTCAATTTTTCCACAAGCCTTTGACGATAACTTTGAACCAGTAAACACAAAGCAGACAATATACCAAGAGACACATGTAATTAGGATCGCCAACTTGCTCATTTGTATGCCGTCATCTTCAGTTTTCTCTGCTGACAGTACTCCAAAAATGACAAAAAGACCAGTCATCACATGAATATAAAACAGTTGTGACACTACATGTCCACCGCAGAGGGTTATATGTCGGAACGCTTTTTGACAGAATGGTTGTAGAATTAACAAACAGACGAATTTCATAAGGCGTCCCATGTTTGGAAATAATATCAGACAAATTACCGATATTCAGATTAAATATTTACCTAATTATATTTTCATTTTTTTCCCTGTGTACTAATTATCATGTGTTTCCACTTCCCCTTTTTTTCAAAAAGGAAAACAGAAATCTTCAATAAATAAATGTAATTTTTGCACTCATCAAAGGACAACGTTTCTTTTTAAGTTCTTTTATTCAATATTGATATTAATTCTTTGTTCATATCTTTTATCACTTTTTACATAACTTCTTAGGATTCCCTTTTCTTTTCAATGATTTTCTATTCTATAGCCAGAATTAAATAATAATTAAATTCGTGAGTAAAAAAAAAAATGTCTTAAAGCTGCATCAGGAAGGGAAGTATTTTCATGTTTCACGAACAAAGGCTTATTTCCTTAAACGTGTCCAATTTGTTAAAAGCAAAGTAATTATGATGTGCATTATTCGCAATACTGTAGGGAGAAAAAAGGTTTTGGTCAGAAGATTGTGTCCAGGATTAATCTACACCACTATTATATGCCAAGATACCACAATTCTTGATATGCATAATCTTTTATTCTCGTTATATATACTAGCAGATTGAATGTTAATATTTTTGTTCAGCAGTAATAATTATCTGGAAAATATTTTTACGTTATTCGTACACATGTGCCAATATAATTGGGGTTGGGGTCAACATTTATAGCTCACCTGAGTTGAAAGCTCAAATGAGCTTTTCTGATAACAATTTGTCTGTCGTACGTCTGACCGTTCCACTGTAAAATTTACACATTTTCAGCTTCTTCTCATGAACTACTGGCCAATTTCAACCAAACTTGCCACAAAGCATTTGTGGATAAAGGGGATTCACGTTTGTTCAAATGAAGGGCCATGCTCTCCTTCAAGGGAAGATAAATAAGAATAAATGAAAATTTACAGGCATCTTTAAAAATTCTTCTCAAGAACAACTGTGCCAGAAAAAAATGAACTTTATGTGAAAGCATCATTATACTAATAATATACTAATAATACATATTTCTAAAGAAAGTTCGGGTATATTGTTGTTACCCTGGTCCGTCCGTCAATCTGTCAGTCACACTTTCTTCTTAATCTAATTACTCCTCCATTTTAAGAAATTCAAATAATCTTTTGGAATATGATAGGTGGTGTCCTATAGATGTGCAACAAGGTTCTGGAATTTTCAATCTAACCCTGAGGGCAAAAAGAGGGCCAAAACTGATGTTTTTTCTATACAAAAGCCTGGTTCCCAGAACTCCTCCTACATTTTACGCAGTAGCCTAATCATCTTTTGGAAGATGATTGGTGGTGTCCTGTAGATGTGCAATAAGGTTTCGGAACTTTTATTTTCACCCTTGGGGTCAAATGGGGGTCGAAAAATGACGTTTTTATACAAAAAGACCATGGTTTCCAGAATTTTTGTTAGGGGACCTTGAGATAGAAATGGGCCACACCACATGAATGAGGTGACAAATGGAATCCGTAAACTGAAGAATGATAATCTCCAGGAGAGAATGGTGTATGTCCCGAGATGCTGAATCAGAAAGAAAAGAAACACCTCACACATTGCAGCGTATACTCCAAGATATATGGGATAAAGAGGATATTCCTCATGACTGGGAGAAAGGCTTTATCATCAAGCTGCCCTAGAAAGGTGGCCTTGGAGACTGCAACAACTAACGTGGGATTACACCTCGCAGCTAGGTTAAGGACTCCCATATTAACGCCAGCCTATGCAAAGGTTCGGGAAGTATTTCTTGATGAATAAATACAATATGTTCTTTTTTTTATACACACTCAATTACTTTCGTTTTTTATATATATTGTAAAGATAATGAATGTGCAACTTATCTTGCAATAATATAGAAACGTCGTTTTAAATACCAAATCGCCTCCAGGGTGAAAATCGAAATTTCGAAACCTTATCATCATTGGTGGTCACATAGTATTGTCTTCCCTATTCTCATTTAATTATAATTGGTCATATTACAAGTAAATCGTTTTCTTTGCTTTTCGAAAAGGAGGCTGTCAAACAGGAAGTTTTTTTCAATTTACTTCAAATTTTCTAACTGCAAAGAGAACGACAAGAGAGTTCACAGTTCAAGAATTCCAGAAAAAAGTGTAAAGTTACTGAGTTTTTAACTCCCATGCATTATATTTTTTTTTACAGAGTATGCTTACTCCTCCATGGCACCTGATCGAACCTACTCTGTTTTTAAAGGACCATGTTTGCTCTGCTCCAGATTTTTATTGTTTCATTTGACTTTTGAGCTTGATTACAATTCGTTTTCTTCATATTTTCCCAAAATACCCTGCAATAGTTCGTCATTTGCATATATTATCCATCACACTGTTTAATACACGTTTCTTTTTTATAATATACAGAATAAGAGACTTCAAATGCTTTTTGCCACGGCGTTTGCTTTTATTTATTATTTGCTATTACTTGAGCTGAAGAAAATATATTTCGCTAATCAGTTTTCAGTTTTTTTTAAATCAAAAGGTCCATGAGCCTTGGTGGTCAGCAAAGATTCATGAGTTTCTTAGACGATGAACACTTTAGCCCCAACTGGAACTCGAACTCTGATCTATAAGAAAACATTCATAGTTTGGGAAGGACTCTCTACTCATTATTATATTCAGGTTATCTCCAAGAGGTTAAGGAGTTAAGAAAATAAGGTACACTGTATAATACATTTTAATATATATGATCAAGCGTGATCCTGGTTCAAGTTGACATGAATATTTATCTTTCTTTTTGCTGCAATTTTTATTGCTGTTCATCATATTCCTGGGTATACTGGATCTGAACCATGGGTTGGGGAGAGTTAATCGTGTGATAGTTGAAGGGGATCTAGATCTTTTGAAGATTAATTCTGATTAAAAAAAAAACTGTCAAGAAGTGTATTTTTGGCTTTTTTTAAGTACTCAAAATGTTTTTCTAAAGATTCCCAAGAAAAGAAATTACTTTAACCAGAAAAATGCCAACCAGGGATCTACCTTCACTTTTGATATATCTGGGGAAAAAATTATATCTGTAATCTCGTTTGAAATGTTGAAAACATTTTGCTAAACTTTGGACTGTAAATCTATCTCCTCCCCCTAAAACAATTACACTTTGATTTGAATTTTCTGAATAAAATTTGCAATATCTTGAAAAAGCTTCTTTTTTGTGCTTCACTGGGGGGGGGGGATGTTTTGAAAACAAAAATTGTTCGTTTTGCATTTATTACTATTTAGCCACAATCACAAAAGCTTTTCTCTATGTTCTCCCAAATAATTCAAAATTCATGACAAGTTATAAAAATGTAACTATTCATAAACATAAAATAATGCCATTCAAGTATAAGGACTTTTGAGGAGAAAAATGAAAAAATGACTTGAAGCATGGCGACTAAACAATACCATCGTTCGCAGCTCTTTGGCCTCTTTAGTGTGAACATGTTATTTTACAACTCTATGACTTATAAGATATCACTGGATTAATTGGGAATTTTGTAATGATGTCATAATAGAGAATGTATTATTCTTTCCATGTTTCCCTATTCCTATTTAACCTTTTTAGATAATACATGTAACATAAAATCAGCATATAATGTACGTTGTATACAATCTCAGTATCATTTTGATATCCAAATATTCAACATGATCCAAAATTAATTCTCCAAATATTCAACATGATGCAAGATAAATTCCCCAGATATTCAACATGATCCAAGATTAATTCCCCAAACATTCAACATGATCCAAGATTAATTCCCCAAATATTCAACATGATCCAAGATTAATTCCCTTTGATATTGAATTAATTCTAACTAATGCTAATACATGTACTCTTTTACTAATGCCCACTTCTACTTCAATGCAACAACAAATAAACAAAACGTAGATTTGTTGAAAATATTTAATTGACGCAGATACGAAAATTGGTTAGAATTGGTTCAGTCGTCCCTGAAAAAAGGTAACACACGACGGACAACGACGGCCGATATCAGATAGCAATAGATCACCTGCGTGACTTATGTGCCCAAGTGTATTCAAATTTGAAGCAAGGCAAATGACATCTACATAGAATATTCTTCAAAATTAAGTTCAAATTTGCCCAATTTATTTTCTGCGTACAATTAATTGAAAGAGCGTTGCCAGATGGACTTCTGATTGTCGAGTACGGTTCCAGAAGTTATGAGAAGCCGAATGCGTAGAATAGGTTTTTTCCTTTATAAATCTCATATACCTTTTTTATTCTGTGCAAGTCTCTGGATCAGATACGTTTTCTCCTGGAGCTACTAATAATGTGCAAAATAGGAAGAAAAACGGTCTAAGTATATAAGTACATTATCGAAAAAGAAGTAGGAAGCCATTTGCGTTCTACTTTGGAATAATCATAAATACATTATCGAAAAAAAGCAGGAAGCCACTTGCGTTCTACTTTGGAATAATCATAAATACATTATCGAAAAAGAAGCAGGAAGCCACTTGCGTTCTACTTTGGAATAATCATAAATACATTATCGAAAAAGAAGCAGGAAGCCACTTGCATTCTACTTTTATATAAACCATTGTTTATAGTCTTGAACTTATTTTGAGAAGATCTGCTGAAAATGTAAGTACTAGTATATTGGCGAGTTTTGCAAGGATATACATGTACGTGTATGTATTTTGATTAATCAATATATTTTATGTTATGTGTACCTAAAGAATGCTAATCTTGCTTTTTGGTGTAAATAATATTTTAGTAGAACAAGAGCATGTACTACATGTATCTTGTTTTTTGCTACCTTGCTTTGATTTTTGAATACTAGTATGAAGACACAATGACACGGCAAATGACACTGTAAAGACAAAAGACTGTATTGCAGTTTGATTTAAAAAGTGACGTGCCTATTTTATCAGTTTCATAATGAGGACAATCACTCTGGTCGTGGTTTCGATGGCACTCATTTTGACAAAGCATGCTGTAGTAAAAGGTTGGTGGATCAGTCAAGAAAAGGAAGACCACCAGTACCCCACAGAAACAGACAACAAGGTCAAAGAGAAGGTAGAAGAGGCGATCGACTTCGTTAAGGATGCTTTTGGAGGAGCCATAGACATGGGAAGAGCATACTTGTAAGTGTAAAACGAAATTTGTTTTAGTAATGTTAGTAGAATTTATTTGCGTACTCATGATTATCGATTGAAACTACTAGAAAAAATGAGTGTGGGACCTCTCAGGGATGCATTACGGAAAGAGCATACTGTGCTCATTAGAGAACTTCCAGACTATAAAATATTTCCCGATTTTCTGACCGAAGTCTTAGGGATGTACATGTATTTACGTTTGCGAATGTATTTTTCCCCCCAAAATCCGGAGTTATATTTTTATTAAAACTAAGCATGACTTTAGTTGATATATGTAATATTCCAGTTAGATCTATTGGAAACCCGTGGGAATTAATTGTGCTCCTTTATTAGCTGACCTGTTTTAATATTCCTTTGATGCAGAATTTATTCAAAAACTTCTTCATGAGAAGAAGAAAACTCACAAACATGTATGTGACTATATGTGCGCCTAATTTCATTCTGATCTGAATTGTGGATTTGTAAATATAGAGATAGTTTGCGAACTTTTTGATCAACCCTCGTATTCCACAATCACCTACACATGTTATGTATATCTCCCAACTTATTCGATACTCAAGAGCATGCTTTAAGTACGATGAATTTTTGAACCGAGACAGGCTACTAAGAATTAAGTTGATGTTAGAGGGATTTCAAAAAAAACTTTTGAAATCAGCATTTTTTAAAATTCCACGGTCGTTATAATGACCTTTTTAATAAGTACAACTTATCATTGGGTCGTATTTTAACCGACATATTTCATACCAATTGTTTAGCTATTGTTTTATACTAATTTGACTACCGGTGATTCCGCTTACCTGATAAATACATAGATCTTACGGCGGGTGTGACCGGTCGACAGGGGATACTTACTCCTCATCTGATCCCATCTCAGGAATTTCCAGTGGTCCGTGTTTTATGTCCCTTTCACAGATTTGTGTTGTTTACGTTCTTACAGAGACATGAGAGAAGCTAACGTTAAGAACGCAGACAAGTACTTCCATGCACGTGGTAACTATGACGCCGCCAAAAGAGGTCCTGGGGGTGCATTGGCAGCAAAGGTCCTCAGGTTAGCAATAAAAGACATATAAGCAGTATGATAATACAATAATCAGGGCCATTTATTCGACTTACAATTAACTAAGTCCTTATTAATTCATTAACTATTTTAATCATTTTCGCGTTTCTTTATACTTAGTGATTTTAGGGAACTCTATCAGAGCAGCTTGAGTGGAGAAGGACCAGAAGACACGGCTAAGGACCAAGAAGCGAACGAATGGGGACGGAATGGAGGTGACCCAAACAAATATCGACCCA
This sequence comes from Saccostrea echinata, assembly GCF_033153115.1. Classification (NCBI taxonomy): domain Eukaryota; kingdom Metazoa; phylum Mollusca; class Bivalvia; order Ostreida; family Ostreidae; genus Saccostrea; species Saccostrea echinata. The sequence goes on along the minus strand of NW_026889765.1, from coordinate 27,127,802 downwards.
AAGGTCTACCAGATAAATATAGATAAAAACTCAAAAGAATCCTCACAACACCAGACACTGAATTTTGATGAATATGTAAATTGTTATTATAATTTCTGGAATAAATGTGGATCATAACCTTGTTTTTCATTTCCAAGGAGACATTTCAGGTGGATAAAACACAATTTAAATTCTAGTAGTCGCCCGCGTTGTGCAGTGGTTAGAGCGTCTGCTTTAGAGTCGCGAAGTAAGGAGTTGATCCTTACGTCGTGGGTTCGAATCCCACTGTGGGACGTGGAGACCGGTCCTTCGGATGAGACCGTATAAACCGAGGTCCCGTGTCTCAGTAGGTGCTGGCACGAAAAAGATCCCTCACTGCGCAATGGCCGTAAGTGCCGAGTATAGGACAAAATTTGCAGCTCTCCACCGGCAAGTGGTGGCGTCTCCATATGAGTGAAAAGTCTCGAGAGGGACGTTAAACAACATACAAACAAACAAAATCTTTGTAGTATTTTGAAATGAAGTATGAAATTAAAACTGAGTATTGAAAAAACAAAATTCTTGAACCTGCATTTAACAAGTGAATTACAAATATTATTAAAGTCTATGACAATACATTTTTGTTGCTAATATGTCAAAACTTTAATTAGGTTAAATTTATTTTCAAAAGCAATTCACACCTAAAATTTTGTTTAGTGAACTCATTCCAAAAAAATATCCTCAAAGCAGTTAAAAAAAATTTCAGTTGAAAATCGGGCAAAATAAAAAAAAATACAGCATTTCCAGCTTTATTATAACATATTCCTCAAGTGCACTGTTATAGAACTTTTTTTATTTAGACACTGGTTATTCTTTTCCATGCATGGCTTTAACCCCCCCCCCCTCAAAAAAAAAAACTTGGGGGAGATATTTACATTAATATTAAATAATCAATTAAATACTTTTCGAGGAACAAAATCAAAAATGAAATTCCCTTTGTTTTCGTTTCCAATGGTAAGTTCGGAAAAAAAGTGTCCATCTGATCCTATTTTATTTTATTTATTTATTTATTTATTTATAATCAGTTTGATTTAATAAATCCACTATATACTTGATACAAGCAACGAGAGGTCTTCCGTCCGAATAGCCAACCTTTTATGTGATATTCTTTGCATGTGAATTTAAATTTAAATGTTCTCTTTACTACACTTAAAATACATCAGGGAACTTTAAAGAAATATCAGGATTTCAAAGATTTTTTATTCATATGAAAAAATTAAAATAGCGCAGAATTCACACAGAAAAAAAAGCCAATTTCTAAAGATGAAAACGTGAATTTAAGCTAAATAATGAAAAAAAATTCGGACGAAGTAAAGATTAAAATCAGATCGCCTGCGTGAAAATTTAATATGGAAACCACTACACCAGCACAATGCAGCAGCCATCATCGATTTTTACTTTGCTCTCATTGTCTGACGTAACGAGCTTCAGGCAGTTTAAATGTTTTTTTTTTCATAGTGCGGAATTACAGGATGAAAGCTAGCCAGCCAAATTTTGTGCAAGCAGATTCACATCGGAATTTGTTACTTGAGTTTTGACAATAACTGTTACAAATGAAATAATCTGATAATGATGAAAATTATTGATATATTATTATAATTATGATAATTATTGATATATCTATTTCTTTTATTCGTTTTGCATTCAACTTCTTATTCCATGCAATTCCAAATACAGACATGTCTGTGTAATCTTTTTCTGCACTTCTTTACAACGGCATTAGTCCATTTATCTAGTATGAAAGGCGGGACACGATACATTATCTTCGTCATGATCTTCGTGCATTTTCTTTGGAATGTATGTTCTATTGAATGGGTGTGGTAGCTTCAATGAAACTTAAAAAGTATGTTCTTATAGCCTGATTTTAGAATGTTTATTTATTACATTGTACATTTAACTTATCGTATATGGCAAGTAACACTGAAGCAGTGAATTCGGTAAGTTTTCCTTCATATTTCATATTCCTGTTTTACCGACAAGTGGACTATTCCGATTTGTTACACACTCATAATTCACAACAAAACATGTCTCGCCCAACGACGGTCAAGGAATATGATACCATTTATGTTCAATAGCTTGCATCTATAAAAAAAAAAATATTTCGTTAAACAATCTTTAAAAAAAAAAATCTATTTAATTTTTGTCATTTTTGATTCATTTAATAGGAGACAAGCATGACATGCGAAAGAAACGTTATTTCGTTTGAAGTCATTATTTTGCTGTTTTATAAGTTTTATGGTCGATACATTCACCTTGTCAGCAAATAAATCCATGATAAGTCAAATGCTGACTGACATTTTTCATACTATTAGTTAGGCCATTCTTTACATACTGAATTGTCTATGGATTTTTTCGTTTTCCCCGATCATGACATGGACATGAGTTTTAGCCCCTCCAAAATATCAAAACTTCAATTATGTCCGCTTCGCTATAAATTCTGAGTTTTTAAACACATGAGCTATTATATCTACTATTTTGAAAAGTGCTGGGAGCTGGGTGTGCAATGTTGTTTTAATTTAACATTATTTCAATGTGTATTACATTTGTTCCGGGAGTTTATAGAAAGACAGCTAAATTTTACACAATTTCCGAGCATGAGGAAGTTGCTCCCAGCACTTTTCATGTTAAGGAATTTGTCTCAAAGAAAAAAGAACAAATTTTATAGCTAAAAGATACCCGTATATTGTTGAACTTTTACGATCTTTGCAACATTACATATATTTTCTAATTTTAAATCTGACACGTGACAAACGGCTTAATATGTAAGTGATGTCGCTTTGGCCGAACCCGGCAGAGAGCCGATATATACAACTGCAAATAGCACAATTCCCATTCATAAAAACTTATGCTGTTAAAAAATATTAGCACTGTATCCATTTTCTCGCGCTCTCTCACCAGCAAGGTTTTCAGCTGCGTCATACAATAGCGCATCACAGCTGCCGTAGAAGACATACTATGCCAGAAGTAGGCCGGATTCAGAAAGGGAAAATCCTGTATCGACTATATATTCGTACTAAGGCAGATACTGGGGCAGTCATGTGAGTGAAACAGCACACTCTTTGCTGTATTTGTCGATTGTGAGAAGGCTTTCGACAGCCTACACCGTGAGCCTCTTTGGAAGATCCTGCGCCACTACAGCATTCCACAGAAAGTGGTTCGCATCATCCAGTCCCTCTATGAGAATTTTGAATGCCGAGTGATACATAACATCCACATTTGCAGTGAACACCGGAGTGAAAGGAGGATGTATTCTGTCGCCTGTGTTATTCTCCTTCGCAATCGACAGGGTCATGAGGAACGTCAAACAAGGGAGAAAAGAAGGATTGAAATGGACACTGACCTCAATTCAGAGGACGTGGAATATACTTGACTTTCTATCTAACAGACACAAGATATCCAGCAGAAGACAGAGCACCTCAGTGCCATAACTGACAAAATCGGATTGAAGGTCAACGTCAAAAGGACAAAGGTCTTATGAGTAAACACTACTAACATACATCCAGTACTGATCAAGTAAGCCACCAGTGGACATTGAGGAGTTCAAATACGTGGGAAGTAAAGTATCACAATGGGCGACTGCGACAAGGAAATCAACACCACCTGGATCAGCAAGGCAAACCAAGCTTTTGCAGTGTTGTATCCAATTTGGAGATCCACAGGACTTAACGTCAAACATCCACACCAAGGTCAGGATCTTCAACAGCAATATCCTCAGTGTTCTCCTGTATGGATTAGAATGCTGAAAAACCCCTCTTTGGCAATTGAGAGAAAACTCGAAGTCTTCCAAACCAAATCCCATACATATTTTTAAGATCTTCTAGCCTAACACCGTTTCTGATGAAGAACTGCTGAATAAAACGGCGATGCAAACAATATCACAGACCACCCAAACAAGACGCTGGCGATGACTTTATCATGTTCTAAGCATGCCACCCAATCCCAATTTGCAGCCAATGGTTGCGCTTCGATTTACACCTCAGGGAAAAAGGAATAGAGGCCGGCCAAAGGAACCCCTAGAACACGCATGCATACAGTACAAATGTACCTTTTCAGTCCAATTAGGGCATAATCATTTGATTTTGAATGGGGGGGGGGGGGGGGCTGGCAAAACTTTTCGAGTCAGCTTATTTATTTTCATATCATTATATCAGTCAAGGACAAATTATTTATTTTCCTATTTTCTTCTACTCTGAAAAAAAAAATGCCAAGCAAAAGAATAAAAAGCGGAAACTCTATTTCGTGGGGGAGGGGGATGCGAGGGTTAGTAGGACTAGTAAAGGACATATTATTTATTTTCTTGCCGGTTCGACGACAGATTATTTTTTTTCAATATTTTCAAGGACAGCTTATTTATTTTCAAAATCTGCCAGCCCACCTCTCAGAATCAAGAGGTGTATGTGTAATTAAATATAGGCTTTACATTCTGCCGTTCGGTGTTAATAATACTATATGTGAATACAAAATGTATAACAGCTTAAAAATGTATTGAACTTCAATCGATAAAATTTGAACGTAAATGTGCACGTCCCTCCTCCCTCTTTACTATCTCTCTCAAATATATGTGTAGATAGTACTTACTGGGCTCCATATTCAGCAGTAATTTGTAATAAATTGCTACAATTTCAGAAAGCATGAACTGGTTTGATACGCATATAATCATGCACTACTTTTTATACGCAAATATGAAAAAAGTGAAATTTGATATGGAATAATTCAATAAAATAAACGACCTAATTTGAATTCATTACGGACTAAAATTGCATAAAAAGGACATTTTATTATGCAGTTAATATTCGATAAAAGGACGGCGGACTGTCTGTCCCTTTTTATGAACTGTTAGTCGTCGGCGATGTGTAAAAGGTTGACCGACTTTAGCATGGGAGAGAATGGATCTCGGTTACTTCTTTGGTCTGGTAACAATGTGACGTAGTATTTAAACTTGTCGACCTGGAAAGCGTCAGAACATCACGAACAGTGAAATACCTACAGTGTTTTGCAAATACCTCTAACATTCTACTAATGAAAGAATAAGACAACTTTAAGGTAGTTTATCCACTACATACCAATCACCAGACTGTATTTTGTGTCAAAAAGACCAAATTGTAGTGGAGCAGATAGTTAAAAAGAAATATTTCACTTAGTGAGACAAGCTCCAATTTTCTAATACCTAAATAGGAAATATTGTTGGTCATTCAAGTTTCAACCATTTTCGAAATCGCGGCCATGATTTTCAAAATGGTGTTATTTCTTATATTGCTTATTCAGCATTTCAATTTTTTTTTCTCAAACAATTTAATAATAATCTTTGGTATGTTCAATCAATATTTGGTTCAACATACGATTAAAGTGTTATTTTATGTATATATGAAGTAAGCATGTGCCAAAGTACGGGTTGTTATGTTTTATAGCACTCATTAGACCTAATCTTCAGAGCAGCACAGCTGCATAGAGCACTGCAAGGTAATTTCTTCCTGAATCTTTGCAGTTACTCTAACAAGTTTTTCTACATATAATCAAGTATTTCTTTGCATGAGACTGCCATTGGTGCCAAAGATGTCCCCCTGTGCGAGCCAATTCCCTTCTTTCAAATATCACTTTAAGGGTAAAGGTAAAGATTGCGAATTCCATACATGCATGTATGCTCTGCTTTCAAGACAGATCTGTTGATATACTCATAAAGAGCGGTCCCCGAGAGGAGAAATCCCATCAAGGGAACCCTGCTAAAGGTTAGGATGTCAAGAAAGGCGGACTTCATGTTAATGTTAAAAAAATTATTTTGGCCTTCTCTGACGTTGCTGTAGACTTCTATGTTGTTTTAGCATTGCGAAAGCATGTATTCATTTGCTTATTTTAGCTTAAATGTTTACGTCATTCCCCTGTTTGTTTATGATACTACCAAGAAAGGAAAATTGGCTGACCTCTTCTATATCATTTCTTTAAATGTTACATATCCCCCATTCATGGCCATGAGTCTCATTAACTTTATTTTCCAGGAATTGACATTTAGCCTCACTTTCCCCTGTTTCATTTGTTTTGTATTGTCTCTCATGTCTGTGAAAGTGTGAGATAGACGTGAAGGGTCTTTTAATAAGTTTAGGTCGTATATTCTATCACCGAAGGGAGGGGCTGAATTCATTTTGCACTTTTTTAAAGGGTTGTCTCGTTACCCAGCCGATAACTTTCAGGAATATTTTTGGTAATATGGGACAACCTTGTTTAAATCAAGTTTTTACAAGAAATGATAAGAATGCAGTTTTTGGTTTGTGCAGATTCTGATCGATCTAAATCTCTTAATACCTTGTCGATTACCTCTTTTATTCTATTTTAAAAAAAAAAAAAACTGTCTAGAATCTTGCTTGTTTTTTTTTTTTTTTTTTTTTTTTTTTTTGCAGAGATTACACTTCCCCTTTTTTGGTATATGTAGTTTGACAATCAGTCCCTTCTTCCACTAATTAGGGATTTTCTCATCCTTCTCATAGTTTGTTTAACAGTCTATACATATATTCCCCTTTTTCTTGTCCTTAATGCCTCAGTTAGTATTTCGTCAATTTCTGCTGTTTTTTTTCCATATTTTAAAAAATTAAAACTTTTAGCTGTTGTCCATGCCTTCCTTCTCACTTCTTCCATCTATTTTTGCATTCAGGTCCTTCCTTAGGTAAATTGTTATTGGTATTCTAGAGTTTGGTCTGTTTAGCATTACTTGGATGTGTTTGCTCCATCTATTTAGTTGTTCCTCTAGATCTAGCTATACCAATATTTCTTTTCTTTTTGACAGGGTTGGCTTCCCAGAGTTTCAATGATGTTATATGTCTTCAAATCTCCTTTATGGGCTGCCAGCTCAGCTTCCTAAACAAACACAGGATGGAACTCTGCCATTCAGTTAACTGAAAGGTGACTGAAAGTCCACTGAATTGTGACTGAATGGCAGAGCTCTGCCATTCAGTGACCTTTCCAGACTTTTCAGTGGCCATTCAGTTGACAGAATTGTGTAGGTTCATCCTGTGAAACTCATTAATAAAAAAAAAGTCTTTTTTCTTGCTTGCAGTTATGATCAACGTCTTCGTCTAGCTCCTGTTATTTACATGTAGTTTTGAGGTTACGTCTCTGCAATCTTGTTTTTGCATCCTTGAATTGCTCTACTTCCTTAGCTTCCTGCCAATTTTTTAGTGACATCAATTTTTTCATACATTTTTGCTAAGATTTCAACACTTGTGTTTAAAAAAATGTCTTTGCCTGTATTTTATTTATTCATCGAGTTCTTCCGTGGTTTCTAGACTTTGAATTCGATTCTCTAGTTGGATTTTTCTTCGATTCGTGTTTTTCAACATTGTACTCAATGCGCTTATCCCCCCTCTTCCTGAGTTTGCTAGACTTATTTTCAATTCGCCAAGTACTAGAAAGTGATCTGGGTTTTCGTATGCTCCTCGGTTAACTCTTACATAACTGAGGTCTTGTTTTTTTTTTTAAATCTCTGACTTATCATGACAAGATCAGTCTAGTTTTTCATACATCCATCTTGTGAATCCCATGTTTCTTTATAGATATTCATATGTTGGAACATGTAGCTTCTGATAACAAGTGCATTTATTTCACGGAATTCAGCCACAAGTCCTCCTTTTGCATTGACGTTCCCAGATGCATTATGCAGATGCACCATGTCTTCCCATTGCCTTCTCTCTGTTATTGCTGTTCTGACAATCTTTTCATTCATGTAACACCGGCAGGTTTCGATATGTTGTTTTGGAATTTCTTCTCAAAATCGTTCTCTTGATTGATTTACAAATTAGAAACAATATATTACAGAAAAATTGCGTTATAAAACGTCATTCATCTTTTGTTTAAAAGTATACATGTAGTGGTTAAGATGTCAGAGTATGATATACATGTATATTACAGTATGTCAATCGTATTTGCGTCCGAGAAGTTAAGAAGTGCCGCGATAAATGTTTTAGCGGTTTAAAAAATGGCGGAAATCGCAATAGCCAACGATGATTGTAGAAACAGAGTTGTCTGACAGATACGTGTTCCATTTCATGCCTGTCTCAGTAAGTGAAATATTTGGAAGAAATATTGTGCCGTAGGCCACTACATTGTTAGACATTAATAAAACCACCATATACAGAATAACGCAAGTTCAGTTTTCGGAACTCTGCACAATAATCGTCATTGCTGTATTATGCCTGTATTGACTTGACTTCAATAACCGACTTTTTGTTTCATTTAGATATCTCTTTTTGCGACTTTTTGTGATAAAGCATTGAATCAAAAGTAACATACATGTAATAATTGTATTCAAATTTATTTTCAGACTATTTATTTTACATGAGTTTAAATCCAGAGAAACTCATTCTGGCCCACGTAATGCTCTCTAGATAATTTCCTCCATAGTGTGGACCAACTCTGGTATTCACAACATCTCCTTTCTTCAAATTCAAAATGGTTAATGTTGAGGAAGAGGCTCTGTCAGCGTGATCAAAGGCGTCAGCCAATCCTATGTCCTTAATAACGCCATTTTGTACTATTTCTATAATGCTGTAAGATCTATCGTACGCAACAGTCGTTGTGTGTATGACGTAAACCCCGTTCTCAGGAGCGATGAACTTTCCAGATCTAGCGTCATATCCGTTTCCAATGTTTGTTTCAACACGATCATAAACAAATATTTTTTGTTTGGATAACGTTTTGATCTTTATATTACTGGACATATATGCATAAAACGCAATTTGTGTACCTGAGAAATTAAAGGTAGCAGTATTAATCCAAAATTTACCGTCAGTTTTGTTGAATTGTACACCTGAGTTACAAAAATATTTTTGTCGAATAACATTACAAGAAAAAAAATTAACAAAAATCGAGGAAGAAATTAACATAAGCTAGCATATATTTAATAAATATACCCTGATCACAATCAGAAGATTTTTTATAATGTAAATTATAAACATAATTTTTTTCTTTGAAGATATAAGTTACCGGATGTAGATAGTTCACTTCCTTTCTTTTGTCCACAGAGACTACATATTAAGTGTTCCATCTCCTTCCGGTCACAAGACTCATTGCCATTAGCAACACAGAAAAATACAAGGAAGAAAGACAATGCTTTAAGCATATTGAATGTATAATCCTTCTGCAGCGTACAGCGGAATGAACAGAACTCCTAGTTTTTTCCTTCCCCTTATAAATCATATCTATAAAAACATGCCGCATGTTGCGTGATGAACAATGTCGTGATTTGATGAAAAATGAGAGATCGTATTTAAAATAAATGTTTTCAATAACAGCTTGTCAGTTCGCCTGTAAGTAAAAAAATATAATTTTTAACTTATTGCCATATTACTCATCGATTGCAGGCGCGGATCCAGGATTTTTTTAAGGGGGGAGGGGCTCCACCCAAGTCAAATAATTTCCAACCCAGAAATTTCTTGACAATTAAAAAAAAATCATAAAAAGAGTAAAATCCATATCCGAAACGTGAAAAACCTATTTTGTGGGTGTAGTTGTGTCCACGTTTTCTGGGGGGGGGGGGGCAAAGTTATTCTTTATTTGCTTCAGCAGAAATATTATATGATTTTTAAAAACGCAAATTCCAGGGGGTTCCGGACCCCCACCCGACCTTCCCTCTAGATCCGCGCATGGATTGGATGTTTGATGTCAATGAAATCAATCTTACTTAGCATATGAAACAACCAAGCAACATCACAGATATTACTAATCAATCTAAATGATTGAATACGAGTACGGCATTTGTAACGAGCAGCAATCGACAAGTGATCAGTCAAAGCCCGTTTTGCTTTCTATATGCAGTTGAGAATTGACCAGATTGAAGTAATATATAAGACCAATTTAACAAGATTGGTTACACTTTCATTAGTAAATAGATATAAGTTTGTTAGTGAAAGCTTAAAAAGCCATGTTTGATGCTCCCCATCTTCCACTAGGGAAAGCTTGATGTGTTTATCAAAAGTACTCTAATACATTGTAACTCTAAATTTTAGTAAATTTTAGAAGGCTCCTTCTTCGTAAATGAGTTTAAAAGTAAATCGTATTTGAGAGATTGATATCACAATATGATAAAGTTAAACGGGCTTTGGCGGACCACAAATCGAATCAAACCCGGTATCTCCCGATCACGAATCAAACGCCCTTCCACTAGGCTACCACAACCAAATAAACAGTCAGTCATTTAAACAAAGTTTCACCCTGCAGGGCTTTTAGCTAAGGTTACAATACTATGGGCCTAGAGAGCATGCTATGTCAGAAACGTTGACATATGCAACGAACACTGAGATCACCTGATTAACGAAATGCAGAGGAAGTTAATTTGTGTAGAATTATGGCCTGCTTTTAGCTAAGCTGCATATTTTACCTATTGGGTTGGTACTTAAACTTTATGGGGTTATATATGATTACCTGTCAAAAATATAGTAAGAAACAAACAATTGATAATTGGAAGAATATCCCTGCAATCAGTCTTGGGGCAAATTATATTGTAAAGAAATGTATTACATTACCATTTCTTTAAGAATTTGGACATTAAATTACCATTACTTCAATTTCTTAAATAATGCATTACATTACCATTACTTTAGCAAAGTAATGCATTACCATTACTTTTGGAGGTTTTCAAAAATAAAAATACGAAACTTTGCAACTATTTTCATAAACATACATCCCACCCCTTCGAAACTTAACATGATGAATGATAATTCAAATTTAATTTCAAGTACTTGTATTCATTACACTGTAAATAATTTACATATCTTTTCATTATTCATAGGAAGTTCGAACTTTTCAATTGCCAATAAGATAAAAACCTGTACAATATGCACTTTTTGTGTAACTATTGATGTCATAAAGCAGTTTAACTGCCAGTTAAGTTGGAAGTACTATAATGATTTAAAAGACTTGATTTTCTTTAGTTGTTTCCATTAGTTTTAGCTGTTTGGTTATGGAAAGAGCTAACCAGTTATTGACAGTTTTGCTTTGGTAAATTTGATTGTGTTGTGAACAAGCAAACATCCAAATCCAAACATGCTGTAAGGCCTATGGAGTTTAACTGTGTCTTCAAGGCACATTACATAAGTAGCATTATAATTTGTTTTGCTGATTCTATTTAATGAAACTGTAGAGACGTTTCAGGGATATAAGTTTCAGAGGAAGAAACTTTTCTCAGCTCATGGGAATTTTACCAATTGCTTTACAGCTTCAATCAGACCGTATAAACCGAGGTCCCGTGTCGCAGTAGGTGCTGGCACGAAAAAGATCCTTCACTGCTCAATGGCCCTAAGTGCTGAGTATAGATTCTCAAGAGGGAGGTTAAACAACAATACACAAACAAAAATCAATCAGGGAAATCATTAGATGCATTGCTGTAGGAAAATAAAAAAAAAAACTAGCTTTGGACAGGAATTAAGCATTGGAAAACTTTTAGTCAGTTTCCCAAACAACTTTTTGAAAATTCAAATCACAATTTTTTTTCCAATCAGTAACATCATATCGAAGGGTTATTTTCAAACTCTTTGAACACTTTATAGTTATTCATCACGATAAGTTAAAGAAAATGCCCTTCGTATACTGGTATTATAGCCAACAGCTTCTTCAATGAAAATGGAACTAGGAAATTCTCATCTTCTGATTGGTCATCTACGAACATTTGTTGAAAATTAATCGGATACTCTGATTTGATATTAAAGGGATGCTTGAGTTCCTCATTGACAAAATCTATGTAGTCTTTGGAGTCCAGGTCTTCTAACAATCTGTTGGAATTTCGATGTACTAATTGTTCTCCTTTATTAGTCGATTTTTATTCCATAATAATAAACATGACAACAAACACAAAATGTGGGATATGAAAAATTTAACTACAAGAATAAGCTTCATAGGTTTTGTTACTGTTTTTAGATACACAGGTGATTTCTGCTCCATAGCTACATTTGTACATGTTAAAGGCTCAGCAATTCTAACTTTTATTTCTTCTATTTGGCCTTCCATTGGACACTCATGTCTCTTTTAAGTATATTCTGTCTGTGGCAATGTGTATGAGAAAAGCTTCAATATATCAAAATCAGGGCACATTTAATAAATAAACTTTTTTTATAAGACCACGTTCTAGAAAGTGAACAATAAAAAGTTACTCGGTTTTAACAAAGCTAAAGAATCCAAAAATATTCCTTAAACAAATAATATTGATATTTAATTCAACACCAGGAAAAAGGTATTGAAAATCAGTTCAAAACCTCATGAATCACATCCCCCCAAATGAATTTTACTTATGCGTTTGCACGCACGTGACGTCATATATTGTTTACGATATTCATAAAAATCGAGCACTGAGCTAACACTCTAGATATAAGTGTAACGGGAGGGAGAAAAACGTGAGGGACCAGACCGGGATTGGAATCTGGGCCCCCTGAATCTTCAGTCAGGTGCTCTACCAACTGAGCTATCTGGCCACTGGCGATCGACCCGTCTGAACGCCACATTCTTCCCTCCTTAAAGGTCTTCGGTCCCCGAAGACACAAACCCAGGCTCTTCCCTGGCAGGTCTTTCACCTGTCCCTTCCAGGGCATGGCACGGCACCAGATTTAACGGGAAAGGAGAAAATGGGACGAGTCAGACCGGAATTCGAATCCGGGCCCCCTGAATCTCCAGTCAGGTGCTTTACCAACTAAGCTATCTAGCCATCGGCGATCGAACCCGTCTTACCGCCACATATCAATCAAATCAATCTGACCAGGCTTTCAACATTAGAATCAGATTGTTTCTATTGAGTGAGTTTTCGACGTTACCAAACATATGGACGATACTCAAGCAGATTTTATAACAAACAGACTCTACAGTCACTTGTACATGTAATATTGGACGTCATTTATTCCAGTTTTGACGGTAATTGATAGTCCATGAGTACAAGAGAGAAATTCAGAATAATACTTTCCTCTTTTTCTATATATGTGTACTTCCGGTATAGGAACTATGCCTTCGTACGAAGAGAAATATCTGAATGAATGATTTGAGCCTATAATGATTCTGTTTTGATTTAAGGAAATGAAGTTAGAATCCGGTTTGAAAAAAGCCCTATGGCACAACTGAATAATTTAATTTTGGCCATTTACAAGGCCTGTAGCAATTATATATTTTCAGTTACTATTTAAGATGCAATATGCATATGCTAAATGAAAAAGAAAGTCTGCACTGGGGTTTTACAGACCAGGCATTTCTGCAAGATCTTTTTCTCTTGATTCCATCCTCTTTCCTGTATATGAATCACTATAGAGCTCTAGATTTGCCACTCAGAACCCAGCATTTTTTAACATATACATTTCACTTAATTGATCATCCAGCGAATCGGTTTATAATGGTCTTATTCTTTGTATATAGAATACCGTTGGTGCAAATTGCAGAACTCAGCATATGTCTTACAATGCCTGTATTGACAACTTTGAAAATTTTTTAAAGGTATAATGTACGAGGGCTGTTCAATAAATTATAACCTCGGTGTTCGGAAAGAAAAAAAAAACACTTTTCAATGATTTTGTCTTGATGACTTTCCTTAAATACTCTCCTTTAATTGAAACACATGACTGTAACTTTTTTTTATCCAATTCCTAATTGTTTTTTAAAACACATTTTTGAGTATACCCTTCGTATACTGGAATATAACATATCCTATGATTTTCTGAACTTGCTTCTTCTTTCTGAAAGGCGTTTTTTTTTCAAGTTTGGAAAAAAAACCCAACTCGAAAGGTGAAAGATCTGGCAAATACTGTTCGTGTGACAAAACATTAAATTTCTGTTTATCTAAAAAAAAACCTCCTTTACTATTCATGATGTGTGGGTCGGAGCGTTGTCATGAAGAAAGTTAATATAGCAGATTCCTTATTCTGGTTCCTTCCTTTCATTAACCTTTTGAATTTTTTGCGACAATTGTGCTTTCTATACTCGTTCAGAAATTGAACCGCCTTTCCGAATAAGAATCTGAACAACAAGACCACTACTATTGAAGAAAATGGCATATAAAACTTTCCTTGTGCTCTGGCAATTCTTTGCCCTTCCAAGACCTTGCTTTTTTTTTATCAAGTGCGTCTTGCTGTAAATTTTTCTTTGGGGTTAAGAGCAATGGAATCAGGTTTCATTACCTGTTAGAATTTCGGACAAACGTGGATAACTACAATTTTTCATTTTTTAAAATTGTTTGGATATTTTTACACGCTGCCGTTTTCACTCATTTGTCAAAACATAGGGTAACCATTGAGAACTTAGCTTTTTAGTGCCAAATGTTTCTTTAAAACAGTGTGAAATACCCCCCAAAATATGCTTACAAAATTTGCTTTGCGTCTTAAAGTCAATCAAACATCATCAGTAATAATTTGTTGAATTTTTGCAAACATTACAACAGTTGTTGCTAGTCCTATTTTTATCATTTTGGATCATTGAAATTCACCTGCTCATATGTCTATAAAACAAACAATGGTTGCTGTAAACATCACATATTTCAGTCAATATTTCTTTGGGATTCTTACCAAGATTTACATCAGCTTTAATGAAGCTTCTAACTTCACTCTTGTTTACTGATTCTTTATCATACATTTTTAATGTAGTGTCTCGAATAACCCTTGTTTTCCAGCTTCTCACAATGAAACGTGGTCACATAAACAGTTATCAGTTTATTAAAGATTCAATCATGAGAGAAAGCCATGGTTAATGTCAAATGGTCTTTATGTTGTATGTCATAGAGTTTAGGACATAATTTATTGAACATCCCTCGTATTTCGTTTTTAGTAACTTGTACATTGATTCAGATTAATTAAATGGTCATTTTCAATTACACCAATTTATTTCCAGACTATTTATTTTACATAAGTTTAAATCCGGAAAAACTCATTCGTGCATATATGTTGCTCTCTAGGTAATGTCCTCCATACGTCGGACCGACTCTGGCATTCACAACATCTCCTTTCTTTAAATTCAAAATGGTTAATGTAGAGGAGGAGTCTCTATCCCCATGACTGTAGGAATCAGCAAGCGCTATGTCTTTAATTACGTCATTTTGCACTATCTCTATGATGCTGTAGGATCTATCGTACGAAACAGTAGTTGAGTGTATGACGTAAACCCCGCTTTCTGGAGCTATGAACTTTCCGGATTTGGCGTCATATCCGTTTCCAATGTTTGTCTCAACACGATCGTAAACAAATATTTTGTGCTTGGATAATGTCTTGATCTGAACGTTATTGGACATATACGCATAAAATGCAATTTGTTTACCTGAAGAAAAAAACAGTATTAATCCACAATTTATTGTCATTTATAGTCAAATATATTTACGTATGCAAATGTTTTCCAATATATAACACTTTTTGAACAAGGCGTACTTGTATTTAAAAGGGTTCGTCACCTGACCATAAATTCATTGTAAAGTTAAAAAAAAAAAGAAAAAGATCGACGTAATTTTACAGCGACATCAGAACTGGTGCACGTGTTCAACACATTCAATTTATACCGTTGAGATTTAAAACAAATTATTATACCTCATTATAATTATTCTATACAACACGTTATTTGATTGCTTCCAGACAGTCACGTGACAGGGCCATAAAAGTTCATATTTCCCTGTATGCTTTCTCTTTAGAGGTCTCGTGCATTTTCCCGCAATACTTATCGTTTTCGTTAAATGAAAACTCTCGAGAGCAGCTGACGTCACTAAGTTTACAATAAAAGATTACATCTCTCAAGCAGTGATAAATTTAGCGATCCTCTTTCAGAAAATATAATATAATAATAATATGCTTTAAAAAAAAAAACTAAGGAGTCGAAGACAGTTGTCTGTGAAGTGTCCAAGGGACTTCAGTAAAATATTTCAATTTGTTTTAAAACTGAAAGTGAATTTGAGAATTTGACGAAAAGTGAACCCCGTAAAATATTGATCCGGGATCATTTGTCTACGTAGAAATTTGTCCCCCTGGTCAATATTCTACGTAGAAAAATGACCTACTTTTTGTAGAAATTATGGCCTTAGGGTCATTTTTCTCCATGTGGATTGTAGAAAAATGACCCTGTAGAATAATGACCCCGTGTCATTTTTTGATACAAGAAAAAAAAACTGAATGGTTTTGGTAGGAAAATTCTTGTTAGGCAAATTCACAGGGGTTAAATCAAGCAGCCTTATGATATAAAGTGTTCATTTCTTAAAGCGTTGAAGTTTAAATGACAAAATTAAAAGGTTATACTATACTTTACATTAATAATACAAGCTGTTTTATCCCCTTTAAGGGAAAGCCTAACAAGGCTATAATGATGTTCTATCACTATTAGAGCAAGAATACATGGTCGTACATTCTTTGATTTGTTTTTCACAGTGTAATTATTTAAAAAATCAATATCATTTTCTTAGCCGGTGTAAGAAAGAGACACATATAAATAAAAAATGTATAGCTTCCATAATTGTAATCCTCTTTGATTTTATTCTGGGAAAATAATATGAAACAAATAAAAAATATAGTCTTCCTTTCTTTCTTTAGAAGTTATAAGATAGATTAATGGAATCCTACCCAAATAAATTTGCGTGAAAAAATGGAAGATTGATAAGAAAATTCGATCTCGTAAATACCTTTGATTTTCTATGAATAAAGTCTCAAACTTTCTCATAAAAATATAGGAAAGATTAAATTTGTGAAAAATTAAAACGACACAGAACTAAATCAACATGCCTCTGACCTTCGATATCAGGGGCACAAAAAGTGATTAGCTCAAAATCTTTACCAATGTCTTTTGTCTTTTCTTAATATCAACAAAGTCTTTAACACAATGAGGCTTTTTACATAAAAAAAATTGATTGCTTAAAAAAAGAGGTGTTTGGTATACCAAGAATTGACACAAGTTTAAATAAGGTAGTATCGTCTTTCCCCTTTCTAGTTACATATAAAAAAAATTACCAATAGATAAAACAGAATGTTGGATTATGAAAAAGTATATGGTCGAAAAATGACTCTACTTGCAGTAGAATATTGACCGGGGGTCACTTTTCCACGTAGAAATTCGCTTCAATAAATAGACACACATACATGTATCTATGACCATGAGACAAAGTTTAACGTTACGGCTTTTACGGACATTACTAAATCCAATTGCTTATTTTTAATGGTGTTTCTAAAATTTTTGTTGAATACTTAAACTTTGATTGGCATGTCTATTTATAAATCAGTCTGTATTATATATCCATCTCTGACATTCTTAATTACCAAAGATTAACCATGGGTCCATTAAAAGCTCTTGATATGCATGCACGACGTGCATGTGTACATTGGTTAGCAAATTAGAAGTGCATGTGTTTGTGTCTAGCGAGGTGAAGTGGTGGGAAGGGGTTACTCGTATGTTGATCCTTGTATTTTTATGCACATGTAGGAACTATCCGTTTTATTGTTGAAGAGAGAGAGAGAGAGAGAGAGAGAATTTTATTTTTGCTCATGATGCACATGACTTGTAAAATAGTATGAAATCTTAATTGTCAAGAAACCCCCTTCCCGCTATATTTACACCTTCCAGTAAAAATAAATAGATTTCTTTTCTAAATTTCAGGCATGTGCCTATCAAACAGCAAAAGCAAACTGATACACTGATCAACGAAATACCCCCCCCCCCCCCAACACAAATACTTATTTGCAATACCTATGATTTGGTTATCAACTGATTTTAAATGGCTAATGAAATCAATATGTGATAAAATCAGATCTAATGAAAAAATTAGTATATGTTTATTTTTCCTTTTGTTTAATTTTTTTATCTATTTTCTTCATCCACTGCTCACTTGAAAATTATTCTCAACCTGACTGACTTTTACAAAATGTAAGTGTGTTATTACATTTTGCGTTGTTGCATTTTGCTTAATCTCGATGCAAAATGTAAAACGCAAAATGTATTAATCCAAAAATCGTGTTATTACATTTTGCGTTATTACATTTTGCGTTGATCTCGACGCAAAATGTAACTAGTGCTAATTGTAACGGGAACCGTTACAGATGTTCCCCAAACGGCTCCCCAATCCCTTGTGATGCCCCATTCCCTACAAGCTTCAATAAATTAGACAATACTTTTGTAATATAGATGGACACTTTATTTTTAAGGGTATTTCATTGGAAAACTACTCCGATATAGCCATATGGGTATGAGCCAATCTAATAGCTACATTTTTTACATTAATTATCTTATAGTGTCTCACAATACATACATTTGTTTTAAATATTAAAGAATTTCATTGAAAAATAAGAGAGATGTAACCCTTTAAGTATTAACCAATCAAAATTCAGCATACGCGCATGCATGGCCTTGCATTCAATTTTGATAGTATCATAATGTAGGAGCTCTATGTGCCTATCCATGTCGTAAATTTCATCCTGTTTTGTTAAAAACCAAGGGAGTTAAAGACATTTAAAGTTTCAACCAATCAGTTTGCAGCACACCTGCATGCGCGTGTTTTCAAGAAATTTCCTATATAACATGTTGTAGCACCTTATAATATATACTTATATTCTAAATTTCAAAGTATTTTGTCAAAAAACAAGGAAATTATTGAGATTTTTGTATCAGCCAATCAGAGAAGAGCGCACATGCATGCGCGTGAGTTCACGCTAATTTGACCATGTTGTCTTGTCTAGACTACTAATATATCTTTATATTTTGAGCTTCAAAGCAATTGATCAAGAAATATAAAAGTTACGGCTTCATCAAGTATATCAGTCATTTCACTCATTGCACGCGCGCGCACGTGCATGCATGTGCGCGCAAAATGACCTTCGTTCCACACACCTACACAACATGCCTATTAACCCTAAAAAGGTTTCATGTCAATCGGATGAGTGGTTCTATGAGAACACTCCCGGACAAAAAAGTACCGGAGAAGAAAGTAGAAAAAAAGAATAATAATAATAATAACTAGATACTTATTGCCTAGGCAATAACAGGTCTTCCGTTTTCTTGACTTCTTTGGAAAAAAAAACAATCTTGTCAAAAAGATTACTCTAAATAATTAATAAAAGTTATCTCAAGGCTTCCAAAGATATGTAAATACAGATAAAAACAAACGGAATTACTTTTCTGTTTTCTTTATGTACTTCGTCATGAACGAAAGAGCTCCAAATGAATAAAATGTTCATTCTACACCTAAATTATTCACAACTGATCATCCCTAAAAGTTTCCATGAAAAACTACTCATGTTTGAGACAACTTCCGGTTTTTCGGTTGGCACTTCCGATGAAAATAATTTGCATGGTCATGGTCTTTCTTACATCTGCATTAGCCAAACATTTCTGTAAAAAGTAAAAAACTTTAAAAATTCACTTTTTTGCATCGCTTCCTGTCACGACCGGAAGTGACGGCAACGTACGATTTTTACATGATGTAGATAAACTGGTGACTGACTATCAGTTCTGAGAGTTTTAGACTTCAGTCATATACTGTTTTTGAGCAATCAGGTGAACAAAGTTTCAATTTGAGGACAGAAAAACACGCGACCGGAAGTGCATTTTCCTAAGATGGTTGACGTCACACTAGACAATTGCAGTCTCAATAACATATGTAAAAATCATTGCAAAAACTTTATCAATAAGCGATATTTTTGAGAAAGTTAAAAATCCCGATTACAAAGTTTCTCTCTTATAACAGGAAGTTATCGTCTTTTGTTTCCAGTGAGACCAACACATACAGAAACGGTGAAAGAGATTCAATTAAATGATGCAAATTTTATTTCAAAAGAGAAAAGTTGAAATTTTTAATTTCTTTGATCACTTCCTGTAACGACCGGAAGTGACGGCTGACGCTATTAACCCAAAGGGTTAAGCTTACTCCTTAAGTTCTATTACTCTTATAAGTATAGTGTCTTATTCTCTTACCGTTTCTGAGATCTCACTTTGACATGTTCTTATTTTGCGGACAGTAAAGCACGCGACCGGAAGTGAATTTTACCAAGATATTTGACGTTACTCTAGACATTTGCAGTCTAAATAACATATCTAAAAACCATTTCAAATACTTCAACCATAAGCGATATTTATGGGAAAGTAAAATACTAAAATTATGTACTTTTTCGCTTATAACCGGAAGTTGACGTTTTTGTTTCCAGTGGGACCAACATATTTCAAAACGGCAAAACAGATACAATAATGTGATGCAAGATTTAATTAAAATAAGAAAAGTTGAAATTTTCGATTTCTTTGATCACTTCCTGTGACGACCGGAAGTAACAACTGACAGATCTAAACCAATTCTGCAAACCTACTTGTCATGATCTATCACTCGTGAAAGTTTGGTATTTTAAGCTTTTACCTTTTCTGAGATCTCGTCCGGACATGATCTCTTTTGAAAAAACGGAAATCGGACATATCTGACGACCGGAACTGAATTTTGCAAAATCCTTCAAAATGTTTTAAGTTTATTATATTTGTCATAAACTCTGAAAGTTTCAAGAAAATCCACCAAGCCATCTCTGGGAAATTGCTTGGACAAAAAACGGGAAAAAAATAATAATAATAACTAGATACTTATTGCCTAGGCAATAACAGGTCTTCCGTTTTCTTGACTTCTTCGAAAAAAAACCCACAATCTTGCCAATAAGATTACTCTAAATAATTAACAAAAGTCATCTCAAGGCTTCCAAAGATATGTAAATACAAATAAAAACAAACGGAATTACTTTCCTGTTTTCTTTATGTACTTCGTCATGAACGAAAGTGCTCCAAACGAATAAAATGTTCATTCTACACCTTAATTATTCACAACTGATCCTCCCTAAAAGTTTCCATGAAAAACTACTCATGTTTGAGACAACTTCCGGTTTTTCGGTTTGCACTTCCGGTGATAATAAATTGCATGGTTATGGTTTATCTAACATGCGCATTAGCCAAACATTTCTGTAAAAAGAAAAAAACTGTAACAATTCACTTTTCTGCATCGCTTCCTGTCACGACCGGAAGTGACGGCAACGTACGATTTTTACATGATGTAGATAAACTGAGGACTGACTATCAGTTCTGAAAGTTTTAGACTTCAGCAATGTACTGTTTCTGAGCAATTTGGTAAACAAAATCTCAATTTGAGGATAGAAAAACACGCGACCGGAAGTGCATTTTCCTAAGATGATTAACGTCACACTAGACAATTGCAATCTCAATAACATATATAAAAATCATTTCAAAAAACTTTATCTATAAGCAATAGTTTTGGGAAAGATAAAAATCCCAATTACATGTACATAGTTTTCTCTTATAACCGGAAGTTGTCGTTTTTTGTTTCCAGTGAGACCAACAAATATAGAAACTGTGAAAGAGATTCAATTATATGATGCAAGTTTTATTTCAAAAGACAGAAGTTGAAATTTTTGATTTCTTTGATCACTTCCTGTGACGACCAGAAGTGACGCCTGACGCTATTAACCCAAATAGTTTTGCCTACTCCTTAAATTCTATTACTCCTATAAGTTTAGTGTCTTAATCTCTTACTGTTTTTGAGATCTCACTTGCACAAATTCTTATTTTGCGGACAGTAAAACACGCGACCGGAAGTGAATTTTACCAAGATATTTGACGTTACTCTAGACATTTGCAGTCTAAATAACATATTAAAAAACCATTTCAAATACTTAATCTATAAGCGATATTTATGGGAAAGTAAAATGCTCAAATTATGTAGTTTTTCGCTTATAACCGGAAGTTGACGTTTTTGTTTCCGGTGGGACCAACATATTTCAAAACTGCGAAACAGATCCAATAATGCCATGCAAGATTAAATCCAAAAAAAGAAAAGTTGATATTGTTGATTTCTTTGATCACTTTCTGTGACGACCGGAAGTGACGGCTGACAAATTTAAACATATTCTGCAAACGTACTTGTCATGATCTATAATCCCTGAAAGTTTGAGGTCTTAATCTTTTACCGTTTCTGAGATATCGTCCGGACATGATCTCTTTTGAAAAAAACGAAAATTGGACATATCTGACGACCGGAAGTGAATTTTGCAAAATCCTTAAAAATGTTTTTAGTTTATTTTATTTTTCATAATCCCTGAAAGTTTCAAGAAAATCCATCGAGCCATCTCTGAGAAATCGCTTGGACAAAAAACGGGAAAAAAATAATAATAATAATAAACAGTAGAATCACTATAAGGTCTTCCGTCTGAAACGGAAGACCTTAATAAACAGTAGAATCACTATAAGGTCTTCCGTCTGAAACGGAAGACCTTAATAATAATAATAATAATAAGAAACAGAGTAAAAACAATATGTTCCCAAACTTCGTTTGGGGAACATAATAACGCAATGTAATAACGCAATACTTTCTCATGATCTTAATTTACTGAAATGTACTTAAAGTTAACATCGTATTAAGCAAGACTTCGGATTATACATCTGGATTAATCAAGTTTTTACTTGTATTATATAACATAGTTAAAAAGTAGGGGGTCAGAATTCTATGGGGGTCATTTTTCAACGTGTGTGGAGTAGTAGAATTACCGGCCTGGAAGGGTTTTCTATGGTCGAAAAATGACTCTACTTGCAGTAGAATATTGACCGGGGGTCACTTTTCCACGTAGAAATTTTATAGCAGAGTGTATAAAACATTTATAAATACGTTGTAGCAAAAAAGTTCAATTTGATTTCACTACAGTTTGGCAACGAAATACAACCATACAACAGAAACCTTTACCGTTTAGTACTGTTTGGCACGATTGAAAACGTTTCTGACATCTTAAATTTCATATTTTACTTCATAAATCTAAAGCCCAATCATTTCGCCGGTATATCGGTACTGGAAAAACGTATGGCAATACGATATCTTTTGTTAACGAATCGCAATATACCGGAATATCGATATTAATGCGCAGCCCTGTATATTAGGCATTGAAAAATAAATGATGTAAGTAAGCTTAAATAAGCAACATAATAACAAGTAAGATCACAAGATGTTAAGAGATGTAAATAATGAATAAAAACAGTTTTCTTATAAGACATAAGAGTACATGTAGAAAGTACCAGATCCTGTTGTTTGACTTCCACTTCTTTGTCCACAGAGGCTGCATATTGTGTCCTCCATCTCCTTCCGACCACATGACTCATTGCCATAAGCAAAACAGAGAGATAGAAAGAAGAATGACAACGATTTTAGCATGTTGAACAGGTTGTATAACTTTTAAACAGAATACACAGAATTACCAGTTTTCCCCTTGATTTATAAAAACATGTCACATGTTTCGTGATCAACAATGTCGTGATTTGATAAAGGACGAGAGATCATATTTCAGATAAATGTTCACCATACAGAAATTAACACTATTCCTTTCATTTTAATGTTCAGCTTCATTTCATGAACCACGCGCTGTTCGCGTATAGTTCCAACACAACACAACAATTGGTATTCATACTTATAGTATAGTATCACTTTTTGGATGTAATCAATTATATTAGACAAAAAATCTTCAGATTCTTTGCAAATTAGAAAAAGTTCATGTTCTCATGAACTACCGTGGGACGAGTAAGAATATTCAATTGTGATGTGATTGAAGAAAAAAATAGTGAAAATTTTTTTTTCCAAAAATGATCATTGAATGACAAAAATATGTGGAAAGTCATCAGAAAAATAATGTGAAATAAGATATGAATTTAATTTTTGAAAATTCCTGAGGTACATGAACTACAAAGCTTCATGCCTTTATACGCATATAGGATGCCGAGCCCCAGTGTAAATCATCTCACTCTTTTGTTTTTTTTTTTCTGTCGACAGAATGAAAACAGAGAGCGAAAAATCTAACTTTACTTAGAAAGGCCAAGCTTTTGTACCATTTATTAGATTTAGGTAACTATAAAACTACCTATAGAATTTTAAAAACTTCATTTGCACTTAAGAAAGTGTAAAGAAGCATTTGTTCGTTTGCATTTAAAATGTTGATGAAATATTTCAAAGAACACCTTGCATAATAAAAATTAAACCATTTCATTGTATCACTAATTAGATTAAAATCACTGGAGATACTTGTACACTGTTATGCCTTTGGTGAGTTTTCCCACATAAAGGTTGTTTTCATCATCTACACACAAACTGCACGGGGACTTTATCCCATCGCGTCTCGTTATGAGTAAAGACAAAAACTGACCGTCCTGATCAATGAGGTGAACAGAATCACTGTAATAGTCACACACTAGGATATGGCTGAGGACATCCGTACAAATTCCTTTGGGAAAGAACACCGACTCTTGGTTTCCATTGTAAGAAAATCTAAGCTTTCCTGCTTCATCCACAACCACAACCCTCTGCTTACTGAAGTCTGAAGTACAAATATCTCCATTCAGGTTTTCTGTTATAAAGTATGGAGAACTATACAGTTCCTGTGATTTGCTATCCCACTGAATGTTCTGAATTTCTTTTCCTGTCTTGTCGTACCTGGTAATTCCAGCCTCTTTATCTTTTACCATTCCCACCAGTATATCCCCGTTGATGTGGGAGGAGTATATACTGACTGGTTTCCAGTCTCCTGTTTTAATGAATGAAGTGCTTTTGTTATTCTGTGTCATTCTTCTGATGGCTTTTTTGACTGTGTCCGTGAAGATTAGATCCTCGTCCACTGTAACTGTGTGGAAGCCCTCAGATCTTGGACTTGTTTTTATTTTCTGTAGCTGATTCCCATGTAGATCTATTTGAACAAGGTTTCCATCCCAATCATTGACCCAAATTCGATTTGATTTATTCAGTGAGAGATGAAGTGCACCATAAGCACCATGTATATTAAACTTCCTTATTTTTATGATGGAGGAAGATTGAGATATTGTTTGTTTCTTGTCTGCTTGTTTACACTTATCATTATTTATTAGGTATTCTATTGTGCTTTGCTCTGTGCTTGATGCCATTTTCATTGGCTTTATTTTTCTAGTTTCTGTCTTTGTTTCAGGGAACCTTATTTCACCAAGTAATTTTGCAACATCTTCTATATTGCATTTCCGGGGAATATATGCCGGTGTGACCGGTTTTGTCACACATGGAATTGATTGAATTTTCATGACCTCTGACAATTTTTTCCTGTTCGTTAAGTACTAGTTGAATTCTTTGACAAGGTCATTGAGATAAGTGATGTAATTAGTGAATGTATCTTCCTGGGTTTCTATATCTTTTAACAACGAGTTTTCGATCTGGTCTATCTGCTTCATGTTCCTGGTAACAACTGCATCCACAAAGCTCCTAAGTGAATCAGCATCTACAATTAATGATTCTCTCATGTTATTCATGATCTTCTTTATTTCCTTTGCATCATCTCTTACTTCATTTTGCAAACTTTGTGACGTGGGCATAAAATATTCGCAGATTTTGTCAATTTCCACTTGCCAAAGTGCTAAATTTTCAGCATGAATTTTCTCAAGGTCAGTGAAGCTGTGACCTTTGTGATCCTGGGATGTGGCACATTTGGAACATAGCGATACTTGGCATTCTTCACATAACATATCAGTATCTTTGGTTGGATGGATCTCGCATTTCTGGAGAGGAGGTTTTCGTGTGCGTTCTTGGTAAATGACAACATCGTGGTTTTTATTTTCTTGAGCCCTTAGATGTTCGTCTCTGCATTGCTTACATAATTGTAAATGGCAAGTGTTACAATAAAATTCACAGTTTCTTTTACATTCTTCAGATTGACATTCTAGATAGTGCTGAGCTGTTCCTGGTATTTTCAACAGAGAAAGCACCTGAAACATGCAGAAAACATGCAAATGTACCTTTACTTTTTTAAAAAGTAGCTATAACATTATGAAATCCGCGGTTAGTATCATTTATTTCACTATAAACACTCTTCAATTATGTTAAGTCGCCAGCATGGAACAGTGGTTTGCTCTAAACTTGCAAAGTAAGGAGTTGACCCTGACGTCGCGGATTCGAATCCCACTGTGGGACGTGGAGATCAGTCCTTTGGATGAGACCTTATAAACCGAGGTCCCGTGTCACATTAGGTACTGGCACGAAAAAGTTCCCTCAATGGCCCTGAGAGCCGAGTATACGCCCAAATTTGCAGCCCTCCACAGGTAAGTGGAGGCGTCTCAATATGAGTGTTTGTTTGTTTGTTAATTGTGTAACGTCACTCTCGAGAATTTTTCATTCATATGAAAACGCCACCACTTGCCGGTGGAGAGCTACACTGAAATTTTTGACCTATACTCGGCACTCAGGGCCATTGAGCAGTGAGGGATCTTTTTCGTGCCAGCACCTACTGCGACACGGGACCTCGGTTTATACGGTCTCATCCGAAAGACCAGTCTCCATGTCCCACAGTGGGATTCGAACCCGCGACGTAAGGATCAACTCCTTACTCCGCGACTCTAGAGCGAATGTTCTAACCACAGCGCCACGCGGGCGACCTCAGTGTGAGTGAAAATTTCTCGAAAAGGATGTTAAACAAACAAACAATTCCGTTTATGGCGATCGCACACAGCAAGATTGAACAGACCTAGAGGATTGATTCATTGTATGCTGTTGTACGTACCGTTCAAGAATTTTTCACTCATATAATAGGGACGTCAAAATATACCGGTGAAGGTCTTCAAATTTAAACCTTTACTTGGCACTCAGGGCCATTGAGCAGTGAGGGTTAATTATCGTGTCAACGCCTACCGTGACAAGGGGGCCTTGATTTTTAAGATCTCATCCGAAGGACCCGACCTAGAAAAAAGTCAACGCCAAAATCACACATGGTTTAAAACATTTTGAGGCGTCCACATGAAGAATTTTGAAATTATCAAACTCCTGTGCACCCATAACTATGTGGTGACAATAGCAAGACAACAATTTACTTAACTTGAATAGGGTTTCTACCCATAATAATCATGACATTGTAAATGACGTCATTCTGTCGTCGGCATACAAATGTCGATACATCTGGTTTTACTATATTTATAGAAATTACCATAGAAAGTAGAAGGAAAAATTTTCCGGAAATTTTATCCTTATATCCTAGCAATATGCATAAAAATGCCACAGTGTGGCTGGTATAGGACAGATTTTGAGATTTTTACCCCATATGATCGAAAGTAAAAATTATTATAATTGGGTTTTATTGTGATCTTTGTAAATTTCCTAACAAAAAAATTCTATAGTTAACTATACTTTACTACAGTAACTATTGTTTACTATAGTAAATCGAAGTTTTTACTATAGTAAATCAAATTATTTTTACAATGGATTTCAGGTTGTTATAGTTTATGTTCTCAAATTCATACCCGCACTTTCTTGATATTAAATAGAAGTATTGCTTGTATATTCACATTTTATTTCCAAATTTTACCTCGTTGGTATTAAATTTAAGAGGTTTTAAGCATCGAAATCTCACAAAAGTTCCATAGTAAATCAAAGTATTTACTATTGTTAACTATAGTAACCTATAGTTAATTATAGTAAATTTTTAGGGTGATAAGGAAAATCTTCTGATCCTTTTTAGATAGATGTAAAGGTTGGGAATGTTTAAGTAAAATGAACTTCATGTAATAAAAAAAAGGAAATTTTATTTTTTTTATGTTAATTTGCATTTAGGAATGTGTTCCTTTCTTTATCCTCTCGCATTTAAATTTGATTTATTATCATTTTAAGAGTTGAGATAAGGAAACATTCTAAAATGTCATCAGTTGATTACATTCCTTAACCTTTGCGTAGGATAAAATTTTGAAAAAAACAAAATCTTTCTAAAACCCAGAACCAAAAACAAAGTAATTTTTTTTCCTTTTTACAGAATGGTAAAGAGATGAAAAACGAAATTTTCCTTCTTTTTGATATTCAAAAAATACATAACTGTAAATTGAAAAGGCATGCAATACCTTGTTTGATTCAAATTTTATTTTATTTATCACTCTTAATCAGTATATGCAGTGTGTGATGATGAGGGAAAATTTAATATTCATATTTCAGAGGGAAACATTCTAGATGTAAAAATTTCCCTTCCTTTTTGCCCATAAAATGACATTTTTATTTAAAAAAAAATAAAAACATTGTATAAAATTAATGTTCAAAAATTGAGTCTGAATATTATGGAATTAAAGCAAGGCATTTCTAACGCCTATTTTCTTTTATTATTTAACAAGCTACAGTTGTATATCTTGGCATAAGACATCTGAAACAGCAACTTCTCAAATGGAATTCATAATTATGTAACTCACAAGAAGCAATTTGAAATGTTTATATTGTATTCTTATGTACAGACTTTACGACCCACTTTACATTTTTACAAAGCCTTGAAACAGATTTTACACTTTCCACCAACGAGGATTGGAATAATTATATTTTTCAACATACTTTGTTCATGTGACCATACGTCAAAGTACGCCATATATATATAAAGTGACAAGATACTGGTACCTGTGCCACCTGACAAAATATGCTTTGAAATCAAGACAAAATAAAATCGGACGGACCAAAGATATGAAGAAAACGTAATATACTTCCCGATCTTTGTTCAATTTTCATGGCTTTAAGATAATAAAAAGGTAAAGAAAACATTAAAATATGGTGCATAATGTTGCTTCCATTTGCTTTTCTAACGAAGATTAAAATATAGAATCTGCTGATAATTGATTTTTTTAAAACGAAGGAAAAGTTATATATTTTATAAAATTCTTACTGTTGTTAAGGAAACCCAGCAAGGAAAAAATATAAAGACATTTCAATTTAAATTCATTGTATAACTATTTAATTAAAATAAAAGTGGCTTTAACTTTAATATTACCTTTGCTTCACCAAAAGAGATGGTTACTTTTGAAAATAAGGTTCATTTACATGCCTCCATGTTTTCCTCAGCATTTTTCTAAAATATCATATACCCTAACTTTAGTCGTTTTAACTGTAAACCCTTCTATATTTTGGAACACATACAGGGAAGATTCTAAACGTCCGTTTAGGCTGAATTATATATTAAAGACACTCAAGAGTTTCCTGTTGTGAATTTGTTATAGCCAGTCTCTCATACTTTGCACTTTTATAAGTTGGCGTATATATTGAAACTATTGCAGTTATAATCTTATAAAAAGTACTCGCACAATGTAATTATGTAAGTAGAGATACGTTTTCTAGTTGTCAGTTCTAGTATATAGGTATAATTTGCATGTACTACACAAATCACGTCTACGATTATTGTGACTGACCATAACAAACTAAGGCAAGGACGAAAAATAAGGTTTTTTTAAAGAAGTATACAAAACATACTAGTGTCTGTTGTTTTTATAGTAGACACTGTCTAATCCGACACCTGTTCTATCCGTTTCACCGTGAATTTCTACCTTTATTTGTATTCCCACATTTTTATTTCCGACATTCTTAAAACTATATGCAATCCGAGACCCTATTGACTCACAAAATTTATGTCTACGTACATGTCGAGTCAGACAAGTATCAATGTACAAATATATAAATTTCTTTATTTTGTATCTGATATGGAAACAGAGATCCATCTTTGTCCATCTTTGACTTGTCTTTCTGACGAAAGTTTGCTTATATGACACGTGCATGAGCAATAAAACATTGATATGATCATGGTTTATGTGATTTCCAGTCTTCTTTTTCAAAATATTAACAGTGAGAAGAACAAAAATGAGATTGTTGCATTATTTATTGTTTTCATGGCAACCCCTCGCTAAATATAATTATTTATAGCAACAATTAGACAATACGTTTTTGACACATTATGTTCAACAATTAAGACATTTTATTACTAGTATGTAAGCTTTGTCTTCTTTTCACCAAGTTTTCAAACGTTTCCATACATTGTGTAGATTCTAAATTGTTCAAATCCTGCCCAGGGGTAGGACAAAGCCACAGCACAGATCAAAGTTTAACATTGGACTATATAAGAAACAAAATTCAAAAATCCTCTTAAGAACTATAATAGAACCATTAATTTGCAGACATTTCCAAGTTGAGTGGATTCATTTTTTTCCAATTATAGACCCTGGATTAGAGTTGGCTTAAATTATGTTCAAATTTTACAAAATGCGTGTATACATGAAAAGAATTAAATGCAGGGCCACAATTTAGTCATACTGATATTGTAGCATCCGTACGTTTTGTTGATTCAAATACCCTTAAAGTTAGGATGAGGTTATAATATGGTGTCACAATTTTTTTCAATGAAATATATATAAAGGAGAGAAATCTTTTGAAAATCTTAAGATCAGAAGGGCTAAAATTATTTAAGTGAGCTTTGTGGTCCATGGGCCTCGTACTTTATATCATTTCCCCCTGTAATAGCAAACATTTTAGCAGTTTTTTTTAAAGGTATTTTTAAGAGTGTTTCATCTGCTAGCATCTACTTATTAAAACAATACCTTCGGGCGTTATAAAATTTGATCCCACGTGACCGACTTCATGTCATATCCCAATAAAACTCTAAAAATGATATCTTATTTTTTAAGTATTAACGCTCGTGTTTTCCCCAGTAGAGGATGTTCTGGACACCCTCCTTGTTAATTTTCTGCAAGGTAAAGCAATGCTTCTAAAATCTTGGACAGCCTGTAATATGAATAATGAAAACAAATTAATAACAATTGATCTTTTTTTTCGATTTAGCATATACATTATGTATATGAAAAGTGAATTCAAAACGATTTTTACTTTTATCAAATCATGAAAAGGTATTTTAAGTATTAAACAGAAATTTTGTTCTATGCTATTCTTAGGAATAATGAGCGAGTGGCTTTATTACAATCTGCTTTAGTATACAACAGAAAAATCCATACCTTTCTTTCCGATAAACATAGACTAACGGCTAACATAAAACCCTGAAAAATAATATTAAGATAATGGTCAATTGACACTTTTAAAATCAAAAAGGATCATTTGCAATACATTTGTTTAAACTAGAAGTATCTTTGATTTGTTTCCCATTTGAATACATTCTTTTGTTTCTGTCAGTTAATGCTTTGTTGCCATTTGTGTCTTTTAGAAGACCTATTAAACTTTGAAAACAGCAATTTGAATGACAGTTTTAATGTATACTCTATTTGTATTTAACAAGACATGGTAAAGACATAGTTTGAATTATGGTATAAGTTCATTGATTTGAAAACGAATGTTACCTAAAGGTTATAAGATACATCGATGATACAACCATAACTATAATATCATTGGTGCTTTGCAATTAGACACTTGAACAGGTAGCATGAAAAAGTGAAGATAACGAATCGTGGTCAATCTAAAAAACCTTCAAACAATACAAAATCTGTTAACAGGGCATAAATCACGCACCTCTGGAAATTCCAGAGGCGGGAACATGTCCCTAGGAATAGTAACACCTGAGATAAAGGCAACACAAATAAAGTGCAACAAAGTGCAAATTCATATATCATAAAGTAACTGACCTGGAACGAACTGAAAATCATATCAGCGTACAAGTAGTGGATATTTGGCCAAAATGACAAAATTGTGAGGATAATATCAGGGACTCCAAGTAAAGGAATGAGGATACAGACAAGCCTCGCTGTGTTTCTGTAAAGAATATGACATTTTACAAGCCTTTTATCGTAACTATTACTGGTTTTGCTTTCTGTGATGTAATCGCAAAGGAGAACTTAAAAACTTACAGTATTGTGGTAATGGTGTGTTCTTTTGGCCTACTGTAATGTCTTCTGAATCTTCGAATATATCAATATATAATCAGTTATAACATTGTTTTAAACTTGCATTCACTAAGTCAAGAAATAAAATTTATCAATGAAAAGATAAGGGAGCGAGTCCAGTCCAGTGACTTCGGCATCTCCGACGAGAATAAGCAATTATCATTTGAGGAAATACATTAACAGATAATCCTTATATATACGTGCAGATTAATATTTAATTCGTATTTCTCAGCACATTTGTAATATAGTTTTGTACATTTTTCTCATAAACATTATTCTTAAGCTAGATTCAGTGAAATTCTTTTATAGATCATGTAAAATCTTGAAATCTATTTCAGTGTACATTTGTTACTGTGCAATTGAGGTAATATAAATTATTTGTGATTATTTTTCATTAAATAGGTGATCGAAGAAGACGAGATAAACCCGATCTCTTGTAAGGAGAAGGTACGGTTTGGGCTTTATTGTGCCCTAAATATTTAATGTTTTCAAAAAGGTATGAAATCGGCTTTAATATAAGTTAAGTATATTGTGTTGCTAGGATACTTTAAAATGAAATATTTCTTTAAGAAATAGCTAAGAAACTGGATGACATTTCCTATCAACATTTAAAAAATCATCACCATTTTATCTGCTCTCTCTCTCTCTTTAAGTATTCTTGAAGGATTTGCATTGTTAATTTAATATACTGGCTTCATTTCTATATATTTTCATCATAAATACTTACAGTTCTGTGGAGTTGCTGCTAGTTTTCTTCATCATGTGGTTCTTTCTGACAAACCTGCCTATCAGGAATAAATAAACGATGTTTACCTAAAAATATTTTGATTTGAATTAATAAAAGATCTTCCGGACATTTACATTTCTATATTCAAAGTTAGCTCTAAACACTATTCAATGAAGAGTTCTTTACCTATGCAGTTAGAGTAAGTTACGGGATTCTAATGAAATACTTTACAACAATGAACATTGTTATACCTTTAAAAATTAGTTCCTATATAAATTCATACTAAAAAATTCAAAAAATTCTAATGCTTTACTGAGCGGCCATTAAAAAATCGATGTTTGACCGCAGAGTGAGATATTGGACCTCTGACCGCTCATGTCACACTGAGGACGGGATCAGCTAAATCTTATTTGCAGTCGTTATTTCGTTATTATGGAAGCCAGCAAAAGATGTATGTATAACAAAAAAAAAAAAAAAAAAAAAAAACAAAAAAACAAAAAAAAAAAAAAAAAAACAAATAAATAAATAAAAGGTTTAACAAAACATTTATTGACTGGATTCTCGGACAAAATGCGTTTTGTCGACCCCTCGAACCCAAACGGTGTGCCTTCGGCCTAACGGCTTCATGCAAACAGTTTGGTTTTTGAGTCCGAAAAAACGCTGTTGCCCTCGAACCCAGTCAATAAATGTATACTGTTCGCTTATACTTGTCTTTGAATATTTCTATTGGCGACAAATGTCAGATACCTTATGTTAACAGCAAATGAGATAAATATAATTTTTCAAAGTCCATAAATAGAAGTTTTTAAAGCTTCTTAAAAACAACTTAAATTTATCAGTTGACAAAGTATTTTCTCACCGAATTAATAATAAGTACGGGGCCTAAGAACAACCATGCCTCCCAAGACTCATAGTTGTTTATATCGATCGTCATCCAACACCTGTAAAAATAAATGAAAAAAATGAAATATTAATTGATTGTATGTTGTTTCACGTCCCAATCGAGAATTTTTTTCACTCATATAGAGATGTCACCATATACCGGTGAAGGGCTTCAAATTTAGATCTATATTCGGCACTCAGGGCCTTTGAGCAGTGAGAGATCTTTATCGTGCCAAGGCCTACTGTGACACGGGGCCTCGGTTTTTAGGTCACCTGAGTCACTCAGGTGACCTATTGCTATCCGTTTTTGTCCGTCGGCGTGCGTTAACATTTAAACATTTTCAGCTTCTTCTCTGAAACCGCTCAACCAATTTCAGCCAATTTTGGCATATAGCATCTATGGGTGAAGGGGGACAAAAATTGTGAATTTCATGGTCCCT
Organism: Saccostrea echinata; assembly: GCF_033153115.1. Lineage (NCBI taxonomy): Eukaryota > Metazoa > Mollusca > Bivalvia > Ostreida > Ostreidae > Saccostrea > Saccostrea echinata. The sequence continues at coordinate 27,094,118 of NW_026889765.1, read as the reverse complement.
GCCCCCCTGGGGCCTGAGGGGTGGGGCTAAAACCACCAAAATTAATGCAATCTTTAAAAATCTTCTTCTTTACTCCTGGACATCAAGCAGTCAAACTGTTCACATGATTGTAATAAGCATTGAGCCCTCTACCAAAATTGTGAAATTCATGGCCCCAGGGTCAGGGGTTCTGGTGCTAGGGCAGGGCTATATAGATCATATAGTGAAAGTGCATTATTTCTTTGAAAATCTTCTTCTCTACCCCTGGGTATTATTGAACAAAATTGAATACATATTTATGATAAGCAAGAGTGACTTTACAAAAATTGTGAAATTCATGGCCCCAGGGTCAGGGGTTCTGGTGTTAGGGCGGGGCTATATAAATCATATAGTGAAAGTGCATTATTTCTTTGAAAATCTTCTTCTCTACTCCTGGGTATTATTGAAACAAATTGAATACATAGTTATGATAAGCAAGAGTGACTCTACCAAAATTGTGAAATTCATGGCCCCAGGGTCAGGGGTTCTGGTGCTAGGGCGGGGCTATATAGGTCATATAGTGAAAGTGCATTATTTCTTTGAAAATCTTCTTCTCTACTCCTGGGTATCATTTAAACAAATTGAATACATAGTTATGATAAGCAAGAGTGACTCTACCAAAATTGTGAAATTCATAGCCCCAGGGGCAGGGGTTCTGGTGTTAGGGCGGGGCTATATAAATCATATAGTGAAAGTGCATTATTTCTTTGAAAATCTTCTTCTCTACTCCTGGGTATCATTTAAACAAATTGAATACATAGTTATGATAAGCAAGGATGCCTCTTCCAAAATTGTGAATTTCATGGACCCTGGATCAGGGGTTCTGGTGCTAGGGCGGGGCCATATATATCCTATAGTGAAGGTGAATTATTTCTTTAAAAATCTTCTTCTCTGCGCCTGGGTATTATTTAAACAAACTATTAGTACATTGTTATGATACGCAAGTATGCCCCTTCCAAAATTGTGAATTTCATGGCCCCAGGGTCAAGGGTTCTGGTGAAAAGGGGGGGGGGGGCTCTATTGATTATATAGTGAAAAAGCAAAATTTCTCTGAAAATATTCTTTTCTGCTTCTGGTTAAAAAGCAAAGAAGCTAAGTGTATAGTTATGATGAGCATGATTACTTCTTCCAGAGTAGTGAATTGCATGACCCCTGGGTCAGATGTGCTGGTGTAAGGGTGGGGCTCTTGATAATGTAGTGAAAATGCATTAATTCTGTTAAATAATCCTGTCTGCTCCTTAGTGTTAATCAGATAAACAAAGTGATTACTTACATGTATGATGAATAAACTTCTGGTCCCAGGGTGAGAGACTCTGGTGTTTCTCGGTGGGGATGGGAGGTGGGGGGGGGGGGGCTCTATTGATAATGTAGTGAATCTGTAGTAAAAACTGCATTATTTCTTTGAAAATCTTCTCTGCACTTGGGCATATCAGAGGCAAAAAGAGTAAAAGTTTTAATAAATATTTTTGAACATCTGGGCCATTTTGTCAAGTGTTCTGGTCCTGGCCAGGGCTCTATTAATTTGTATTCTACTGAGGGGAGTTATTCCCCTTTGCCATTTACTTTTGATAATTAGTCACTGTAAATAATGTACTTGAAAGGTTAATAGAATAAGAGAATTTTGCAAGATTTTTTATTGTATAATGCAAAAAGTACTTTCATAGTTTTAATGATCAGGTAGACTTGTAAGTAATAGATAAATAAAAATGAGACAAAAATAACTTGTCTTATTCAATGTTCATCAAAGACCAAGAGAGTCCAATGTAAGAGATTTCAACAAGGAATTAAAATAGTACAGAAGCATTGATAGTTTGTTAATATACTGTATGGTGATAGTGATAAATGGGGAACAGATTAGAACCTAATTTATGAACTGTTAATGAACACTAGACTAATTATTTTGTTGAACCTGATCACCCTATTTTTCTTGCTTTTGGGCAACAAAGCTTCACTTTTCAGTTCATTTTATACTCTATGGATTCTCTAAATTGTTGTATTATACTCAGGTGACCGTTAAGGCCCTTGGGCCTCTTGTTATAATAAGGTCTCATCCGAAGGACCTAATGAAATATTGAAATTTTTCTTCATCAAATTCTGTCTATTTAACAACTATGCGCACATGTAGACTAATTTACTAAAGTTTCTTAATTTTGATTTGAAAGTAAATTCCTGAACACAAAACACAATTGCTCTTTCTTTGTTGCATAATACAAAAATTATTCGAGCAGTTGTGAGAAATTATTGCGGTTGTGAGTTGTGTACGAAAATGAATTCTAATGTGGTATTTATCGATATGTTTCTAAATAACTAACTCGTGTACCAACATTATATCTACACGCACAAGAACTAAATGATAACAGAAAAAATAATATAAATTCTATGGATTTGAGACTGATGGTTATGACTAAAAAAAAAGGCGCAAGCAATTTTTTTATTATTATTATTATTTTTTTTTTTTGGCATTAAGATCCATCTGCATTCATCTAAGCAATAAAGTGCTTACTTTGTAAGTTAATACAGGGATAACGGTTGCCACGTTGCAGAAAGAAATACATAACCCGTTTACGCGGAATATGTATTTTTCTGCAATGATTACATCCGTTGACCCCTGCATAAATAAAGAATAATATATATTATTGTTTATGCCTAAATACTATTTCAATGATGTAGGTGAAAATACGTAATACATTGTAAAATTGGTTCCCTTCTGACATTGATGGAAGAAAACACTTTTTTCAAAAAGATGGGCGTTAAATACTCCTTAAATTCTAACTTGTTTATAGTTAATTAATTGTTAACGACAATCGGTTTTCAAAAGATATAAAGAATATATTCAGTTGATATACGAGGGGTTATCAAAAAGTTCGTGGACTGATGCGATAAAATTAATACTATGTAGTCTGTGCTTACAAAATTTATGAAAAACATAAATCAACAAAAGTTTAAGAAATGTTGAAAATTTTAACTTGATACGTTGATAATTTGCCAAATTATTCTAAAATAAAAAAGACATTATATGATCACCCGGCGCAGTCGCCGTTTAGTTTCATGACGTCCGACAACGTCATTGTTTCTCAATGTCCACTCCGTCTACCTTATACACTTATCTTGATGTGATTACCTAGAATTAAGTAAGGACTTAAGTCCATCTTGTTTATGTGACTTTACAATGTCATGAACAGCTGCTTTCAATGCATATAATATTGTAAATGTATCTATACATAAGGAAAGATCCTCACTTGATTATACCAGAATGCTTAGCTTGATGGAGTTCAATTTCTACCACACATGATCAACGTTACTTTTCGACGTGACTGATTTTTGACACCCTCACTACAAATTGACTTTAACTGTGCATCTTTCATCTCTCTGAATCTTTTTGGCTGGTTAAAACGAGTACTCTGGATGTGTTTTATTTTTCTGTAGCCCGTTTAAACATTCCCTAGGTCTATACCAGTTTTCCCAGGTGCGAAACTTTAAAGAATGTTGGAAACAGAAACCCCTCCCCTTTTTGACGTCATTTTTGAGCCCTTAATTGTTTGTACACTCCATATAAATTTACGATAAAATTTCATAGAATTTACAGAATGGGGTAAAAATTGCAAATTTTACGGAAGAATTGTGTTGTATCACATGCCTGGATTAACCGGATTTTTTGACAACAAATGCTCATATCAAAAGAATTTTTCTCAGTTACACTCAGGTAGAAAAAACGTCATATTTGAGGTTGCGCCGCTTGGACATACCATTGCTTACAAAAACAATAACAATTTATTAAAAAATAAAAACTTATGATTTATGGTTTATTCTAACGATAGACAAGATGATGCTAACTAAATGTATTAAAATTCATTGATGTACCTAAAGCGGTTTTAATTTTATGGCGCTAGTCCACGAACTTTTTGATAACCCCTCGTAAATATTTCTGATTTACATGTCAGCAAAATGAGATTTCAACTTCATGAATACATTAATGAAAACGAACAACAAACAAATGACAAATAAACGTAGCATTCGATCTGAGGAAATATAATGTTCAAGAAGAATATAAAAAGTTCTGTAAGTTAACACGGAAAAATAACCGTTTGCTGTGTTTTAAAAGCCAGCACCATACAGGTGTGCAAAAAAAGTGAAATAAAAAATATATTCCGTCAAGTCTTTGTCGAGAAAAAAGATGAGGTAAGACTTTGGCGTGCATATAATTCGATAGAAACAAAACACTTTTAATCACTTTTTCGGTGGATCTCATTATTGAATGTTGAAATGCCGGTGAAAAGAGCATCTTACTTGAAACAAAGAAAAGAAGAATATTTAAAAAAAAAAAAAAGGCTCACATTTCATCATCTAAGAGACTCCGCAGACTAACCCAAGGTATGACAATAAACAAAGGTCCACCTACAAATGAATTAATAATCAAGTATAACACTAGTGCAAGAAAAAGTGTTTCTGACAGATATTGTCCTTCCAATCAAAGCAAAAAATATATCAATAAATAGTACACCCTACAATATTTTTTTAGTTTATTAAACAACTACGTAAAAAGAAATAGGTACATAATGCAAAATGTAATTCATTTCTAAACGTAAACCATGTATGTATGAAATTTATTTATGTTAAAGACATTTGAAGATAATATTAAATAAAAGCCAGAAAAGCTATGATATTGAAATACATTGTTTTTTAAGATATGAAGAGATATAGAAATATGCATAAATAAAAACAATGAGCAAAGGTGATGTCACGTCTTTTCTTACCCCATCCTATTAAAAGATGAGGGAAAATGTTGTTTCGTTTTTGAAAATACAACGGGTTGCAACAGATCATCCACACGAGGACAGAAGCATCAACACTAAGCCACACAGTGCTGGCTAGTAGAGTGTACACAAAAGACGTCATGGTCAGCTTACACCCCCAATGCTACAAATACATATTTACACGTAATACTTATCTTACAAATACTACCTCCCAGAGAGAGAGAGAGACAGACAGACAGATGACCATAATGGCCAAATAACATCTTACTATACGACAAACAGGATAACCACCTTTTCCATGGTCAAATGTCCCTAACTATGTAGTAATATTCCACATATTCACGATCACCTGCAGATGACGTTGATGTCTTCCTACTGATTTGACACTGAAGAACATGCCCTGAGTACGATCAATTTTTTACACCGAGACAGGCTACTGACAAATACGTTGATGTTACAGGGGTTTCAACCATCTCTCTTTTAAAGTCAGTTCAACCAGTCAGTTAAATAAATCAAATTCCATGGTTGATATAATGACCTTGTTTGAACACATATTTTGACTGATATTCCCAACAATTGTTAGGCAATTGGTTCTTTACCATTTTGACTACGAATTGCTCCGTTTACCCCATAAGTACAGAAGTCTCCTGGCGGGTATGATCGGTGACCGTGACTGCTTACTCTTCGTAAGCACCTGATCCCCTGGTGTTTCTAGGGATTCTTGTTTTTGACCGGTTCAGGATTCGTAGTGCGATTACTGTTAGTTATTTTCACCTTTTTTCATTTTTGCAATTGTGCACACTTTTTCCTAATTATTAATCCATATCTACAGTTAACTGATATCCCTACTAACAAACCTACCAACAAGTATTTCTCGTTGTTTGGTTTCGTATAAACCTGTAACATGCACAACGCATGTCATATAAAAACCATATTAATGATATAGTGTCCTTGTCATTACTGACCGAGTTTTGAATCTGCAATTCAGTGATCTCCCCTGCCTGTTGTTTAATGGTGCTGCTGGAAAATACGTGTTCCATCAAAAGTGATGTGATGTATCTTAGGCCGTAAGCGATGAACAAGTTTAAATGTAGAGTGGTTATCTTCGACCGCGGTCGATTAGAGCCTATGCTGAAATATGAATTGTTTTATTATATCTTAGTTATTTAAATATATTGCATTTCTTATTATTCAATAAACAATATTTAAATGTAAACATGTATGTTTATTATATTTTTCAACTGTTAAATATTGTAATTTAACCATTGAATTCAAATGATATTTTCACAGAGAATATATCAAAAAGGATATTTTCACAGTGCTTTGCATTCAACAAAATATATTTTAAGACTGCTGTCCCATGCGTTAAATAAGTTCCATATCAAGGTACACAGCATTGAATATCATTTATTTCTATGATATTCTAGATTTTCACCTTACCCTTATAAATCCATATGTTTTATTCACTTTTTAGGACTTGAGTCAGAAATTTGAATAAAATATTATTTGCTAAAGTCATTTATTTTACTTAAATATTAATTAAATTTTACTTTGGATCTATTTTCATGAATTGAGGCTAGTGGCCTTAATTACTTGAATATTCACCTGTGTCTGTGTCTTAGAAGCATGATCACCGCAATAATAAGGGATACGATAGAAAGCGTATAGCCTGCCAAAGAAATAGTCTGTATATGATTTAGATTTTTCTGAAAAGAAATAACGTGAACATTAATTTTTAATAAATTTGAAAGCATGCAACAGAATTGAAATCATAATAGATATTATGCATTGTCATCTTTAACAAAGCTTACAAATACCGATACATGTAATTTTTAAAGTCTAGAGCTCTCTCTCTCTCTCTCGATTTCAAATCCCTATAGATCGGTTGTATGTTGTTTTACGTCCCGTTCGAGAATAATTTTTCACTCGTATAGAGACGTCACCATATACCGGTGAAGGGCTTCAAATTTAGACCTTTACTCGGCACTTAGGGCCATTGAGCAGTGAGGGTTCTTTATCGTGCCAAGGCCTACTGTGACACGGGACCTTGGTTTTAAGGTCTCACCCGAAGGACCCGCAACTTTCACTTCAAAGTGCCGAGTGCTTGGCGAAGGAACAGTTGCTACCTATTTTTTATCAACTTATAGGTCAGTCGCGGCCGTGATTCGAACACATTACCTTTCTATCACGGAGCGAGCGCTCTACCGACTTAGCTACCGTGGTTATCAAATCCCTTTTGAAGAAAAATCGTTCGGAATAATTTTTGCATGCATAATTCATAAAACTATAAACTGTTAACAAAGTTACTTTGTTTCACTGATCTACGGATTTTTAGCCCCGTTTATCGTATGGCAAGAGCACACGGTGGGTTTGATCGGTCGATAGGGAATGCTTACTCCTCTATGGCTATTGATCCAACCTGTTTTCAGAGGTCTGTTTTGGCTCTACTTACAATTTGTGTTGTTTAAATCGACTATTCAGCATAATTTCTATTCATTATCCATGCACTTCATTTGCAAAAGTATGTATAGCATGTATCAATTAATGACTGTATAGTAATGAAGCTTATTTGGAATGCAGCTGGTTGGCCAAGCTGAAATACTACCAGCAGCTAGTGATGAAGAGCAATGGAAAGAGAGCGTTACGTCCTTATGCATCTTCTGGCGTGGAGAGAATTCAGATTAAGGTAAGAAATGTTGTACTGATCATCGGCCCCATTATCATAGAGATTTCTTCGTGGGCTAAACAAAAAATATAATGCGTGATTTTCTTGAAAGTATCCAGTACATAATACATGAACGTACTTTTAATAAGTTTCGACTATTTTCACTTTCCATACAATAAGTGAAGTTTGTCCATGTGCTGTTCGTATGTGGATTTATGTACCACGTACCATCAATCGTGCATGTCCTTTTCGCAACACCTAAAATGAACAGATTATTTTATTTCGCAATTTTACCCCTATAATGCACAGAATGATAATTTTATTTTTATTATTCTGAGGAAAAATCTACATTTATCTGAAACCATAGAAATGAGAAATGGCTATATAAACTTGTCTAGTATCTATTTTGATTTTGCTTTAAATCAGCTTGGAGTAAATTACAAGAATCTGAATTTTTAAGGGGTCTTACTTAAGCTTTGGCGAAAGTGAGTTATTAAAATGTGCCTGCAGGTCGTAATTACCGATACACAGCTAAAAGATTGGGATTCTCTATTATATATTTGTCGAACTTCAAGTATCTCTGGTTTTCCAGGATCATAAACTGAGATCAGGCTTTTAAAGTCAAATTCAAATTAGTTTAATTCTGAAATCATCACGTGTTTACATTTGAATATTACATTTTTTTCCCCAATATAATGATTAAATAAAAATGAAATATTCAAAATCGAAAATTTTACTTTTACAAGTCTGTATTTAGCTTATGGTCTTTGGACCTGATCTTTGACACATGGATAATTATAAGATGTAGAACATTTGCATTTAAAAATTAGTAATTCTGATTCTTATCATTGATCAATGGATACAAATACGCTATATAATTTAGTAGAACATTAGTATTTAAATCTGTGCTAACCATTGACGAGGAATCTGTCTATATAACTAGGGCACGGAGCTGACACGGTTGTCCCTGCTTTTGCAGACCTCCAACACATTATATGATCCCACACAGGAGGACATAGTAGGTCTGTGATGAAAAGAAGTCAACTTAATTTATCCACATCAATCTTGTCTTTTTCATTATGTAAATACATAAGGATAAAGTTTAAAAATGTATTTCACTTGAAACTTGATGATTTTTTTCCCAATACTGTATGAGTACTACAGTGAAATACTGAAATAAACAAAATGTTTAAAAAAAAAAACGAGAAGAAAGATATTTATATTAATAATAATAAACTGAAGTCCACAAGGAAAAAAATTATAAGAATAAATGAATTCTAATACATAAAAATCGAAATATGAAAAAAAGTACATGTATCATAAAACTATAAAAATTTTGAGTTATTGAGTTATTTGTCAGCAGACATTTACGAGCGGTGATCAAAAAGTTCGGGAACTATCTCTAAATTTACAAAACTGCAATTCAGATCAGAATGAAATTTGGCACACATATAGTCATACAAACGTTCTTTACATAGCAGGTGATATGTAATGTTTTACTTCATGTTTGTGAATGTGAAAAATGTGAAAATGACATCAATATGTAGATAACTTGTGACAAGAAATGGTTGACTCAGTCGTACTCGAGCAACGAACGGCTGTAAAATTTGACGTACATCTTGGAAATTCCTTATCTGTAGCTTTTAATAATTTGTACAAGGTTTATGAAGACAAAAGACTTGCCAGAAATTCAATCATTCATTGGATTTATTGTTTTGGTGAAGGAAGGGAGATGGTTAAAAATGACGTTTGTTCTGTTGCCCAGTGAAAGCAAGCTGTGGAAGAGATGTGTCCGTAGTTGAGCAATTTGTTACGAAAGATCGGCAAATGACAGTTAGAAAAATAGTTGAACATTTTAACAATCAAATAATTATCAAATCCCTAAAATATCGTTTACGTTAGACTCTAAACATATCAGACATGATAAATAGAAAACGCCTTTATTTTATCCACATTGAAAAAATGACGCTCCCAAGACAGAGGACTCGGGTTTTGATGGTCACCATGCTCATTCTGGTAAAGGATATACTTATCCACCCATCCTATTGCCGAGATTTGGATATTTCTGACAAAGGGACTGTTCTTGTTATAAAAAATAAATTGCATGGTAAGAAATATAAGACTCGGAAAAATCTTTTAGCTTCTGTAAACAGAACGCTACGTAGCATGTCATGTGATCGCCTGGATCACGTGATTCGCGCATGGGCAGAACGGTGGCAGATGTGCATTAAAATCGGAGAGGGCTATTTTAAAAAATAATAAACACTGAAAACTAACTTTATTTCTTTTATGGAAGTAATTCAATTAGTTGGCGAACTTTCTGATCACCCCTCGTATTATTCTTCAGTTATGTTTTCAACTGAGACACCTCGAATACTTTACAGACTTGTTTTTAAAGTCACGTTTATTTTAAAATTTATTTCATATGTCTGGGGCTCATAAAACCAGATATCCGTTTTGTAGTGTTTGACAAAATTGTGTGCTGTATACATGACTGCACTTTAAATTATATTTATAAGAATACGAAGTCCATTGAGATATAAGATGTTATTGTAATATTCATTCAACTAGTTTCTAATTTATGAATAAATATATTTTATGAATAAAAATCATATCTGGGTGATATTTCAAATTATATATTCTCCCAAAAGAAAAGAATCTTCGGAGGTACAGATTTGTAAGATATAATGAAAACAGATGGCTAGTATGGAAAACTAAAAAAAATTAAATTTTAATTCTTATTTTTCAATGGATCTGAAAAATATCATATTCTTCCGTAACTTAAACTTTTCCTTCTTAAAATCTCACTCAAACCCGTTGAAAAGAAAAATCGTGCACGCAGAAAAAAAAATGCGGCAAAAATCTTTCCAAATTCGTAGTAAGATATGAGATAAGTAATCTTACCTGTAGTTGGGCCGTGTTTTTGTATTGTTGCATTACAAATCTCTTCTGCTTCTTTCATACCTTGTAATTGTTCAACTAACGATACTCTATATTCCTAAAGAAATAAATGGTGTCTCTATTTATATTCATTGCTTTTTTTTACTTTTATATGATTCCATTTTTCTGTTGAGTAACTTCAAAATATTTTTTTAAAAATTTAAAAGAATATGTAACTAAGTATTTTGAATGAAAAATGAGATAATTAAACATGAATATTAAAACTGGATGGAAAACTATGACTCTGCCCGTCCACTTTTTCAAAAGTAAAAAAAATTACAGGTATATTTACATCGAATCAAGACTCTGAAAATACACAGAATAACGAACTAGAATTTTTTTGTACTTGTTTCTCTTTTAACCTGAATTATAAATATCGATGGCCAAACGTACATGTACATCTTTCTTATTATGACGCATTGTTATTATATTGTTATTATTATTATTCTTTCTTATTATGACTCATTGTATATTATTTTTAATGTTAATAAAATAAGACAAAATAAAGGTCAATAATGCCAGCGCTATCGTTTCACAATTTTCCTAACCATTTTATTTAAATTTATTGAAAAAGAACGCATCTTTCTTTATGATGTGGAATACCTTTGATTTTAAAACCATTAATACGCATAAACTTAGGTATATGTTAAGATATCAGAGGGTTTGGAAACAAATCATAATTATCTTACCTTTCTCTCCATGATAGAGGACATATTGAACACACTTATATTGAATACACCTATATATCCAATAGTTTTCAGATTAATTGTGTTTGTATGATTAGGGCCCATTTTATAACCATGAATATTACAGCATTGGGTGACAAAATTGTCAAAATATAATAACGATCGGTTGCAACCGTTGGTGTTAAGCTATTTGTTATGACATGCCACTGTCAAAATCCTGACCTTTTAAAGTACTGTCTCCCCCGGCTTTGTATGGAGGGAACAATGGTAAACTGCAAAAAAATTGTTAATACTAGTAAGTTAGAAACTTCTCCAAGCCATGAGGCTCATTCATCCCCCCCCCCTCCCCGGTTCACTCCCAGCATAAATCGGTACCCATGTTCCATGTAGCTGCTAGGACTAATAAAATGCTGATAAAGTGCATTGTCTAATGAAACATCGCACATTATTATGGTCATAAAGATAGCCACTGCAAATATGTACGTGACTCATCCCATAAAGAAGATTATTCAGAATGTTCTTGAATTAAACCAGAAAATATTTCAAGGTGTTTTTTGAACAAACAACATACATGTAGATGCATATAAAAATAATTATCTGTATGAAGTAGAGTTTATTTTATGAAATCTTAAAATTATCGCACTACTATCTTCATACGAAATCTCTTCAACTCATATCATAGATGTTGTTTTAGAAGAAAACAATATCATTAGCAAATATGAAGTGAAAATAAAGAACAGTGATCGATATCTAAAATCCTACAATCAATACAAATCTGTGAACAAGGCATAGTACACAGACCCCCGGAAATTCAAGAGGTGAGATCAGGTGCCTAAGAGGAGTAAACATCCCCTGTCGACTGGTCTCATCCGACCTGAGCCCTATGTGTTGATCTGGTTTTTTTCTGTATCGTTACATTCTAAAATTTCTTCGATTTCTTGCATACCTTGCAATTTCTCAACTATAAAAACTCTATATTCCAAAAGAAATCAAAAGTGTCTCTATCCTGTTTATAATATTTTTGCACACTTATATGAATGCATGTTTTGGTTGATAAGGCCAAAGTTTTTTTTTCACTTGGTTTACGATTCCGCCGACCCTAATTTTCACAAATCATGAAAATAAAAATAATGTCTTTTTCCGACATATTTTTCCGGATTTTTCTCAGCTGAACTGGTGGGTTTTAAATTTTAGAATGCATCTTAGTCAAATAAGCGCTTACAAATATATGAGACCTTTACAAACATTTAGGTAACCGTAAATAAACACATGTGCTAACCAAAAATGGCGGCTCTGTCATGTAACAAGGTAATTCCTCACTGAAAGCAATGACACACACTTAAAGAACTTTTTCTGCATGGAAAAGTGAATAAAATCTTGGATAAATGATCCCTTTCTCCAATTGCAATGTCTCAATTGGCTAAATTCATACCGTAATATTGGAGAGTGTATGCCCAACCCTGATCGACCTAGCAGACACGGATACACCTATAGATAATAAGGATTTATCAGTGCCTTCTCAGGGGCCGAAGTTCGGCCCATTCCCAATTGAAAATGAGTTCAGTTTTTCCCAACTTGGCAGTATTTTTTCTCAATTGGTGAACAATGCTTTTATTTTTAATTATCTTGGGAAAACACTAAGTAAAATTGTCAGATTGTCTGTAATTTTAATTCATTTAGCAAAGCTACAGTCATAACACATGTTTAAAAACACTGTAAAAACATCGCCAACTTTTAATCCGAATTTCCTCTGTTTTTCTAAAAATGATGATATTATGTAATTATACAGATTTATTAAGTTATTTCCACCTACTCATTTGATCTGCGAGTTAATGGTAAGGACTTTAGGCATTATTTCAGTTATAGAAAAATATATTTTCAATGCATTAATACATATTAAAAGAGGACTTTTAGAAAATGCGTTCTTAGTATAATTTTTTGCAGGAGGTTTAGAATCTCCAGAAACAGATACTATAATGATCTAAATTGAAATCTCATACACACATGTACATGTACTACCCAAGTTGTATAAATGCTTTATACTCATTGAAGTCCATTTTACTTTTATTAGTCTATTATTCATAATTGATTTTGTACGAATAAGATGGATCATATTTAATTGTCATTTGGTTGCCCAAATTAGAGTTCGTGCTGAAATGTTAAATGAATTACCCCTGAGTACATGATTTAAGCAACATTTTAAAAAAAATTTGCAATTTCATCAAACAGCCGATAATTTTTTCCCAATTCCCCAAAAATGGTGTTTCCCAAAATAGGCTGATAAATCCATGGATAATAGTTAGGCCAGTTTAGTGTTGAGAGATACATCTTAATAGTTGAAGCAACGTTGACTGGTATTTCACTGGAGAAATTCAAATGTGTATAAAACATTTGTTAGTTTATAGAAGTAAATTCAATATACAAATCTTTGCAAATTTCATACTCAATTGAGATTAAAGTCCTTTGAATTACTAATAAATAATGAGCATTGCCTACTGTACAGGTACATAACAAACATTTAAAGAAGGACTTGATTGAGAAATTATTAGGCTTTTTTGCCGCAGGTTGAACATTAAATTTGATAGCTGCATGATCAAATTATTATAACCTTTATTTCAACGTCAATTACTTTTAATATTGTTAAACACTTCAATTGTATTTTTCTTCAATCTAAATACCAAGGTTTATAACACATCACATATCACTGAAGAGCACAAAATGTTGAACATCATGAACCAAGCACTGATTGACAAACAAAAATCAGAACTATATGTAAATAAAAATGACATTCAGTCTAAAGTTAGAAATGAATTAAAATTAAATAAAAAGAGTTATGTGATCTAGACAATAAAACTTAAAAGTACTATTGACGTGTATTATTTATATTAAAATAAACATTTCTGTTATTTTATAATGAAATTGTTGAATCCAAAATTATTTTTATTTTTATTTTTCGACCACCCAATGCATTTTTTTGAGACAGAAAATCGTAAACCAAAAAAAAATAAAAACTCTGGCCTAAATTTCAAAGTTTTCCCTCCGTCACGGTAGCTCATTCGGAAAAGCGCTCACTCCATGAAGGTCTTGGGTTCAAACCCCGCGTCGACTGACCTAGGTCGATAAAAAATAGGTAACAACTCTTCCCTCGTCAAGCGCTTGGAACTTTGAAGTAAAAGTTGCGGGTCAATCGAGGGAAACCTTAAAAACGGAGACCCCGTGTCACGGCAGGCTTTGGCACTACAAATATCCCTCACTGCCCAATGACCCTTAGTGCCGAGTATAGGTCTAAATTTGAAGCCTTTCACCGGTAAATGGTGACTATATGAGCGAAAAATTTTCGAATGGAATTCAAAGTAAAACATCTAATCAACCAACCAATCGAAGTTTTTTCCAACAGTTTCAATATATTTGTTAGAATTTTGAATGGATTGGAATTAATGGAATAAAATAAGAACATTGAAATGAAAAAGGTAAAACTAACGAATTGACCTACCAAAAAAAAAAAAAAACAAAAACAAAAAAAAACAAAAAAAAAACACACCTTTCAAATAATACAAATCTCTGAACAGGGCATAAAACATGGAACCTTTGAAATTCCAGAGGTGGGATAAGGCGTCTAGAAGAAGTAAGCATCCACTGTCGATCGGTCACAACCGCCGTGATCAAGTAGACGAAATATTCCGTATTAATGGAAAGAATAAATTTCTGCTATCCACCTTTAAAAAAAAAGTAAAAGGTGTATTTACATCGAATCAAATATTCTGAAAGTACAAAGAGGAACTAACGAGGGTTGCTTTTATTTTACTCATTTTTTTCTAGCCTGGACTTTATTGTGTATTCATAGAGTCAAACATACACCTTTTTATTTTGACTCATTGTGCATTTCTTTTACGTAAATGGGTAGACAAAATTCAAGTCGATATTGCCAGTTTTTTTAAAAATAATTTTCAAAGTCATAACCTTCCCTTTTATATTTATTAATTCGCTTAGAAATTACTTCTTTAACTACATAATGTTACATTTTAAAACACAACTTGTTCTGTCCATACAAAAAAAAAATTCCTGAAATTTTGTTTTATATAATAATTTATCACTGTCTTCATCTTTATCTACAATTGTAACGCTTTCTTCTCTCTCTATTAGCCCTTGATAGGAAATAAACTAAAGTCTGCTTTGCTTTAAAAAGTAAATTTACTGCTAATCTAGAAATTGTCTCATGATATCTGGAATTTTTAAAAAAGGTAAAGTCCAAGGGTTAGTTTTTCATATGCTTCACTCATGGACAGCACAATGAAACTGATGTAAATAATAGCAGTGAACTTAGTATTTAATTCTCCGCTACTGACACCTTTGTCATAACAAACATTCAATAACATAATTCATCCCATGCCTCATTTGACAATTTTTGCAACAAATGACAATTATAATATCTGCTTTTTAATCCTGTAACTCTGTAAATTTGTATATTAAGTTAATTCAGAATATATAACTTTGGGCATTACAGCCCATCAGTTTACAAAAATAACATATAATAACATATATTACAAAATTTAAGACTCTCAATGAGCCTAAATTGGGGGGGGGGGGGGGGTGAAACCCCTGGTCAAGTGTTCCTCAGTCCCATAGTTCCACTCATTTATAGTATACAATACAATAATATATTGAATAAAGCAGTACGATACATAATTCAAAGTTATAATACAATATATAGCGATGCTGTTTTAATGTACAGACATCTGAAAATATAAACCTTACACAGATAGAAATTAGGTTAACACGATAGATCTTCGATACGTAATATTACAGCGTAATGGATATATTTCCCTTAACCAACCAAGGTAGATATGCGGTTTGTATCCAACAATTGGATTAATTTAAATGTACCTGGCGATTTGTAATAATATTCATTTATATATTTTTTCTTAAATTTAGATATCTAGGGTATTGACGAATGAAATGGAATTCGTCTTCTATTTGATGAGTATTACAAACATAGCATAAAACTACTTTGAGATGAATTCAAGATTCTTGACACAGTATTTTATTTATTTATTTTTTTTTTTTTTTGAAATCATTCATATATTGACATTTGTACCTTTATTCAATGTACATAGTAAACCTTCTCATCTATCGAAATTATTATCTGAATTTTCAATGTATATTTATCCTTAACCGGTAATACATGCATATATTTACAGACTGTTTTAGGAAATACTATAAAGTTATTGCTGTTTCTGAGGTCAATACAATGATTAATTTTTCGAGGAATACAATATTCACAGAGCCCGAAGGGCGAGATGAATATTGTACTTCGAGGGTTGCTAAATCATTGGGAAAAAAAACAGCATTAATGTGATTTAACCACTCAAAGTTAAATCCATTTATCAAAACGTCACTAGGCTTGTTTTTTTTCTCTCAATATTTTGTCGTTCGGGGTTATCCTTCGGGTCCCGCCCTGGTATTAGCATCATCCTAACCTCGGGGTTTTGGGGTTATTAGTCAAACCTAAGCACCAAAACCCGTGACGTGAAGCGCAAAAAATTAAGTTTCTGCAAAATTTCAAGAGGTAAAACGTGTTTTTTTTTTAGGCCTTGATATTTTTTTTTCACGTGCACCATTGTCCTTTGTAAAATTTCTTTTTATTGTCTTAAGTACGGAAGCCGGTAGGTGCCAGGTAGAAAAATATTTTATCTGGCGGCCGCCAGATAAGTTTCTGGCGGCCGCCAAATAATTATCTGGCGGCCGCCAGATAAATAACTGGCGGCCGCCAGAAACTTATCTGGCGGCCGCCAGAAAGTTATTTGGCGGCCGCCAGAAATTATCTGGCGGCCGCCAAATAATTATCTGGCGGCCGCCAGATAAATATTTGGCGGCCGCCAGATAACTTATCTGGCGGCCGCCAGAAAGTTATCTGGCGGCCGCCACATAATTTCTGGCGGCCGCCAGATAAATATTTGGCGGCCGCCACATAATTTCTGGCGGCCGCCAGATAATAATATGGCGGCCGCCAGATAATTTCTGGCGGCCGCCAAATAACTTTCTGGCGGCCGCCAGATAAGTTATCTGGCGGCCACCAGATCTTTTTATCTGGCGGCCGCCAGAAAATTATTTGGCGGCCGCCAGATAAGTTTCTGGCGGCCGCCAGTTATTTATGTGGCGGCCGCCAGATAATTATTTGGCGGCCGCCAGAAAGTTATTTGGCGGCCGCCAGAAATTATCTGGCGGCCGCCATATTATTATCTGGCGGCCGCCAGAAATTATGCCAGATAAGTTTCTGGCGGCCGCCAGTTATTTATGTGGCGGCCGCCAGATAATTATTTGGCGGCCGCCAGAAAGTTATCTGGCGGCCGCCAGATAAAATATTTTTTCTACCTGGCACCAACCGGCTTCCGTACTTAAGCTTGTGGAGCGTCGTAGATTGTGTTCGCTCGCTACTTATCTTTTTGAACACGGTCGATGGTTTGAATAATTCTCTGATTTTGATTGGATTCAATATTTTCCGTTCGCCTAGGCACACATGGTCATATATATAAGTATAAATTCCATTAATTGTCTCCTAAATACAAACTGTTTTCTTCTTTGGTCAGTCAAATTTTAACATTTACATTTGTGTATTTCATAACAAAGGCGTCTGAAGCAAATTGAAAGTGGGGTGGCTAATTGAAAGTGGGAGGGGGGGGGCTAAACCAACGAAAAAAGGTAAGCCCCAATTTTCAATGCTTATATTATGCCTATCTTTGAAAAAAAAGTGGGGGGGGGGGCTAAGCCCCCTAGCCCCCCCCCCCCCCCGGTTCCGACGCCTATGCATAACGAGCACCTAACGATAATGCCAAAAATGAAGCGTGACCCAACGCCCTTGCCAAGCAGGCGTACCAAGCGGAATGATGGCGCTCCTCCCGCTCAAGGTCAACCAGAAGCTAGCGAGACCACGGGCCACTTGCCACTGTCATTATCTAACGAACAGCTGCAACAAGTGTCGCAAGCGTTGGCAGATATTCTGAGTAGCAAGCAGAATGAGACCAGATCCAGCAGACCCCCATGCCTACAGAGCCACTGCAAGCAACCAATATCGCACAGGAACAGAGTGCAGGTACAGAACCTGACATTATAAATGATAGTTACTTTGCATTAACACCAAATTATGATAACGATTTAGGCTACAGAGTGCCAAATAGATTAAAACTTTAAATTGTAAATGGCGACTACATCAATTTGGGCCTGTTGGTCGAAAATTCACATGGGGTTGACCCAAATGACGAGACAAAATATTTTTCTATGAAAGAGGGTAACTTCACCTTGGTCCCAAAAACTAAAGCAAGGGTAATTAAGGACATTCAAGTGTGGACAGCTGCTTTTCTCATTTTAAATCCATATATCAGGTTGGGCACACACCACCATCTGGTACTTAAACTCACAATTGGTGGTCAATCAACCAAATCGTATACATTGTTTACTAACAAAATGAGAGTTAAATTCCGTGCTTTTCGAATCACGTCAGTATATAAACAAGGTGCATGAAGATGACTGAGTGGTAAGTAATGTGGTTATAATCAAAAAAACTTATTTTTTCAATAATTTCATGCGGAAATTTATGCGCAAAAGTATGCAAAGTTTACCTATACCGAGCAAACACCCACTCTCAGGAACATTTTTGCATTCTTGTTACTTTAAAAACGATTCCAAATGCTTCATGTTCACATGGGCTCCTTTTCCAACCTATCTACTTTTTTTCCCCATCTTCCGGGTTATTCATAAACAATTGCAGCCAATGAAATCTCTTGATCTATTTTAATATCGGTCAAAAGCTCCAATTTTCTACGGCGATACGTTCGTGACAATAATAACTAAAAATTTACAGCAATAGTAATGTATCTTAATTTTGCATACTGTAGAAAAAAAGTTTCTAGAGGGGGTAAGGTGAGCATATTGAAGGAAATAAAAAAACGAAAGGAACCCCACCAAAGTTTTTACCGAAAAGAAAAAAGTGGTGCGTTCATTCAACAGAAGAAAAGACCCTTCTTGAAAAAGTGTGTACACATGCAATGTCATGCTCAGTAAACATTCGTTTGATCCCCCTCCCCCTTATGTTTAATTGTCCTCTATTTCAATTAAGGATAGCAATTTTAAATTTTTTCTTTTCTATTTCTAAAATGCAGGGAGATCTTGATCAAAATTTCCAAACAGTTTCAATCATTTTTTTGGCTGTTTGTTCTTTTTTTTTTTTTTTTTTTTAACTTTTTGTTTGTTTTGTTTTGTTTTGGTTTGGGTTTTTTGTTTGTTTTGTTTTGTTTTTTCTTTTTCTTTTTTGATTTTTTTTTTCATCAATATAAATCAAACGACAAATAATTCAGTTGAAATGTATTAGAGTTATCACAACGCTCAAAATTCAAATAGTAATAAATTAAAAGAATTTTAAGGTTTCTTAAAATACTTTATGTATATTGATAATTTATTTGGTCACATTTGCTGGAGTTATCGCGCTTGCAATTTACGCCGGCATCTTCTTATATGGTCAGTTAAGGCAGTGTCGCAAGGCAGAACCAATGGAATCGTTTCGCGGGAAAACTGTGGGTGCGTCTTTTTAGATGTAGCGTGGGTTCTCACTTTCTTACAGGACGCCGGCGATTTTATACACGGAAAATTTTTAAGCGATTTTAAGCGGTAAGATCATTTTGTCGTTATATTCATTCATGGATTCTAACAAAGTACTCATATTGGGTCATTCTATTGTTCGCCGCTTCCATCAATTTCTTCTAAGTGAAGCGGATGATAGATATAACGAAGATCTTGGCCTCCAAGCCACACACCAAATAATTTTTAGAGGTGTTGGAGGTCGCACTGTATCTGGCATTCTCCGTGAGGATGCCCATTTCATTGAACGGGTTAAACCCGATAAAATAATCATGATGGTTGGGGGTAATGACGTTCGACGCGTCAGTTCTCCTGAAGAATTAGCTGGGAACTTAGAATCTATTGTCTCGGTACTCCATCGTAGATATGGAGTTTCCCAAATTCATGTGTGCAAACTATTGCCACGTTTCAACCAAAGTTTTCATTACAATGATATTGTAGACGAAGTGAATGCTCTGCTTAAGACTTCTCTTCAAGACATCAAATTCGCTTCTTTTTGGGAGCATAATGACCTTTTCCCATCGCCGAATTGCAAGGCGTGTAGCCATAAATTCCTTCCAGACGGCGTCCATCTGAATAAACAGGGTAATGTCCATCTCTATCGGAGTTTGCGTGGTCTTATTTTATCTAGAATGCGATGAATGTGCTGACGATTAAGATTTCATTCGGTTAACAAACAGTTAAAATCTTAAAAAAAAAAAAAAAAAAGGTGTAATAAGGAAAAGAAAATAAGATTTATTCGTAAAATATATATATATATATACATATTATAGATCTAAAAACGTTATATGTATAAATTAATATGAAATGATATGGATTAAAAAATAATGATAATAAAAACAGTCCCTAAACACACGGCTATTTCTTTTATTTCGGCTTTAGGGCTTAATTGACGGGAGTGACACAATTTATTAAATGGTTCATGAGAATTTAATTATTTATTTAGCCTCCCTATCACTCATGTCATTGAACTGAATCATCGGAGTTGAATTAATACAATTTGTGTGTTTTTAATTCTTTCCTCATTTAGGCAAATGCTATTTAACTAGAATCACAATAATTTACTTGTATTTGCCTGAGAGAATTTTAATTATTTATTTATTTAGTTATCTTTCACGCCTCCGGCAGGCTCACCTCATTGCACCGGAATTAACACAATTTACTTGTGTGTTTCCTGACATGGTTTTATTTATGTATGCCTCCCTGAGGCTCATCTCATTGCACTGGAATTAACACAATTTACTTGTGTGTTTCCTGAGATGGTTTTAGTTATGTATGCCTCCCTGAGGCTCATCTCGTTGCAATGGATTTAACACAATTTACTTGTGTGTTTCCTGAGATGGTTTTATTTTTGTATGCCTCCCCGAGGCTCATCTCATTGCACTGGAATTGACACAATTTACTTGAGTGTTTCCTGAGATGGTTTTATTTTTGTATGCCTCCCCGAGGCTCATCTCATTGCACTGGAATTAACACAATTTACTTGTGTGTTTCCTGAGATGGTGTTATTTTTGGATGCCTCCCCGAGGCTCATCTCATTGCACTGGAATTAACACAATTTACTTGTGCGTTTCCGGAGACGGTTTTATTTTTGTATGCCTCCCTGAGGCTCATCTCATTGCACTGGAATTAACACAATTTACTTGTGCGTTTCCTGAGATGTCATTTATTTTGTATGCCTCCCCGAGGATTAACCTACTCTATTTTCGTTAACGCATTTTACCGAATATTCAGAATATAATAAGTAAATAAATTAATTTAAAAAAAAAAAAAAAAAAAAAAAAAAGGATAAAATTAAAATAAAAAAAAAAAAAATCCTCGCTTATGGTTCGCTGAGGATCATTTTACTGCACCCAATCAGTAATCAAATAAATTACTGGCTTGTTTCTGTGAATCTCTCTGTTATGCCATCGGAGGCTCGTAATCAATTCAGTGTACAGTAGTGAGTTAGAGATCAGTATTCCGGAATTTCAACGGTTGATAATATCCCATTTTTCTGTTTATAGCGACCGGATGTTGATATACTATGCATTCTATTTATAGTGATCAATAGAAGAGAACAATTTCTATGAATATGTACACTAACCAAATGCAGTTTATTGAACTTTCAGTTACCTATTCAACAAATATAATCATGCCACCAAAGAGAATATCTAGCAAATCTCGGAGAGTGCCAACTCCTGCCTCTCAACAAAGCAAGAGACGACGGGTATCAACAAATATGGAAGCGGTCGCGACATCTACGCCCCTATCCCCTGATGTCCTGGAAACCATTACCAGACAAGTAACCGAGCGGGTCACTGCTACAATCAGAGAGGAGTTGACAACGCTAATAAGTAATGTGACCAGCAGCACCACAGCCACTAGTCAGGGGAGTATTAGTAATAATACTTCGGGGGTTTCTGTCAATAATGATCAAGGCTTAACTAATTCTGTTATTTGTGGGTCAGAATCGACTGCCCCAAGTACATCCAATGACCAAGCTATTCAACAATCTGTTGAAGCCTTGGTAATTAACCATACTGAAAAAATAGCAGGTAAGAGTCCCAGTGGTTTTGTTAGTACAGCAGTCCCAATAGATGCTAGGGTGTCGGACCAACTCAAGTCCAAAATATGGTCAAACCAGTATGTTGACTTCATAAAACTTCTTTCAAAAGATAAGCAGAAGAAAGGTAAGTTTTCTTTACAAGTTGAGGATGGCGACAGTCCTGGTAAGTTGACAATCCACCAGGTGGAGAATGATTCATCAAATGACGCATCTGTCTCCTCCATGCATGACTGGCTTACTGCATGGAACAGATTTTCTGCAATTTATTGCATGAAATACACTGATCAACAGGCAAAACTAGCTAAGCATTTAGAAGCAGTCAGGGAGATAGCAGATGCAAAGGGCAATTGGAAAGGGTATGATACAGACTTTAGAATGCTCGTGGCTCAGGGACAAGTTGCCTGGGGGGATGTCCACATGGAGTTGTATGTCAATGCCAGACTGACAACAACCCAGACAATGAAACCAAGCAAAGGTAGTAAAGACCTACAGTATAGATCAATTCCCAAGGGTGCCTGCTTCCAATATCATTCAGGTAAACACTGTCAGGCAGGAATGTCCTGTCGTTTTCAGCATAGATGCTATAACTGTGCAGGGGTTCACCCATTTATTCACTGTACAAAACCAACTAAGCACCCCTTTCGTGTCATGCAAAAATATCAAAACCAAACAGGCAACACAAGTAAACAGTCTACCCAAACAAAAACAAACTCTACTGCCAAGCAAGGGCCCAACTCCAATCAAAGTAAATAGACTTGCTCACTGGTTATCTGGTTATGATAAAGATGAAATTAACTATTTAATTGATGGTTTTTCGAATGGGTTCTGTTTAGGATTCGAAGGAGAATGTCCGGGAATAGAGTCTAAGAATTTGAATTCTGCTCTTGCAAAACCTGAAATTATTGATCAAAAAATACAAAAAGAAATTTTGGCTGGTAGAATCCAGGGCCCTTTTGAAAGTAAGCCAATCCCTAATTTACAATGTTCACCATTAGGTTTAGTTGAAAAGAAAGAGCCGGGTGAATATAGAATGATTCATCACTTATCATACCCAGAAAACCAATCTGTCAATGATGGCATACCACCAGATGAGTCATTTGTTCAATACTCATCAATTTTAGATGCGATTCATTTTATTAAACAATGTGGGGAAGGTGCATTCTGTTGTAAAACAGACATTAAGTCAGCATTTAGAATAATTAATCTACACCACACACAGTTTAAGTTTGTCGGGTTTAAATGGGAAAGCAAATACTATTTTGATACCTGTCTGCAGTTTGGTCTAAGTTCATCTTGTAAAATATTCGAACGATTCTCCACAGCTTTGCAATGGATTGCACAAAATAAATTGGGTATATCTTGCATTTCACATGTGTTGGATGACTTTATTATTGTAGACAAATCACCGACACAATGTGTTTACAAGCTCAAAACTTTTTTGGCTATGTTTACAGAAATTGGGGTACCTATTTCACTTGAAAAAACGTGTGGTCCCAAACAGGTGATAACCTATCTGGGTTATGAATTGGATTCAATTAAAATGGAATGTAGACTTCCAAAAGACAAAATTTTAAAGTGTGTCAAGAAAATTCAATTTGCCTTGGAACAAACTAAGTTAACTTTAAAAGAACTGCAGTCAATTATAGGTTTACTGAATTTTGCTTGTAATGTAGTATTGCCAGGCAGAGCCTTTTTAAGAAGACTAATCGATTTGACCATTGGAATCAAAAAGCACTTTTACAGAATTAGGATGACAAAGGAAGTTAAGGAGGATTTGAATGTTTGGTTGGATTTTCTTTGCCATTTCAATGGTTCTTCAATGTTTCTCCCTGATAAATGGATAAGTTCAAGTGAATTAAAGTTATATACTGATGCCTCAGGTGTCATTGGATATGCTGCAGTTTTTGGTAGTCAGTGGTTTAAAGGAGAATGGAATACTAGTTGGCAGTACCAAAACATAGCAGTCTTAGAATTGTATCCCATTGTCCTGGCAGTACAAGTCTGGTCTAAATTTATGACAAATAAGTGCATTTTGTTTAACACTGACAATCAAGCATTGGTTCATGTCATTAATAAGCAAACGTCTAAAGATAAACATATCATGTTTCTTTTGCGAAAACTAGTATTGACATGCTTACAATATAACATTTATTTCAGAGCAAAGCATTTGACTTCAAAAGAAAATTTACTATGTGATTGTCTTTCTCGTTCTAAGGTAAATCAGTTCTTACAACTGGCGCCATGGGCAGACAGAAACCCAGTCAACGTGCCTCCACTTCCAAAATTTCCGAATTAACAAGTGACATCCAGAGACTCCTGGATTACAGTCTCACAAGTTCCTCAACAGCTTCGTACTCCCATGCATGGACAGTTTTTCAAAACTTTGCAAAGAAATATGGGTTTTTGGTTGAACTTCCAGTTAAACAACATATATTAGTATATTATGTTGCATACCTCTTTTCGAGGGACTATGCTGCATCGACCATTGCATCTTACCTCTCAGCTATTAGTTACATTCATAAGATTAACAATTTTGGGGATCCATGCTCATCCTTTTTAATACAAAAATTACTGTTATCAACCCGCAAACTGAAACCTTCACAAGATGTTAGGATACCTATTACCAAAAATATTTTACATCAAATATGCGACG
Organism: Saccostrea echinata; assembly: GCF_033153115.1. Lineage (NCBI taxonomy): Eukaryota > Metazoa > Mollusca > Bivalvia > Ostreida > Ostreidae > Saccostrea > Saccostrea echinata. Next base: position 27,069,223 of record NW_026889765.1, on the reverse strand, counting down.
TTTTACCATTTACAGTTTCTAATGCATTTGAATCGGCCATGTTCAAAGCAATGTTTTTGTTGGCATTCTACGGGTTTTTAAGGGTTGGAGAAATAACATCTTACCAGAAAGTAATCAATAAGAATTTACTTCACATCAATCAGATTTGTATGGAACAAGACAAAATTATTATCAAATTTATTACGTATAAACATCACATGGGTAAACCATTTTTTCTTACAATACATTCAGCAAGTAGCAAAAACCATTGTCCAGTTCAATGCCTCAAAAGTTACTTAAGTTTAAGAGGGATACAAAATGGGCCACTCTTTTGCTATGTGCCAAATATTCCAGTTACTAGGTGTAAATTTTCCACAATACTTAAAAACTGTCTCTCATTTGCAAACATGGACATGAGTAGAATAACAAGTCATTCTTTCCGGATAGGCATGGCATCTCATTGCGCGGATATTGGCATGAGCGACAGCAAAATAAGACTCTTAGGTCGATGGAAATCGGATGCATTCAAAAGTTATATTAGGCCAATTAACCCTTCCTAAGAACAATGTCCATAGGCTATTTGTTAATGTCTAGTTGGACAGGCTCTATCGAGTGAGCAAGCGAATGGAGAACTTAATAGTGCCCGTGACATTGGTGATTGGTATGTGGACTCTAAAAGTGCGAGCTCAGGAACATATGTATATTTCCTGATAACGTTGAAACTAGGTGGGACATATGTTTATTCCTACTTATTTTACCTATAGTTAGGGTTACTATATTTTGATTTCATTTGTGTGAATAATACAAAATCGAATTCATCAGGAACATATGTATATTTCCTGATAACATTGCATCAAGGTGGGACATATGTTTATTCCTACCATACATGTTCTACCTATAAAGTTAAGATGACATTTTATGTTAAACTGGTGAAGTATACATAGCATGTATGTTTTGGGTGGGGCATATGTGTATCCTCACCTACCATGAATAGTAGTTGCATTTGTTGAGATAAGGCTAAGGTTTGCAGAGCATATGTCTTTCTCTGCAAAGGTTGGTCTCATTGGGTGTATCTGCACTTTGCCACTTTCATTTTTTTTTTATGGTGCTGTTTTTCTTCTCTCCTTGGGGTCTGAACTTGATTAATGGGATTTAATCAAGTACATGGCGGTTTCAGACCACAAGGAATAGATGTTTTGGAAATTATGTAATCACATCATTAATTAGATAATTAATGGGAATTATTGATTAATATTGATTTAAAATATTAATTGGGTAGATAATCAAATATTTATAATTGTATATCAATTTTTAATAAGGTTATTATTACATAACCATTTAATGTGATCTACGTAATTATATGTAATCTAAATTTGGGATAATTAATAAAGTCACAGTGGTGGCAAAGTGCAACATAACCTTTTCTTTCTGTGTTATGTATTAATATGTATAAGATGGAGGGCTCAGGTGGTTTAAGGACATTAAGTTACGCGAGTGGAGGAAAATCATACTATTCGAATATGCATCGAATTATGCTTTACTGAGAGTCTGGGGAATTCGAACATTATCAATTATGGATAAAAGAATTTTAAGGTTTCTTAAAATACTTTATGTATATTGATAATTTATTTGGTCACATTTGCTGGAGTTATCGCGCTTGCAATTTACGCCGGCATCTTCTTATATGGTCAGTTAAGGCAGTGTCGCAAGGCAGAACCAATGGAATCGTTTCGCGGGAAAACTGTGGGTGCGTCTTTTTAGATGTAGCGTGGGTTCTCACTTTCTTACAGGACGCCGGCGATTTTATACACGGAAAATTTTTAAGCGATTTTAATCCACCTCCACCCCTCCGCCTTCCTTTTATTATGGATAAACCATATCTGTTTCTATATTGCGGTTTCAGACCACAAGGAATAGATGTTTTGGAAATTATGTAATCACATCATTAATTAGATAATTAATGGGAATTATTGATTAATATTGATTTAAAATATTAATTGGGTAGATAATCAAATATTTATAATTGTATATCAATTTTTAATAAGGTTATTATTACATAACCATTTAATGTGATCTACGTAATTATATGTAATCTAAATTTGGGATAATTAATAAAGTCACAGTGGTGGCAAAGTGCAACATAACCTTTTCTTTCTGTGTTATGTATTAATATGTATAAGATGGAGGGCTCAGGTGGTTTAAGGACATTAAGTTACGCGAGTGGAGGAAAATCATACTATTCGAATATGCATCGAATTATGCTTTACTGAGAGTCTGGGGAATTCGAACATTATCAATTATGGATAAAAATAATTAAACTTTACGATGTACATTGAAATAAGAAGACTCATAATTTATAATAATATGAAGACATATTTGTATATAAAAATTAGACAATCACATAGGTCCAAGATCTGTACACTGCAACATCGGCAGAAGTGTCCTTAACCATAAAGGCACCATCTGGAGCTTTTTATGAGTATAACAGCCCAAACGTCAAGAAAGTAGAAGTCTGAAAAAAATATAAAATATATGAAATATACTAGGGCTGGGACGATACATCTTTTTCATATCGATACGTATCCCGATATTTGAGCCACGATACGATATGTATCACGATATGTTTAATTGGTTATAAATTCTTTTTTTATATTGAAATGAACAAGACATCTCTTCACAAATAAGAATAATTTATTCAAGGAAGTTGTGTATCTGTTGTAAAACTTAATTATTTTGGTCTGAATTATTATGAATTTCATATTCATATTTATATTAAGCATATTTATTTTACATATTAAACCCAAAATGTTAAGTTAACAAAGAAAAACATTAGTCAGAATTTTTGGGGCAATATGTCGATATTTCTTCATACGTATCGATATGCGTATTATCCTCACATTGAATCGATATTATCGATATCTCGATATATCGTCCCAGCCCTAAAATATACGCAATTGAAGTATTTTTAATTTAATATATTTATCAATCGTTGGATTTAAATCCTATATATGTATATTTAGGAGCCTACAGTATCAGCTTCCATCATCCTCCTCTACATCATCCTCTTCCTCATCCACAACTATCTCCTCACAGCCATCAACTTCTTCTTTTTGTCCATCCACTTTAGAAGTTGGTGTCCAGACAACAGAGTCAACCCTTTAGGGAGGCATAGACGAGTCATGTTGTTGCATATGCGGAAAGGCACAATCGGAGAGCAAATTGTGGGTAGGGTGTGAGATAAAAGATTGCCGTTATTGGAGGCATGCATGGTGCATGGGGGTTACGGCGTATAGGAAAACAGCTCTCAAAAACATTAAATTTTACTGTCCAGAACATTCAGGTTTGAAAAAATAAATTCTCCAACATAAAATTTTGATTTTCAAAAAATGTCAATAGTTGTACATCTACATATTCAATACCTTTAATCTGATTCTGGATCGCTTTGATTCTCCTGTAATTCGTGGAGTTCTTTTACAAGTTCCAATAAAAGAGCTTTTTTGCTTGTTTTCATCTTTTTCCATTTTTGGTTCAGGGTCTTTGATTTTAGGATGTCCAACTGTGTCTCGATGTGTGCAGTAATCTCATCTTTCGTCTTGTTTGCAATGTTTGTGTGTTTCTCTCTGTGTTCTGGCAAACTGAAAATGGGTGTGTGCTTCTGTGTGGATGAAATTTTGTGTGTTGTAATGTGTGTGTAATGTGAATCTTTGTTGTTTTGTGCGTGTTCTTAGAAATGTTAAAAACTGCTGTCTAATGGCTTATTTGTTAATGTGGTGAGTGAATGTTACTGCAAGTATTGGCGTTCCCTAATGATATGTCTGAATACTGTGATTTCCTCTGTAATGTCATAAGTGTATGTATTCCGTGTCTTTTTCTGTTAGCCCTAAGTGTGTTTGTATGTTAAGTCTGATCTGGAAATCAAAATGACATGATATTTTTTTAAAAATGAAAAAGATTACAGTTTTATCATATAAAATAATTTCAGCAATTTTGTTTTAAATTCCCAGGTCTAATTTTTCAATATTTCTGCAAATGGTTAACCATTTCTCATCAGTGGGGAGGTCTGGTGGCATGAAGCTCTTACTTTTTCTGTTCAGGTTTTCCAGAACAAAGTCGCCCCCTTCATATAAAATAATTTCAGCAATTTTTTAAAAAAAATTACCAGGTCTAATTTGTCAATATTTCTGCAAAAGGTTAACCATTTCTCAACAGTGGGGAGGCCTGGTGGCATGAAGCTCTTACTTTTTCTGTTCAGGTTTTCCAGATCAAAGTCGCCCCCTTCACCCTTACTCTCGTTCCCACTCACAGTGTAGGATTCATTTTCTGCAATGAAATCATGTTCTGCTGATGGACATTGCACACGAATCATGGAGTCCCTTATATATGCCTCCATGTAGAATGGCATATTCAGACCAAAGAACAACGGTGAGAATTTTGACCTGCTGGCAAGAATTACCTCACTGTTGTTACGTCTGACGCCTGCTCGAAATACATGAAGGGCAAGGCTGAAATCAAAGACAATTTTAAGCATTAATTTTTCATTAGGGGTCCTTTGGAGGTCAAGAAAACCTTGAACTGACGGGATCTGCCCACGTTCTTTTGACTGTCGCACTTAAGGAAGAAGCATTTCTGCAGGCATGGCAAACAGAAAAATTTCTAACATTTACCAGCTTAAATTTTATGGTGATCTGCAAAACGATTTAACGTTTTATTAAGAAGTAGAATGGGAGTGGAAAAAATGTTAATAATCAAAAGTGTATGTTTCATCTACACAAAATGTTATAAACTCATTTTCATACGAAAACAGAAGTATATACCGTGGGCAGACTGGCATAAAGCAAGGGTCTTTAGACTTCTAAAGCCCAACATTTTGGCACGCTCTGCCAAACAAACATCCCATAAAAGCTTAAACAAAGCTTTGGTCATATTAATCTCGAAATGACCGTGACCTGCAAAATGGGAAAAATTGTTATGTTTCACATAATGCATGTTTTTTCTCTTTTCATTTTATGGAAAATTGAAATTCAAAATAAATTTACACCTGTTAGCATCAGAGCATTCCTGTATTTTCTGCCATGCTCCAGATCATCAGCATGTTTGCTGTCATCCATATGAGACAGGAATTCGTCCCTCTCAAACTGCCGACGGCAGGTGGGACAAATATATACATGTATCTCCTCTATAATGCGGGAGGCAAGGACGTAGGGGAGCCTTGCACCCTGCAGCAGTCCACTGTCTCGAATCTCCAACACCCGCCTCCTCCAGTAGATGATCCAGTACCTTAAAATTAATGAAAACCGCTGCTTTGACATATCAAAAATGTATTTTTTAATTTGAATACTTAAGAATAAAGTAATAACCTTCTCCACTGCTTCATCTGGACATGGGTTTTCAAAAATTGGTTCCACAGCAATTACTTCAGCTCGCTCTCCTACATGCCTGCTAGAGATAAATGTGTATCTGAAAAAAAAAATAGTTTAAAAATCTCAATAAGAAAAATATCATTGTTTGTTTGCTTGTTTGTATGTTGTTTAACGTCCCTCTACAGAATTTTTCACTCATATGGAGACGCCATCACTTGCCGGTGGAGAGCTGCAAATTTTGTCCTATCCTCGGCACTTACGGCCATTGAGCAGTGAGGGATCTTTTTCGTGCCAGCACCTACTGCGACACGGGACCTCAGTTTATACGGTCTCATCCGAAGGACCGGTCTCCACGTCCCACAGTGGGATTCGAACCCGCGACGTAAGGATCAACTCCTTACTTCGCGAATCTAGAGCAGACGCTCTAACCACTGCGCCACGCGGGCGACTAGTTCCAGTAATGGAAATCAAACGTAATGGAAATCAAACGTATTAAGGAATTGATGAAGAAAAATGACAAATTGATGTAAATAAAATGTGTTTCATTAAGTGTATGCATTGTACTTAATATACATCATCTTATTTCAGATTTTAAACTGCACCTGTCTTAGAGCAGATTAGAAGAGCCTTGGCGAAAGAAAGTGGTCCAATAAATGTTCTCTTTTGTAGGAAATAAATGTTTTCTACTGCATTAGCAATGATGATGGCATTCTCCATTTCCACCTATCACCCCTTTAAAAAACGCAAGTAAAGGGCCGTTCCTCTCATTCATGTAGCCTTAGAAAAGAAAACAAAGAGGTTCTTAACAAGAAAAAAAGGAAAACATTTTACTGAACCTTCCTTTGGTATCCTTTGTTTTATCTCTGGTTCCTGATGGAAAAAAATATGGTCAATACATTAAAATGTGTTCATAGGGTTGTAAATGGATCTTACTTGATGGATCGAAATGTTTTAATGTTTCATCGCTCTGGTGCAGCGTACCTGCAACTACACTATCATCATACATTTTTTTGGATTGGTTTCTACCTGAAAAATTAGTGAAATACATGTCTTCTATCACCGTATTTTTTTCACTGAATGTACAAAAAATACGTAATATTGAGGGAAGCCCCCCCCCCCCCCACGTTTTCCCATCATAATGCTTCACTCTTTATGGAGTATGAAAATCTTCATTGAATATAGGTTTCCCCTTTTTTATTGCAGTATAGTTGTATAGTTAAATTCCACCTTGTTAATGTATTAAAAGTTGTCGTCAAAAAATTAAAACCATCTAACCCCCCTTCTCGATGCTACAGTTCTACATGCCCGCAAGAACTCAATGGTCCTGAGAGTCAAGTAAAGAAGTAAACGTCTTTAAAAAAGTTAAACAAACAAACAAACCAATTGCAGTCATGATCAAATCTAAATCACTGTCATCAATTTCCCCGCTCTCAATCTTTTGAATTAATTCTGCCACAATGGTTGGTTTCTTCAGTTTAGGAATTAATCTTGCCTGAGACATAGCAGAGGAAAGACATCATAGTCTTTCTTTTGATCTTCAAATTAAAAAAAAATCATACAACATATATATATTTACACCCCCCTTTTCGATTATTAAAAACATACCTCTGTATACTTAACGCATCCTTCGCAAATGTAAATTGCCATTAAACTGAGTTCTCCCTCCTCCTTTTATTTTTCTATAACTTCTACCTTCACTTTTCCCCTGCACTTTGAAAATACTTTTTTCCTCCGAGTCTTTGGAAAATGTTGCATGATTTTTGATACTACATTTCTTTTGAAATGGCATCTCTAAATAAACAACAAGTCAGCATAAATATATATATCTTTAATTATATTTCATACAAACTGTTAAATCCATATTTACAAGGAGTTCAACATAAATGCAAAATTTTCCTATATTTTTTACACTATAGATCCGCCGTACAAACGTTTTTGCTGTTGCAATTATTTTTGATTAGTTCGAGACGATCACGGTCAATAAGGCGCTTTGTTTAGCAAACTATGAAAGTGAAACAAAGATCCCAAGTGAAAATTTTGCAGCGTTTAAGAGGTATGTTGTTATTAGAACCCAATAGACTGAACAACAGTATTACTTACTTGGTTGATGTGTTCTTCTCCACTTCTCTCGATTTTTACGCATGAAATGTTGCTCGATTCGCCTTTTATAGTCTGGGTGCTAGTAGGAGAACATCTCCCGATGTCCGTGCAACTGCGCCTTTCCTTTATTAGCTCTGAGCTGAAAGCTCAAGTGAGCTTTTCTGATCACCCGTTGTCCGTCCGTCCATCTGTAAACTTTTCACATTTTCAACTTCTCAAGAACCACTGGGCCAATTTTAACCAAACTTGGAACAAAGCATCCTTGGGTTAAGGGCCAAGTCCCCTTCAAAGGGGAGATAATCAAGAAAAGACAAAAATTGGGTTGGGTCATTAAAAAATCTTCTCAAGAACCACTGGGCCAGAAAAACTGAAACTTATGTGGAAGCATCCTGGGGTAGTGTAGATTCTAAATTGTTCAAATTATGACCCCGGGGGTAGGGCGGGGCCACAATAGGGAATCCAAGTTTTGCATTGAAATATGTAGTAAAAATCTTTAAAAATCTTCTTCTCGAGAACCACTGGGCCAGAAAAGCTGAAACTTATGTAGAAGCATTCTGGGGTAGTGTAGATTCTAAATTGTTTGAATCATGATCCCCGGGGGTAGGGCAGGGCCACGATAAGTACTACAAGGGGGGATCAGGTGAAAAACAGCAAGGCCACAGTTACGCAGGTGAGCGTTGTGGCCCATGTGCCTCTTTTTTTTCTTTTTTTTGTAATATTGGCGCGAAGAAAAAAGATTACCATTTGGTTAGTAATACATGTATATCATTCAGGTAATCGACCACCAAGTGGGGGTTAACGGACCAAAAGGTGGTGTATGCCCAACCTGTATATACCTCAGCCCATCCCGAGAGCAGGTATTTAAATATATTCATACTATTAGGTTGGGGGCAAGTAAGGTAAAGACACTCGGGTGGCGTGACTATGATATTCAGTTTAGGCTGAAGAAGGAGGCTAACCCATCCCTCTCATTTGCTGTAGTTGACCAGGAGCTATGGCTCTTGTACATGTACAGTGCTCCCAGCTCCCAGATTTCCTCACCTCAGGCCTCCCTTCTTAAGTGTTATGAATTTAAATACAAGGGCCTATGTAATAAACTCGCATGTCAATACAAACACGAATGCATGATACGTTCACAAAACCATCCCTACATTAAACACAAGACATCCTCAGGCTCTAGTTTAAATTTTAGGTCTAGTGGTCTGCAAGCAACATGGCGGCCTCAGCTACCCAGGAGACTCACAGAACCAAGTTCAGCTATTAGAGCCCCTTATACCCAGTCAGCTAGACCTCAGTAATATTGCAGCAAGCCCTATAATGTGCCCAAATTAAGTGAATTATTGGCAAATTACCCACTTGGCTTGGTGGCCTTAGAACTCTTGCAGGGATTTACATTTGGAATTAGGTTGTGTTATGAAGGGCCTCGAGTGGCCACTGATTGTAATAATCTTAAATCCATGTCTGGTTTACAGTTTGACGCCATTCAGTTAGTTATTAATGAGATCATGTCAGGCAGAGTTGCAGGTTCATTTGATCAGCCCCTCTGCCGAATCTTAGGTTCTCCCCAGTGGGTATGGTACAGAAGAAGGGGGGTTCTTACAGATTGATTCATCACTTGTCTTACCCATCTGGGTCTAGCGTCAATGATTTTATTATTAAGGAGCATTGCTCGGTTAATTACTCGTCATTTGATGACGCATTAGACATGCTTGAAAATTGGGTCCAGGTGCACTAATTGCTTGATTAGATATAAAAAAAAAATGCATTTAGGCTATTGCCGGTTCACAAATCTGATTATCAATTATTAGGCTTCAAAATTCGGGGTATGATGTTTGTGGATAAGTGCTTGCCTTTTGGGTGTTCTGTGAGCTGTTCCAAGTTCGAAAAATTTTCTACATTTTTAGAATGGGTACTTAAGCAGCAGACCAAAAGCAATAACCTGGTTCATTATTTAGATGATTTACTGGTGGCAGGTAGGGAGGGTAGTCAAGATTGTGCTAGGCTCATGTCAGTGTTTAGCTCCATCTGTTGCGAGCTAGGTATCCTTTTAGCGCACGAAAAAACTCTTGGACCTACAAACAAACTGACCTTTTTGGGGCTAGAAATTAACTGTTAATATGACAATTCGCATACCGTCGGATAAATTGGGGCAGCTTAAAGACCAGTTAACTTATATACTATCAAAAAAGAAGGTCACATTGAAGGAGCTTCAGGCCCTTACAGGGCTATTGAATTCTTGTACAAGGGCTATCCCAGCCGGTAGGGCTTTTGTTAGAAGGCTATTTGATGCTACTTGTGGGCTGTCAAAACCGTAGTTAGAATAATCTAACTGTGTCTCGGGACAAGCCCTCACCACAGTTAGAATACGTCCCATATACTTGCAATGTAGCAAATCGGAGTGGATCCACTCCGAAATGATTTTGAAGAATACAAAAGGAGTTAAACTGAAAATAACTACCAAATTAATAATAACAAACCTTTTTGAGGTTGTTTATTCCTTTTAACCTAAAAAATAATCCATATAAATACGAAAATTCAACTCATTTTCTCAACGTTTTTTCCTCTCTTCAAATTTAATGCCATGTTGACATTCGGAACTCTCTGGGTTGTTCATAGAAAATGCAGAGAGTTCGAGTTATCGCCCGTGTTTATTTTGCAACATTGCCAATACACGGAACGAATTCTATCGTTAAACCGGGTCCGTAGGACAATATCATTTTAAGGATAGAATGTTCTGTCTATCAAAACCATATCACAAGCGCAGGGTCAGTTTAGAAATGAGGGCAGATATTAAAACTTGGTTACTGTTTTTAGAATATTTCAATGGAGTCACTTCTTACAGAATTGTGGATTGGACAAATGATTTTGACTTGGAGTTATTTACTGATAGTGCAGAAAATGTTGAGTTAGGTTGTGGTGCTATTTTAGGTACATGTAAGCAATGGGCATGCATGCAATGGCCAGCACAGTGGAAATGGTTAGAGATCATTTAAGACATTACATTCTTAGAGTTAGTACCAATAGTTATGGCTTTTGACATCTGGGGTGGAAAATTGGCTGGCAAGAAAGTTATTCTTCACACCGATAACCAGGCTCTTGTATCTATTCTTAATTCTAAAACATTCAAACCAAAAAGGGTCATGCGTTTGCTTAGGAATTTGGTTCTTCGGGGGTTAGTGTATAACATTCAGTTGAAGGCGACACATATCATAGGCCTGCATAGTATCAAAGCCGATTCTCTCTCTCGACAGCAGTGGTCACGTTTCCGGGCCAGCTTCCCAGAGGCGGAGGACCACCCAACATTAATCCCCCAGTCATTTCTGCAGGCGATCTACGACATAGAGCTCGAGAGCTGTTAAGCTATTTTATCTCTGACAGTTCTAAGAAGTTGTGTAACACTGCATTAAACGTTTTCAATGATTTTCGCAAGCTTTATTTTGGCACAGAAGACTGGCCTCCCCATTACAATAAATTAGTGGATTTTGTTTTCTACCTATCATATAAGCAGTATTCCCCAAACACAGTTAAGTCTTACATTTCTGAGATATCTTATTTTTGTAAACTTCACAATCTTCCTGATTCAACACAATCATTCTTACTCAGAAAAATCCTCGTAGGTTTGGGCCGAAAGAATGTGCATGTTGATGGACGTAAACCGATAACTTCCACAATTTTGTCCAGTATACTAAAGTTGCTTCCTACAATTTGCAAAACCCCATATGAAGTCAGGCGCGTAGCCAGAATAGAAATGATGTGTACGCAGAGAACGGCAGGGGGTTGGGTGGGGGGGGGGGGTCTTGAGCCCCCACCCACCCAGTGTTTAAGGTCTCTGGTCAGGCACGTAATATAGTTTTTGCCAGCCAGGAAAAAATTACGACTTTAAAAATTTTTCAAGCAAAGACGAAAAAGGAAGATTGTCAAAATTCGAAGTCCTATTTCTTGTGTGTGTGTGTGTGTTTGTTGAAGGGGTGGGGTGGGTGGGTATCCATCTTTCACAAACCAAATTTTTATTGATACATTACCAAATTACCATGATTTAACAATGGTGCAAAAACAGGGGGGGGGGGGGTTTCCAACCCTTTCAATGTACAATTTCAATAGTAAAAGGTTAGGTTTTGGGAATAAGTAGGGGGGAGGCTCCCCTGATACTACGTGCCTGCTGGTGAGGGCCCAGAAGCTCCGGAGTTTTACCAAATATTTCATGCATTTTCTTTAGTTTTAGTTTTTTGTTTAGGAAATAAAAGGCTTATAGTAATATTTATTTTTTTTTTAACGAAAATTAATATTCCATAGAAACCTATTGCACATATAATTGAGGATAAAAAATTTAACCGATATATTAATTGGTATCAAATAATCATTCTTAACTTTTTAAAACACGTATACAAAATTTTAATTATGAACAAAAAAATATCGTATTGTAAATCATACTAGTAGATCATAGCATTCAACGATGTGGCTGAAATTGAATTTTTCAAAGATCTTTAAAAAAAAAAAATCAATGTATAATAGAACAATGACAAAATAATGAATGATTTATTTAGATTTGGCAATTATTAAATAAAAGATTTCAAATTTTATCATACAGCCATGATAATTTAAGATTTAAATCGACACAGTATGACAGAGAATAATTTGAAACACGAAAATTTGTTGGATGGTACTGAGATTTTTTTTCTCCGAATAATTCTCTCTTTTTTCTTATCTTTTTTTTTTCTTTTTTTTCTGAAAATGATGTGTACGCACTTGCGTATTTGCGTATAGGCAGCTACGCGCCTGGAAGTTGTGCTGTTCTCAGCCATATTCACAACAATCTTTTTTGGTTATTTTAGAATGGGGGAGCTGGTTCAAAATTCGGCACATGACCCTGGTCATGCTATTCAAGCCGGGGATGTAACTTATCACAAACACACCAACAGTCCTCATTGTCCTTAAACACTCGAAAACCGATCAAGAGGGGAGGGGAACAACAATTTCACTAACAGCCACTCTTCAGCCAATATGCCCAGTGCGCCTAGTTCTAACATTCATGCACGTAAGACCCAACTTCCCTTCAGCATTTTTTGTCACATCTCGGATAGCCCTGTGACAAGGTACCAGGTGTCATCTGTTTTCAATGTGGCCATAGAAAAATTGGGGTTAAACAAGCAAACTTACAAAACTCATTCCTTCCGCATAGGCGCAATTTCCACTGCTTGGGCAACGGAGCTATCGAAAAAGACATTGCCAGTAGGGGTAGATGGAAATCTCAGTGTTTGTTCAAGTATATTAGGAATTAAGATGTAATTGGCCTTAGCCTCATAATCATGTAATTTTTTTTGTCGTCAATTTTTTGTAGGTGTAAAAAGAATATGGATCATTGGGTCTTCCATTGTTAAGCATGCATTTTATCATGCAAGAAAATCACTACTTGGCACCAACTTAGATTTAGACCGGCATAATGCTACCATATTCTGGCAAGGCAAAGGGGGTATGAAGTTGGAAGAGATCTTACATAAAGTTAGAACATTACTCAAGGTAGAAAATGGTTAGTAATTCATTTCGGGGGTAATAACATTGAATAGTACAGTGGGGGTAAGTCAGCTGATTTACGTTTCAGATTAAAAGATGTATTACAAAAATTAGCAAAATTACTACCATCAACAATATTGATATGGTCGCAAATACTGCCGCGTCTTCATTGGAGGGGGGGGGGGGGTATTAACCAATCTGCTATGGAGAGGATAAGAGTCCGAGTGAACAGCCATGTGGCTACCTACTTATTAAGGTCTGGGGGAAGTACATCAGGTACCTACATATGGTCAACACAGGCATGTTTTTTAAAGATAAGGTCCACCTTTCTGAGATGGGTAATAACTTGTTTTTGTATAGATTGCAAAAAGCACTGCAAGCGTTTTTGATGAATAACTCCATTCAAGTGTCCCCAAGACTTGGGGAAAATGGGCCATGGCTGCGCCATGACTAAGATTTTAGTCATGGTTACTTGTCCTAATTTTGTTTCCTGACTGTCCATAGACTATTGAGGGTCTATGTATCTGTACTGACGTATACCAAGTCATTTTATTTTCTTGGTCATCTTGTAAGACTAAGTATTGTTTATTGACACACATTTATACGTGCATTTATATTTATATTTTTTTCTTTTTTGGAGAACATGCACATCAGTTTGATGGTCATTTTCATGTTGGTTTACTTACTCTAAACAATATCAATCCTTCATTTTCATACAGGGCGCCCTACTGGTGGCGCAGCCAATGCTGAAGCATAGGCTCGGGGCGTATATTTGGCTCACCAGTAGTGCCAAACCTATATTTTTAACTATATGACTTGGTGCCTAATTGAATGATTTTTGCAATTATTGTTCAATCAGGTGAGCATCTGTGCCCAGGGCCCACCATTTATGCTTGTATTTTTTGGGGGATGCAAAATCAAAGCAATAATTGATGCCTGGCTCCCTTATTGTATAAAGCAGTCGTGGCCTATATCGCCAAATAAATTTAAATGAAGTATAAGCATCTTGTTATCTTTCCTATACAAGCCTAAGCTTAAGGCATCTTTTGATAATGTGATTTAACCACTCAAAGTTAAATCCATTTATCAGTGTCACTAAGCTTGCTTTTTTCAATATTTCGTCATTCGGGGTTATCCTTTGAATCCCGCCCTGGTATTAGCATCATCTTAACCTCGGGGTTTTTGGGTTATTAAGCATATTGCCTAGGCGGATATTTGGCTCACCAGTAGTGCCAAACCTATATTTTACATTGTAACTATATGACTTGGTGCCTAATTGAATGCATTTTGCAATTATTGTTCAATCGGGTGAGCATCTGTGCCCAGGGCCAACCACTTATGCTTGTATATTTTTGGGGATGCCAAATCAAGGCAATAATTGATGCCTGGCTCACTTATTGTATAAAGCAACCGTGGCCTATATCGCCAAATAAATTTAAATAAGTTTAAACATCTTGTTATCTTTCTTATACAAGCCTAAGCTTAAGGCATCTTTTTATAATTGTTTTATTAGTATATGATTCAGTGATTAAATGATATAAACTAGTTAAGGCCTAAAAAATATGTTTGTTTCCCGTAACCCGACCGACCCATTCAAATTTTTCTGCCAAATCTGCGTTTGCTCTTTTCCTTTGATTTGATCAATCAGCTGATTCCATTTATTTAAAAAATATAAATTGTAGCTTTATTTGAGATATAAATTATGTCAACCTAGTCAACATTTACCTTAAATATAAAGAGTAATCATTATTGTAACAACAATTTCCCCCACATCTTTACGAAAGTCGTTTTCTGCCGCTAGGCAGCCATGTTGGGTGTCCACTGTGAATATAACACCTGGTTAATTCAGTCCGGAGATGTTTAAACCCAATATCATCCCGACCTACCGACCCTTGATTTTTTGGGAATATTACAGGAAACAAACATTTCTTTTTACGCCTAAGTAATCCTTGACATATTTCTTATCTGTTTACATTCTTTGAAGTCCTAGCTGAATGCAGCGAGTGAAGCGGGGTTAAAATAAACGTACCCAGTTGTATTAATTGAAAATACGTGATCTATTTGTTTTGTCCGAAAACAGAAAAAAAATGTCATGTTCACCTGTTTGGATGAAATAATTTTTCAGAAAAATTTTACAATTCAGAAATTTGGCCCTATGTATGTAAATGTTATTTTCACCTGGAAGATCGAGGTGGAGGTGAACATAACTTTTTATATCTAATAGCATCAATTTTGAAGTTCTCGGTCTGTTATTGGACCAGCATAGAAAAATAATGTCATATTCACCTTGAAGATTTCGTAAAGGTGAACATACCTTAGTATGTTTTCCAAAATATTGGATCTCGTTATTATTCATAAGATACAAAATTAGATGTGCATGTATTTACTGAAAATTTAAGACAATTTTTAAAAAACATGTTTTACTCTTTCAAAAGCAGGTGACTACAATGTCATATAATATATTTTTAAAAATATTTTATCTATTTGAAAATGTGCATTCATTTATGCAAGTGTTCACACCTAAATGACAAGCAGAAAACCAATTGTGTTACAAAAATATAAAACAAAATCTGCCATGTAGATTATTTCTTGTTAAAAAAATGTATGGCACCTATAAGTAACATAGTGCATTTGTTTATACCCATTTCAAATCTGTACACAGATTCAGCATATCAGTAAATATGTAGGTGTTTTGCAAAATGCATGCACATGTATAATGAACATACATATAGTATATATTATTACTAAGCTAAGATCTCCCCGTCATAATCAAATTTACATTTAAAGTGAAAATAAACTTTATTTTCAGTTTTGTTTATCACAATGCAACACTGAATTAATATATGCTTACATAGTTTACACCAAATGTTAACAAAACACAGATAACTCAGTCTCCAGTTTAAAGCATGGGTAATTATTCTTTAAAAATACATAACTTGAAAATATATATTAATCATCTGAATTTTACTCACGGTGCACTACTCATTCAAATTGTCCTATGCCAACATAATATTCATATTTATGTAGTTATCTTACAAAACACAGTAAAAACAAGTAATAACTCGTATTTCCTAACTGACAACAGTATATACACATTTTTTCTTAGCACAGAAGGAATCTTTTGTATATTTTTATAGTTAAAAAATATACGAAAATTAATGATCAGATATTTGCCGTACCATTCGTTTAATAAGCCTTCTCATTGCTGTTCATTGGGAAATAAATATTTTCAGATTGTTTTGATTTTTACGAATTTCTCGAAAGGAACAAGCTTCAGATACCATAGCGACTGCTGTAGATGTCATGCACCTTAACCTTGTAACAAATATTGGCTCAATCTACCAATGGTGAAAAAATACGGCTACAGTTGTTTGATCACAGAATATCACAGTCTTATCTCGTTTAAGGTGGTGTTATTGTTATTTCGAGATTTTAATTTATAAAAAAGTATGTCAAAAGATCACAACAAAGGCAGGCACTATATACCAAAGCCCCAGAGTATCCCTTCCTCTAGCAGCTGATCCAACAACGAAAAAAATAGCATGTGAAAAACAGAGTTTTGAACATGGATGATTTATCTAGATAAGTAACTAAAATTCATTTCTTTAGCAACCCGACGATCATGATTTCACAAACAGAAATAATTGCCTCTGTATCTGCTCCGTTAAGAACCACCACATCTGTCCCCGTGAGGCATTTATCACAGACGATTGTAGTATTCGTTCCTGGTTTGGCTGGACCTTCAAAGTATCCGCAGTAAGAATTCCCAACAAAAACACCAATTTTTTTGAGAGCGTACGCTGCAAAAAATAATTTTGACAATTGCAGGAATGTCTTTTTTTTATATATTGGTTTACTATTGAATGAGTGCATGTGTATTATGTTATTTTATTAACTAAATACTGAAAAGCTATAATTATATATACATTTTCGGAAATTAATCCGAAACACAATTGATCATATGTGTCCCCACTGCATCTAAGTAAGTTTGCTTAACGTTGGACTTTTTTTTATAACTTAAAACGGACCTCCTTCAAATATTTTGACATTTGTTCATCTATTTAAAGACATATCCAATATATAGGGCAGTTCCCTTCTAATATATTTAAGTGAACATTCATCCAGTATAGTTCACTTGCAGTATAGTATGCATCCTTACAATCCTTTCAGAGATTATTCAATCAAGTTTGTGCAGCATTAAAATTGTGAGTTTAAACGAAAGTACCTCATATCTGTTATCCATTCACTCAAAGAGAAAGTAGAGAGAGAAAGTCACATGTACATGTAGCATCATAATTGTTACTATGTATCCAAAGTTGTAATGTGTATATAACACTTGTCAATGTAGGACTTTTATGGGCTATGGGTCAAATGTCTAGCTGAATACACATCCAAATACACTTCCTATGCAACTTCTGAATCTATGAGTGTTAGTATAGCAAAAGATCCCAAAATACACCAAACCTGTCTGAAATACAGTAACTAGGGAAGGGGCCTCTTTAAACCTCTCCACTCATCCAGGAAATATAGGGCACAAGGAGCATCCGAAACGTTGACAGATAGTATGCACCCATGATGCAAAATTCATGCAAGATTGTTAAAGGATGAATTCAGAAATATTGATTAACACATTAACCATTATTCATAGAATGCATGCTAAAAGTTATCATTCATGTAAGTATTGTTAACATAGAAACTGCAGCGACTTTGAATTCAGCCTGCAGAATCAGCCATCAAAAAATCTAGGTACTGCATCAGATATATAATTGATCATTTGCCCCGTTAGCAACTTAGCATGACCATTTCATGACAGAACAATCTTCTGAAATCTAGAAGAAATGACCAAATGTTTGCAAAATATTACTATAATTGCTACCACTTACTATGTAGAAAGAAGTACACTGACAACCTAATATTTTTATTCACAATATTTAAGCTATATTTATGCTATATTCATTTAAGTACCCTGCCTAAATTCCATTATTAATGTAATTTTTTTGTTACTAACGTATTTGTAATTTAAGGACCCCATTGGAAATAAGCTTTTTTAAAAAGGCTTTTATGGGCTATCCTTAGGTAATACCTATCATCTGTATGTCATGTAATTTATATAATAATACATGTATATGCTCAATTAGATCTTTATTAAGTAGCATAGTGCTGAGATAATGTCTGTTTTTTTTTCTATTAGTGGGCTAATCTGTAATGTTTTAATTGTGTGTTATCATGACATTCTGTGATAATTTTACCTGAATAAAATGAAATGAAAAAAAAGCTCTTGGTACTAATAATTGAGTATCAAAACCTTACGATATGACATATAATACATGAACAATAGCCTGCAAATATATATTTTGGTTACCAATGAACAAAAAATGTAGCAAAAGCGATGACAAGAAAGTGAGATTGACAGATGGACAAACGAAAAGGACTACAATATTACATGTAGCCATTTATCAACGAAAGTAGATTAAGATGAATTTAATACCATACCATGGTTTTCGTCTACATCTCCTCGACTAAGTATAATTACGTGGTCAACATAATGAACTGAATGAAGATCTACAATAAGATATGAATCTTTAGTTTTCTCTGAATGAGCACAGTATTCGTGGTTATCTCTCGAGATCCGCCATATACCATCCACAGCGTAGGAGGCTTGAGAATGTTGGTCATAAGTGCTGCTTAATCTGGCCTGCTTTCCAAGAGCGACGTTGACAAAGTGAGCTATGAGAAAGAAATAAATATGTCCATTTGATGTGAAATCAGTAAATCACAACTCGGTATCTTTCTAATTATCCCACTGCTAATTATTTTAAGAGCTATTGTATCTGAATTCAAAATTAAAAAAAAACACACAAAACCTACCAAAACTAAAACAAAAGACCCCCCCCCCAAAAAAAAAAAAAAAAGTAATTGAAAAAAAAAAAGAAATAATATTGAGTCATATAAAAAATTAGATGGATTTGAATATGCAGACAAATTTTTGATCGACAAAACCCTTTTGATAATAATCAGACAAGACGACACAACATTGAAGTCATCATTACTGGTTTTTGGCATGCAGACAATGTTTTCTCTTGAACGCCGTACTCCTTGAATTGCTTCATGACATTTTCCTTTGATTAAGGAACTCTATAAATAATTCAATATTCAATAAATTAATCAATCTTTAGATCAATTTTAAGAAAGAAATTATTATTTTTACTACCATTTAAAACGTTACAAACTTTGAAACCTTAATCATGACTACCTGAATCACTAATATGTAATCAATTAATGCAGTTGTCAAAGTTTTATGTTGTACTAAGTATTTTGCACTTAAATCAAAACAGCAAGAAATAAATAGCAAGCAACTGCTAATTTTCACATTCGGTGTAGGTTTCTTTATAACATCCATAGGTAATTTACAAAATTCAATACCCTATAACACATACGAAACCTTGTCACTGCGCGATAGAATAAACAGTAGTAACTACATGTATACTATGCATTTTCTATACTCTGAAACACCAAAATATAATATTGTTTTGGCTCAATTTAATTATAAGGAACTATCCTATTATATAATCATACAAATATAACAATTGTACATTTGAAATTAATTTCAATTGTCATTTTTCTCCTCGCAATATTCATTTGCGTTATTAACTTTCCACGTCACAACTGCTAATTTTCCACATCACAACGGTTCTAAGGTCTATGAGGCACACCTTCTCTGAGAGGCGCAAAATTCATAAAAAAGTAACAAAATTAGCAATTATGAAGAGAGATATTAGAGAATTTAAACATAAGCATTGAAATCTTACTTTTGGATGTCGTAGGTCCTATAACAGCATGCACCTGTCCGTGCCGACAAATTATCATTCCGCGCCGCACGGAATTCAATAAGTCGGCACGGCCAGGTGCTGTTATAGGACCGACGACATCCAAAAGTAGGAAATCGATGCCTAAGAAATTCAAGCTGTGAGTTTTAAATATACCCCTTTATTAAATTGCAGGAAAATGAAACTGTAGAAATATCACACTGTAAGGAAATAATATGTGTTAAACTGAGTAATGACTGTTTAATAAAATGCACATGTAGTAAAGCGCAGATTGACATTCTAATGCATTTTACCTTTGAAATAAGAAAAACATTAATTTCAAGAGTTTTATTGCAGTGCAGTGAAATCTTATTTCAGTCGACTGTTTAAAAGAATAATTGAAATTAAGAAAAACTTATGAAAGAGATAACTGAAAATCTTATGTTCTTTTCCGTCCCTTTCGAGAATTTTTCACTCAATATAGAAACGTCACCATATACCGTTCAAGGGCTTCAAAGGATGATGTGACATACGGCCCCCGGTAAATTGACAAAAAATTAAATTTCTAAATTTTTCAGTAATTTTTTCATGCACTTAATCACTGATATGTATACCCTCATAAAATACTACTTTTATCGAAAATAGAAACATAATTTGGAAGATATATGTCTTTATTTTGAGTAGGGGTACCATGTTTACATCCAATTCCCATTGAACCTTGGCCCCGCCCCACTCTTTGAAGCCCTTAAAATATACGAGCGCAAGTAGGTACATTTTGCTCCTTTGGCTGGTCACTATATTTTATTGAAATCAACCTATATGTGAAAGGAGAAAAATGTACCTAACTGCGCTCACATGTTTTTTTTTTAAAAATGTAAAATCTACCTGGCCTTTCCCATTATGAACAGATCGACGAAACTATTTTTTCTGACGTAAGAATAAATTCATATGCTAATCGAGACACTGGTGATACTTTCTAACTGACCAATCAGCTAAATGAGTTGCATTACTAGTAATACTAATGACGTTTTATGCTTGGAAAAAAGGTTGTTTTTTTAACCTGCTTTCAGATAAATAATTTTTATGCATTTGAGACACAGATTAGACACGGATCTACAATTTCTCAGCTCACATTTACAAACAATTGATTTATAAATATACAAAGTTCAAAGTTTTGTAAAGCGTTTTGTGGGCAATCCTCAAGGTCTAAACGTATTCTCGAGAATCAGTGAATAGAAGATTCTTGTGCATTTCTTGACCCAAAACGGTAAACACTGAGGTTCCATGCGTATTATTATGTATAAATAGCCTTGGCTGACCATTAAAAGTTTGAAATGTATTAGAGATTAGATATCGTGTAAATTGACCCAAACCACGTGCCCTTGATAGAATGTCAACATGTAGTAAACCAGCATGTTTTGTCGTTCTGTCATCGGATTGGACAATTGTTCTCGGTAAGCGACAATGTGCGAAATAATAACAATAGCCATATAAGGTAGATTCCTCGGACATGTATATCCCTCTTTTGTACTAAGACCCGCCTATTCTGTTTTCATAAAAGAACATATTCATATTGTCACAAACCAGGCCGAATTTTGCTGTCATAGGGTCTAAAAAATCATAGATAATGCAGTAATCTTTATAATTAAAATGTGTTAGAACTATTCAAACTATTCAAAAGGCGTCGTATTTATTCACTCATGTTTGAGAACTATCAAAATCGTTGTAGATTAAATAGAATTCGTCGCAGAAAAAGAGGCCCCAGATAGGAGTTATGTCACATCCTTTAGACCTTTACTCGGCATTTAGGTTCATTGAGCCGTGTCAACGCTCGCCGTGACACGGACTGACGGAGCCTAGGTTTTTAAGGCCTCATCCAAAATACCCGCAACTTTCACTTCCAAGTGCCGAGCGCTTGGCGAAGAAACAGTTTCTACCTATTTTTAGCTCACCTTAGCTGAAAGCTCAAGTGAGCTTTTCTGATCACATTTTGTCTATAGTCCGTCTGTCCGTCTGTAAACTTTTCACATTTTCGACTTCTTCTCCAGAACCACTGGGCCAATTTCAACCAACTTGCCACAAAGTATCCTTGGGATTCAAGTTTGTTCAAATGAAGAGCCACGCCCTCATTCAAGGGGAGATAATTCAGAAATAGTGAAAATTTGGTGGCATGTTTTAAAAATCTTCTTCTCAAGAACCACTGGGTCAAAAAAGTTGAAAATTTTAGGAAACCATCTTAATATAGTGTAGATTTAAGTTTGTTCAAATGATGACCCCTGGGGATAGGCTGGAGCCACAATGGGGGATCAAATTTTTACATAGGAATATAGAGGGAAAAAACTTATAAAATCTTCTGCTGAAGAACAGCAAAGCCTTTTGTTCTATTGATATGGAAGCATCCTCAGTTTAAAATCAAGCCCCTCCCCTCCCCCTTGTAAACTTTTCATTACTGAACTGAACTGATATGTGCTTTTTCCTAGCTAACGTGCTCAGGTGAGCAATGGGGCCCACGGGCCTCTTGTTTTATCGACTTGGGTCAGTCGCGGCCGGGGTTTGAACCCACGACCTTCAGCAGTACACTGTAAGTTATAAACAATTAGAAGAATATTGAACAATTTGTAATGTTTCTCCCTGATAAGGCTTTTAACAATATATAGTTTTTGTCTATTTTAGAAGAACTTAGCTTTAACATCTGGTTTCAAAATAACGGACCTTATTATAAATATTAGTCCCCTACCGGTGAAAGCAGAGGGGTTTTCCTCCTTATCTGTCTGCCAGTCTGCCCTACTTTGTTTTCTATTCCTTTCTTCCTAAACGCTATTGATATTGAGCTGATGTTTGGTATATGTGTCTACCTTAATGAACAGATCTAGTTTACATTTTGTTCCATTTCGATGATTTTTGAAGGAATTACGATCTTTTTTAATTTTAATGGGAACCAAGTTAGAATTACAATTGCTGGTAGAGGACTAGAATTGCTTATGCAATATTTTCAGAATGCTTGTTTCATTATAGAGCATCACTGAATTTTTACAAATTTAAATCTAATTCAAATCTTTAAAATTATAAAATATTAAACCACATGTCTGAACTTATCTCATTACTATTTTTTATTGATGAGTAATTGAAGAAAAAATGGTGTGTATATATATATATATATATATATATATATATATATATATATATATATACGAGGGGTTATCAAAAAGTTCGTGGACTAGCGCCATAAAATTAAAACCGCTTTAAGTACATTGATGAATTTTAAAATACTTAGTTAGCATCATCTTTTCTATCTATAGAATAAACCACAAATCATAAGTTTTAATTTTTAATAAATTAGTATTGGTTTTGTAAGCAATGGTATGTCCAGGCGGCGCAACCTCGAACATGACGTTTTTTCAACCTGAGTGTAACTGAGAAAAACTCTTTTGATATGAGCACTTGACATCAAAAATTCCCGTTAATTCAGACATGTGATGGGACACAATTGTTCCGCAAAATGTGCAATTTTAATCTAATTCTGTAAGTTCTATGAAATTTTATGGTCTATTTTATAAGGAGTGCCCAAACAATTAAGGGCTTAAAATGACGTCAAAAGGGGGGAGGGATTTCTTTTTCCAACATTCTATAAAGTTTTGCTCCTGATAAAACTGGTATGAGCCTCGGGAATGTTTAAACTGTCTATAGAGAAATAAAATCCACCCAGAGTACTTGTTTTTAAATACCAAAAGAGATTCAGTAAGATGAGAGATGCACAGTTAATGTCGATTTGTAATCAAGGTGTGAAAAGTCAATCACGTCAAAGAGTAACGTTGATCATGTGTGGTAGATATTGAACTCCATCAAGCAAAATATGCTGGCATAATCAAGCGAGTATCTCTCCCTATGTATAGATTTGTTTACAATTTTATATGCATTGAAATCAGCCGTTCATGACATTGTCATACCATATAAACAAAACAGGTTTCAGTTTTACTTAACTCCAGGGAATCTCTTCAAGATAAGTGTATTGAGACAGAGGGAGTGCGCATTGAGAAGTAATGACGTTGTCGGACGTCATGAAACTAAAAGACAACAGCGCCGGGTGATCATATAATGTCTTTTTTATTTTATAATAATTTGACAAATTATCAACGTATTAAGCTAAAATTTTCCACACTTCTTAAACTTTTGTTGTTTAATGTTCCTTATAAATTTTGTAAACACAGACTACATAGTATTTTAAATTTATCGCATCAGTCCACGAACTTTTCGATAACCCCTCGTATATATATATATATATATATATATATATATATATATATATATATATATATATATATATATATATATATATATATATATATATGTCTTTGTATTACAGTAATATTTTTTATCATATGTAGTCTCATAACTGCAACGATGTGTGCAAACAAATTGAGTGACGCGCGTTAGCACGGTATAAAAATGGAACTCGTAAAATTTCTTACCTTGTCATTGATCATTAACGAAATCACTTTGTTAAAAAAACATTCTGACTGTGCACACATAAGTCTCTGATATTGATATTAACATGTATACACTGACAATACTCAAGCTGTAGAAAGTGAACTAAAACTTACTTAAGATGTTCACTATTAAGTTTCAACAACTTTCAAAACTTGTTTATGATGTATTTGATATATAATTATGTTACTAAAAAAAAATGAGGCATTAAAAATTCTTAACTCATGGCCGTAGGAACCGGAGGGTGGGTGGGTGGGGGGGTGCCTCCTTCCCAATAATGTTGCCGATACATAGAATACTATAAGAAAAACATAGCTACTATATGCTTGTGCCCCCTCAATAATAACGTCTGATGACCTTTTTTTGTTTGTCAAGGAATTTTGGTAGTTGATAGTGCCCCCCCTAACTGAAAATGTATGGTTGTGCCCCCTCAAAGTGAATTTGCTTCCTACGGGCCTGTAACTGATAAATAACTATGTTTACTGAAGCATAACCATTTCATAGAATAAAAAATAATTAAAATCGCGTCTATACTTTTTTGGAAGAATAAATTCAATTTTGTCTTTGTGTTTGTGTTCTTTATGTTTGTACTAAGATAAAACTCAGGAAAAAAGCTACCCCGTATGCGGCGTTTGATCCTGGAAAAGCGCCTTCAAGCAGACAGTATGGTGTCTGCAGGGGGTTCCTCTGGAGAAATTTGTAAGAAAAAAAAATGAAAACAATTAAAAACATAATAAATTCCTCTAATGAAAAATTGTTGCAAATAGATTAACATAAAAATGTTTACTATAGATAGCCAAGGCATTAAGTAAGCAACACACGATAATTTCAAGATTGTTTCACAAAATTGGGGCAACCGGAAGTTTATAGGATTTGGTATGGACACTAAGGCACTAGATGACAACGCGGCGATATGATAGTCAATAACTCTATGTTTATATACTGGTACTGATCAGGCAAATGTTCAATTCACAGATAAGAATAACAAGTGGTGCGTTAGCAATTTTGTCTAGTGTATAAGAAAATTAGTTTAGAAAATTATTTTACTTTAAACTTCATATAGAACTTAGAATTCATTTACGGATATACTACTTTTAGAAGTAAATTGTATTCAATATTCAATTAAACATACTCTGCTCATCGTCAGGAATATTTGATGAAGCATGGTGGAAGCAGTTTCTATTGAACCCGCCCCTTTTAAGCCAACCGAATGTTGAAAACTACTTTGTATTAATATGTATTTCCTAAACGCCATCGCAAAATTTGATCTATTACAACAGTAACAACCTATGTGATTTTCTCTAAAATAAAACATACGTAAAATCCATGAAAACAGGTACGTCAAGACCTAGCCCTTTTGATCGTCGCAAGCCATAGCTTTTGTGCCCATTCTATTTTTTCCATAAGAATGGAAATGGAGTTGACATGAAACCCATGGCATGAGATGAAGCTTTATGGATTATGGAAAACAGCCCCAGGAATGAATAACAGAACCATATTGGGGAAGGAATTTAAAATTTTTTTATCATTAAAGTTAAATATTTTGTGCTTTTATACTTACAGTTGTAAGTACTATAATATAATCAACATTCTTGTTAAACTGAATCAGAGTAGTCAGATCATCGCAATATTCAATAGAAAATGTTACCGACAAAGGGTTACCCTGTGACACCTTTCAGGAGTAACCAATGAACTCATCCGTTGACGGCCGTTGGGAAAACTTCCCCTGATATTCCTAGGCAAACCGAAAAGCTCGAAATCTCGGCATGGATACTGTTGCGGCTACGGAGCATCACTCATTATAATTCCTTTGTCATAAAAATATAATCCGACAATAAACACTTAATATCCTCTAATAATTTAATTTTGTTTGTATTTTAGCCCCTGATTGGTTAATATCCAAAAAGGAACACAAATTATTTCTGTATAACCTGGTGTGGTATGGGGACACCCCCCCCCCCCCCTGACAATCAGCTGAATCATCTGTATCCATACAATCCTCTCATTTCCAGTCCTTGGGATTCATGGAAAATTCCAGATTTAATTAATGTACCTTTAACTTCAAACAATAATTCGATCTTACCACATGTAAACAAACAACACGGCTGCTAGGCCTATGTATCAGTTTTTACCTCCCCTCGCTTCCCATCACTTCCGTCACTTCCGTTACTATGGTTGTATTATTGATCGGCAAATTTGAACTAATAAAAAGCAACGAAATTTTACACCCATAGTTATGTAATGATTTTAAAGTCATTCCTAAAATATATAGACACTATCAAGATAAGCTTCATTTTTGTTTCAAATTTTTTTTATTTACCTAATTAATACAGTTTCGGGTGTTTAAACCAAGTAAATCGTTGACCTAGCATCCTTTAAGACAAGTAAAGCCCCTCTAGGGCTTGAGTTTATGATTGACAATATCTATGTGAATTTTGGAGACCAGGTCTTCCAACAATCTGCCGGAATTTCCATGGGTATCAATTGCTCCTCGTTATTAACGGACCTGCTTTCGTATTAATTTTAAAATACTTTATTCAAAAACTTATACATGAGATAGGGAGAACATTTTCTGTGGCCTTCAACTCGATATTTAGAGATATCAACGATCTATTATCAATTAACAATTGTTACGTCCATTCATATGTCAAGTCGATATATCCTAATGACCTTGAGATAAATGATACCACAGAATCTGACACATCTGTTTCATATTTGGATATTTTACTAGAAAAAAACCGTCAACAGTAACCTAACAACAATACTTTATGATGTCTTTAACATTTTAATCGTCAACTTCCCTTACTTATGCAGGAATATACCATTAACACCTGCATGCGGGGTTTATATCTGTCAGTTGATTCGATACTCCAGAGCAAGCTCTACGTATGAACAATTTCCAAAACACGGTAAGTTATTGACAAACAAGTTGACGAAACAAAAATATCAACAGTCTCGATTAAAGTCATCATTTTGCAAGTTCAATGGTAGATACAATAACCTTGTCAGCAAATTCTATCTAACATTAAGTCAATTTTTTCCGTTTTCCAATACAAGGAGCACCCGGGACGGGTGTTACCGGTCGACTGGGTATGCTTACTCCTCCATGGCACTGATTCCACCTCTGATGTTTTAAGAGGTTGTTGGTTGCTCTGCTCCCGATTCGTATTGTTTCAATTAACTTTTGAGCTTGGTAATTGTTCGTTATCTCCATCTTTCATGTTCTCAGAGTTACTGTGACTAAAAGATTACATCTGATTATCATTGGGTTTTTTTTTCAAATTTATCTTTATGAATGTTGAATAACCAGATATGTGTTCATGTGTTCGGTGAAGTACACTGTACTAACATACCTGGTGGGGTAGACAAACTTTAATTGTGTCACTCAGTTCCGGGGGCGTGACCTCTAACGAGGGGTAGGGTTCTGCTCTCAGCTCACACATCAATTCATCTCTCCTGTACACCACAGACAGACATACACTGTTCAGTTTACACCTATCCAAACACATCCGATATCCTAATGGTTTAATTATATCCAAAGCTTCGCCGCTATTTGTTATCTCCCCTCCATTTAAAGATACCCCGAAACACTGGATTTGTAAAATTTTGACATATAAGAAAAGCAGGAGTAAATCTGATAATGTCAATTGCACCATGCTGTTACATACAATTCTCAACAGTTTGCAATCAAGTTCCGAGAAAACCCTCATATTAAACTCTCTCTTAACGCAATACTTGAATATTAATAACTTTTTTATTTTTAGGATTATTGCATGTTTTGAAGATGATATAAATTGTGTTCGATATTATTCACCAAAGCCTGTCATCATGATATATGATTTATTCAATCTCTTCTTTAAGATCGACATCTATGGACAAATAAAAAGTAAGTACGCAAGACTAAATAGATAATTAGTTAGAAAAACATGCTTATAATGAAATATTTACATCCACTGAATTTTATCTCCAGTATTTCTTATGATAACCAAGGTCGTTTATCAATACTTTAAAGCCGCAAACAAACCACCTGTAAAGATTTATTGAGCATAGGCTCTTTTATCAATGAAGCATAGAATGACATCCATATCAATAATACAATATTTAACGTAGTTATCTTATTATATATGATTATTTATACAGACATAAATATAAACAATAAAATAACTTTCTTTGTTAGTATAAGAATTAACTTTGCAACTATTGCAAAATCATGCGTAAGAGAGTTATGCATTTTTTTTCTGCAACAGCTGCAGCAGTAACTCCCATACTCTTTTATTGTTTACTTAACAGCTTTCTTACATTCCCTGTAGTTTTAAAACGTATTATTAACTTCGCGGACATAACGAATTACGTTTATAACAAATCAAAATTGTTCCTCCCTGGCACTCTGCTGTAAGTGTATTTTACTGTAATTAGAAAAGTTGTCTGGGTTACCTTTATATATTCTATGGTTACCAGAATAATACAAGAACTATTTTTGTTTCAAAATATTACTTTGTAACACGTAACGTTTTTGAGTAATGTTTTAGTTTGCTAGTTCGCACATGAAAGAAAACGGGGAAGGGTGTTAAAACATAACCCGCCCAAAATATAACATTTACACAGACCTGTGAAATATATGTAGGAAGGTGGACTTCCATTCCCTTCCTTTCCTAGATTTCCCCCATGGATATTACGGAGAATCTGTACCTGCAATCATATAATTATTTTATATTTGGGGACCTCCGACCAACCATAAAACATAGGATATAAGGAATTGAGCTCTGACAGAAAACCTAAATTAGATGTGTATGTTAATGTTGTGGCAAGCACTTCTGTTAATGTTGTAGTGAATGTTGGTAACATTTCAGCCTAAACAAGTCGAATATACCTTAAATGTTGATCTTCTGGTGACTCTTGTCAAGTCCAGTGGGCTATACTCGCCACGTTATGTCGATGTCCCTGACACTTATTGTAAAAGGCCTGTCGAAATAAGTTTCACAGTGAAGTAATCATCACGAAGACGTATAATGTCTTCTTCATTATTGCAAGACGTTTATGATTTTTCATCTGAAATGGCTACAAACACCACCATCGCCCGTCAGCAAAACATCTCCTCAATGCCTTAGTTCCAAACTTCCAAAGGTTCATCTTTTCAAGACCCACATAATACCTTGATTCTCCAAAATCTTTGCAGGAACCCACGTGGGAGATATGATCATTGTGAAAGCTATAAACAGTTAAGCTGTTCTCGGGGCTTTTGTTCATCTCATTTAGCAGGTAATAGTTCAAAGTTGCATTCAACCAATATTAAGCTCAAGAAAAGAACAACGAAATGCCGTTAAAAAATATGAAGGAATACAGTCTTTGAAAAAAAAATCAACCCTGAACTCAAACAGAGGGTCGATGATCTTGAATATGGACTAGACAGTCTCCAGCAATATGGACTCGACAATCTCGAGCAATATGGACTCGACAATCTCGAGCAATATGGACTCGACAATCTCGAGCAATATGGATTAGACAGTCTCGAGTAATATAGTCTAGACAGTATCCAGCAATGTGGACTAGACCATCTCGAGCAATATGGACCAGACAATAATCTCCAGCAATATTGACAAGGAACATCATTACGTTTCCATAGTGTACCCATACCCGTACAGGGGACAGATGATAAGGAGGAGAACATTGATACAGATATTACTGTGATTAAAATATGTGTAGGGATGGGGAGTCACCATTTCACCGCATGACATCAACCGCTCGCATCCAATTGAGAGTCCTACCCAAAATAACGAAATGCAAATCATTTGAGAATTCAGAGGCTCGAAAAAAAAATAAAGTGTATTGTGGGAAAAAAATTAAGGCCAGACGTACTTCAAATATTTTTTGTATCTCTTCATAATATATATTAAATATTCATAATTATCCGTAACTTATGATTTCTAAACAGTTTTCAACATGTCTTAAGAAATAAATTCACAAAAATTGTAATAATGACAATTTAAAAGATTTCTAATAGGAGTACATGTATATAGGAAACTCTGGTATCTTGCACGAATGCCTGGTAAGGCATCTCCATTTTTCGTGAGGAAACTTTTGAAGGAGAGATTCTTGTCTGGTTTCTGACTTAATGAAATATTCAAAGTATATCTATACTACTATATTAAAATAATAGACTCGAATTTTTGGCCTTTAATACCGATAAATCGGAAGAGTACTGTCTTTTGTTATATATATTTTAAACATAATTGGTACTTGAAGATTACCAATTTGTTTTTATTTTTTCTAAATTAGCCTTTGCTAATTAATAATCAACGAAAATTCCACAAAAAATTCCGGAAATCATCTGGATTTTTTGGATTTTACAATCTTGCGCGTGCGCATTACATTCACGGTAAATCAGAGAAGACAAAAGAAGTACTAAGTAGATAATTATATATTTGTTATTTTAAAATTTCTCTAATAAGAAATCATAAATATATATAAGAAATCATTAATATATATGAACAGAATATATAGCAAATTTCCAATGAAAATTTACACGTATTTGTATTATCTTTCTGAGTTTATCCATACAAATGTGATATAGTGGCCACGTGGGTAATCATTCGCCATCTCGGAGACACATTTATTATATGTTATTTATGTCTCTGGCCATCTTAACGGGGGCAAAAAGCTCATGATCGTAGGAGCAATATTAATGTAACTACCCGATTTTATTTTATCCTTCCTTTCTTTTATGCTTTTTTGAGGGGAAGGGGGGGGGTTACAACTCCAGCTAGAATCACATCTTAGTGAAGTTAGCATTCTTTTTCCGCGAAAAATTACAATAACATTATTTTCATTTCTTAACTTTGAAACAAATCGAAGTAATTAAATAACGTCAATATAACCCATATTTTCAATTTGAAATGTGTCTAAATGATTGCAACTTGAATTTGTTCGCCATGTTTACTATTACCTTCACTGCTGAAAGTTATAACGCGGTGAATATGAAACATAAACTAAGGGCAAAGAAATATTTGATTCCATGCAAAAAATTCACATTATATTTCTTAGAAGTGCAGTGAAATCAATAGGATTATTGTAGGTTTATAGCTTTGTTATGTAAATACATGTAATGACCTCTGACCCTGGTCTGTCAACAATACGGTGAACACCCCCTGCAATGCTTGCGCCGTGCATTTCCCACGTGAACCATCAAAGAAAGCATTTTATTGTTTATATCTAAATTCACCTCTAAAAATTTCTTTCACTTTCAAAAAAAATGGGTGAAATATGTAAATTATTGTTATTGATCTTCAGTACGTTATATAGAAGGGACAGCCTGTTCTTCTAAATATGTAAAGGTTGTCATGGTAACTACGCTTTATAGGTATCAGCAGTGCTGAACTCTTTGTTGTTGTCATATTTTCAATGAATATCCATAATTTCTTTTATTAAATTTGTTTGGAAAGGTGAAATTTATGTAAGCTCCGGCGTGATTCTAACTCATGACTTGATTTATAGCTAACTGGTGGTCAAAGCCATTCTGCGCTACGCCGTTACGCAACAATTTTGCAAAAAAAAAAAAAGCAAAACAAAACAAAACAAAAACAAAAAAAACCCAGAATTATATTCACATTCATTGTTTATCTCAAAAGTACCTTACAATATCAATGTCTATTTTGTAAATGTCCGATATGCACATGGATGCATTCATAACAATGTCAACCCGTGCACGCACGGGTCAAAGTCTAGTATTTGTATATATTTCTTATGTATTTAGATTTCAGGGATTTAATTATTAAAAAGATGATATTTTTCTTTCCTCCTCATAATAGTACAACTTTAAATAGAAATGAATTATTGACTTTGAAATGTAGTAAGGACTATATTTTTGGCGGAACGGCGGTGTATGTCTGCTTCTCAAAATTACGACAGAACAATGAATTTAGTTTAAAACTTATATCCTATACTTAGGCCAGGTAAGATTTTTTCGACAATTTTTTGAGATTTGATGAAGTTTATATTGTTGACATCCATACTTAACTCGGGGGGTTGGGAGGGGGGATACTTCACTAAGTGTTGCTTGGCTGCAATAATGTAGCCCTCTCCGATTTTTTTATCCGATGTTTTCAGAAGAGGGCTTCAATCCAACAGAAACTCCGTAATGGAACTAACAATTGCATGGAAGGTTCGTTCACAAAGCATGTGTTAAAACAAGGTAAAATTTGACAAGCTAAAACAGGCATTATCTAACTTCTTTTTAATCAGTGCAGTTTATTTTGTAATAAATGTTCCTTATAAGATCGGGATTTTTATTTACCAAATTGTTATTTGAAGAATGAATTAATTTATAATTAAAAAGGAATCCTTTCAAGTCAGATAGAAAGTACTTTTGGGGACATTCAAAATGTAATTATTATTACTTATTCATAATTGGATGATTTCCAACTAAGCATGGTCGAAAGACTAGATGTCGAAATGTCTTCATAACTTATTCAACGCTGTTTTCCGTCAGAAATGCATTTGTAAACTGATCAATGAATTGTCGAAAATCTATTACAGTATTCATTACTTTAAATCACCATTTTATTTTATAAAAAATTATTTCTCGTTATTACACGAGACTGTCTGCTCGCGAAGATTATGTAAAACGGGAACCAATATTCATGAAAATTCCTGAAAATTTTGTCTCACATGTCCATGTTAATACAAATCATCATTTCGTGAAAATTAGGGTAAGCGAAAATTTGGTGATCTAAAGTATTCTTTTTTTTTGTTCTGAAAGAGTTTTAAACATTTTCCCTGTATGTTTCTACATTTATATTAATACTAACAAATTGTTTTTCGCTAAACCTTACACCCGAATACATGTATGATTAGATTACTTGTATCTCCGCTACATAAGATAATTTATTTTATAAATGTTTAATAAGTCGTAGAGCATTTGTTCTAGGTCAAGCTTAACTCTATCTTAGAGAGATGCAAGATTTTCCCCCTCTAATACGCTGAAAGAAGTATCCAATGGCAAAAAACCTTTAAAATAACAAAATAAATTCTCCCTTGAATATTATTAGGCCACTAAATGAATTGTATTTTGCTGCATGTGGTCACCCAGTTAGATTTTTTAATCTACTTTAACTAAATGTGAACATTTTATTTGGGATATATTTTGGAGCCACCTATTTTGCTAATTTATATATATTATATATATATATATATATATTATATGTAAGAATCACATAATGGGAAGCCAATTTTTATTGCAATTTTAATTGGTTTAAAGTTTTTCTCAGGAGTCTTGACCTTAGTCTCTTTTTATTAAATTTTGTATTTTCTATAATTATATGTTGTCATCCCATAATAAATGACATTGTTTGGAACTAATTCTGGCTTCTGTTTTTCGGCAAATACAAGCTAAGTGAAGTCAGAGGAGTGTTTAAGCAATATAAATTAAAACATTTGGAAACACTACCTTACGGAAATTCCTTGAGATACCAAAAAACAAAAACAAAAAAAAAATATAATAAACTTCACCAGACATGTTTTTTTTTTCTTTTGGAAGATTGGGGTGGGGATGGGGGTCATAGCTCCGAAAACACTTCCTTCGTTTTCTATCGAATATTATACACTGGTAAAATTAATGTGACCCCCCAGTGTGCGCCAAAAACTTTTTTCAGCACTAGCCCAGTTGGGTTAAGTGTCGACCTCTTTTGACTAACCCGACAAAATTTTTATTAGTGTTCGGGCATTGGGCTAGTGCTTTTGGCGTACACTGGGTGACAACATCCCCCTCCCAAATTTCTGCGAATCTGGACTGTTTATATTAAGAGCTCGAGGAGCATTTAAGTTTGTCAATTGATATTTATTTTCATCTTAATTATGATATCTTATGAATGTAAAAAAAAAAAAAAACTCTCTGATATATATTTAGTCAGTAAAAAATGGATGGTAGACCTTGCTAAACGTGCTTCACCTTTGGACGTATTTTCCTCGAACAGACTATATCGCAAAGTATTTTATGGAATTTTTTAAAAACATTTCCGTACTGATGTTATCACTTTTAATTCCCTTCACCAGCCTCGGAGAGTGAACTCTATTACTTTTTTTGCTGAACTACGATCGCCAGTTTAACCTGTAAACAAAATCATTCTTCTTCATTTTCCGAGATTAGGAAGAAGTTTAACAGGATTTCGGAGACAAGTAAAGTGACAACTTTAATAGGAAACTATATTAAGAATCTTCATCAAGAAAGAATGTCAGATCTATGTTAAGAAATAAAGGAGTAAGGAAACCATTTCTCCCTTATATTGATTGCTTGAAAAGTAAATTTCATGAAATGTTGATTTTACGAGAGTACCAAAAAATCAATAAAATATGTTTAAATCATATTTAATGTATATGTGGGAAAAAATTGGCTTTTTGGTTGTTATTTTACATTATTTTTTCAATTTTGGTTTGAAAAGTTTTAATATGAAAGAAATATGAAACAATTAAATTCCTCCAAAATCACTTTTTATATAGTCAATTCTTTAAATCTAAACCAAAAAAGAATTTTAATATCAAGGTTTTCTTACTAAAAATACTAGCTTTTGAAGCGACTCTATTTTAATTATTGTGTTGCACTCCTGACATTTGATATGTATTTTATTTAACACTGTTTTAAAAATTATAACACACAATAAGCCTTTCTTAGCTTGTAAATCAATTCATCGTTTTGATATTTTTTATCATAGTTTTTCAATTTTCAAAACATGATTATTTGCAATGTTATATACCGGTATATACATTGTATTTAAAAGTATGTGTTAGGCAATGAAAACTATCTGAACCCTTTGAGTAAGATTTTGAAGCGAAAATTACGTCAAAACTTGTTGTGTTGTTTCAGTGAAGTTGAGGTGGAATTTCTTGAATTTTATAACAATTTTTCAGTGTGGTTATTTTTTACATTCATAAAAAAATCAAAGAAAAGTTAAAAATACATCTGAATTGATAAAATTGAAGAAGGATTTTAATAACAAAACTGTCAATAATTTAGTACTAAATTATTCAAATAGATCGTTATTAATTAAAGAATATTTCTAAGCATGAATAGAAGTCTTTTCATCATAAATCTTGAATCTCTAAAAAAAAAAAATGTGTTGCAATCCTGACCATAGAAATATAGATCTGAAACACAAACAGACCCTGTAATTGACAAACCTATTTGGTAAAAATGTTCGTTGTGTCATATACTGATAAAAGTTTTTTTATGCTGGGGAGCAAAACATCAAATGTTGCACTCCTGACATTATTGGGCATGCATAGATACCTGACTGTCATAAATGCTGCTTATGATTTATATGATATTTTTAAGTTTTTTTGACCTAATTGTCCTTCAGATTTTTTAAAATCGATGTTTTTGTAACATTTTTTCAACATCATGACCACAACTTGATCAAACGAAAGTTGCTACAGTCTACATTTAAAGCTCAATACTTTCAATATTATCAGGAAAGTCTTTATTTCCAACATGAACCATTATTATTTATTTCACAGATCTTCATAAATATATTGAATTTTCAAAATGTCACAAAAAAGTGTTGAACTCCTGACATTAAAATGTCACCATAAAAAGCATCATTTTTGAGCATAACTTTTTTTTGTGAATTGAGATGTCAATGAGATATTTGGATGGCATTTAGACACTATCTAAAGACATATGCTGAGACATAGAAATTTATTCCCATTGCCCGTATTTTAAGTGCAGGTTGATAAATATGTGGTTGGTCATTTTTCTTAACTCACCCTATTCAGACAAGTGAAATTAAAAAAAATTTCTCCCTCACGCCTTATAACATTAAAGATATTTAGACATATCCTGTCATGTCTAGTGGAATAAAAGAGTGTGTTAAATTCTAATGAACATTATTTTTTAAAATAAGGTCTTTGGACTCTTTGTTTATCAAATCCTTTGATCTATATCCGATCAAATGTGTTCAATACAAAAACATGAAACATTATTAAGCAAAACCATCAGTATCATTGGTAATAAACTTGCATAAATTATAAAAGCATAATTAATTATGAAGATATTGCAAAAGGAAAACAATTTTAAATGGTAAAACAAGTTTTACAAAAAAAAAAAGGTTTTTGAACAAAGGAATAATTAATTCTAGCATATCAAATGAAACTAAGATTATAGAACGCCATGTGATCAAAGTTATCATAGACGCGGAAACGAAAATTGAAAGCGGAGATCAATGATTCAAAATGTTAAATATTAGATAAACATTATCAATTTAAAACCAGAAAAGACAGATAAGCTCCCATTAAAATTTATTAAAATTAAGTCTATGATTAGGGTTTATTTGTAACAAATATTTTATGCCGAAAAAGAATAAAAAGCGGGGGGGGGGGGGGGGGGGGGAGTGTCCTTAGATCAGTATAATGTAAAATCAGTAAAATCTTCCGATCGACTTTCAAATGATTTTATTACTAGTTAGAATTTTGATGCAAGAAAAAAATGGCGTTTTATGAGTGTAAAAAGGGCAAAAAAAATTTTATGCAAATTAATTTTATTGCAAAATTGCAAAATCAGTGTTCAGTAACTCTCCGCTACTCGGGTATCGGATGCTCGGGTCTCCGAGAGCTCTGCTACATGTAAGACGACCTCCCCCGTCTCCGAAACTGTTTTCTTACTCTTCCTGAACAAATATGATAATGATGGTTATTAATAAAATATATATTATTTCTATTTATTTGTCAGATAGCGTTCTTTTAATCTTCATTTACATTTTTTTAATTTTAAAAATAAACTATGATCGAAATTTATCCTCCCCATATTTTATTCTTAAAAAATATTTTATGAATAAACAAACACATCACTAAGGTCCCAATGCACCTGTTAGGTGTTTCTGTCCCTTACCCTTTCTCTTCGATCCTTTAGATTTCA
The DNA here is from genome assembly GCF_033153115.1 of Saccostrea echinata. Lineage (NCBI taxonomy): Eukaryota > Metazoa > Mollusca > Bivalvia > Ostreida > Ostreidae > Saccostrea > Saccostrea echinata. The sequence goes on along the minus strand of NW_026889765.1, from coordinate 27,032,081 downwards.
GATAATTATTCATTATTCAATGGTGAAATACCACAGGATTTCTTTGAAACTTAATTATGTCTTGATCAGTTTTTTAAATCATTCATTATTCACAGATTAATTAAAAAAAATTCGAGGTACACCGGCATCATCTAAATTAGTTTAATTATTCCACAAACGAAACGACAATGAATATCTAAGCATATAGCTAAAATGATTTACTGTAAAAATTAACGTAAGCTTTAAATATGAGCGTTTTCTCGTAACTTGATTGACTAGTATTTGTCAAGAATCATACATAACAACCATGACGCAATCATCAGAATTTCTATTTCTTCTTTTATTTTCTTGCACATTTTATCTATGTCAAGGTATGATAACAAACTCTAGTGGAGCTCTGGATACTATCAAACCGTTTGGATACCGGATGTGCTTAGATAGGTGTAAACTGAACAGTTTATGTCTGTCTGTAGTGTACAGGAGAGATGAATTAACGTGTGAGCTGAGACCAGAACCTTATTCCTCGATAGAGACCACACCATTGGAATTGAGGAACATGAATAAAAGTTGTCAAGAACACCAGGTTTGTTTGTTGGGATTTTATCAACACTAGCATTTGTTTATTCCAAGCCGCAGGTACGGCAAATCTATTTGTGATTTTGTTGGAAAGTACATAATGATTGATTGATTGTATGTTGTTTTACGTCCCGTTCGAGAATCATCCGAAGGACCCGCAATTTTCACTTCAAAGTGCCGAGTGCTTGGCGAAGGAACAGTTGCTACCTATTTTTTATCGACTTATGTCAGTCGTGGCCATGATTCGAACACACGACCTTCCGATCACGGAGCGAGCGTTCTACCGACTGAGCTACCGTGACGGCAAAGTACATAAGGAAGACGATTTGTTATTTTCCGTAGAATAATCTTTTAATGATCATATGTATAAAAATTTAATGAAATGAATGATAGATTTTAAAGATTATGAAAAGTCTGAATTAATGTTATTATATTTCTTTTTTTTTAATTTGTTTATATTTTCTTCAGATATTTAATAATTAAGGACTTTATAGAAAGTTTTAAATCTCACTAGTAATACTCAACTAATGGGAGTGCGTAAGATACATACATCTAAGATTTCAGATTTTGATTGCAAAAAAAAAAGAGGTTTTAAAAAATTGAAATTTTTAGAATCTTTTTTAAAATTTTCTTTTAATTGTGCAGACACAACAATATTTTAATATGCAGTTCAATATTTATCATCGTCATCATCGCGTGATAAAAGATCAAGAATTTCTTCATATTTTGACAGAAAACTTTAGAATTATATAATTTTAGGATTAAAATTTATTTATTATAATTTTGAGTATTTGGCTCATCCATTTTGATGACAGCAACTCCTTTCTGCTATCGCTAATTTTTATATCCATGAATACCAATTTTTGATTTTCTGTAATATGATTGATTAATGATTTCACCAACTCTGAAAAGTTCTACAAAGCTTTACTCCGAAATATTAAATGTGTTATACACACTTCAGACAATATAATTTTATTTAACTTTGATGTTGATTTATTATACCCCCCCTCCCTCCGAAGGAGGGGGTATACTGTTTTACCCTTGTGTGTCTGTCTGTCTGTGACCGTGTGTCTGTCCGTAACAAATTTTCGTCGCAGTTTTCTCAGCAACTACTCATTACAGATACTTGAAATTAGCACAGTATTTGCTTAGGCATGTCATATGGTGGGAGTCAATTTTCTTGAAATCTAATCTCAACTTCCTGTTAGGCATGCCATATGGTGGGATAAATTTTTGTATGAATAAGACGTCAACTTTCTGTTATCCGTGTGTCTGTCCGTAACAAATTTTCGTCGCAGTTTTCTCAGCAACTACTCATCACAGATGCTTGAAATTTTAGCACATTCTTTATTTAGGCGTGCCATATGATGAGATTCATATTTTTGCTCGAATCCGACGTCAACTTCCTGTTGATCCGTGCATCTGTCCGTACCAAGTTTTCTCAGTAACTACTTAGCGAAGATCCTTGAAATTTGCACATTTTTTGTTTAGGCATGCCAGATGGTGGGATTCATTTTTGTATGAATTCGATGTCAACATGAGAGAGTATATTCACATCAAAGCGGGGGTATTACTAGTGACTTCTTGTTAGATTAAATTTTATTTTTATAATACTTGTACATATTTCAAGTTATATTAAAGTTTGTCCTCGATCTCAAAAAAATCCCTGTACACCACAGACTGAAGTAGATGTCACTGTATTAGTAATTAAAGTTTTGTTAAAATTATAAATATATTTCATTTTTATTTTCTCAATGGTTAAAATGCATCTCAATTCTTTTTTAAATTTTTAAATAGGTAAGATACATCTACATTTAAATTTGCGAATCTTCAATTTGCTACATGTGTATTTCCATAGGCTGTCATTAATTTTAAAAAAAATTCAGCTTCAATAATTAGATATCCTTTTGGGGCGTAGTGATGATATACATGTATTTCAAAATGAAGTATTCATTATTATTTAGGGTTTTTTTTTTTATTTTCCTGCAATTCATAAATTAAGATAATTTTTTTTAACTTTCAAAGCTTTTTTGCTTATTTCCTGCTGCCGAATACCACGTAAAAAATTGGAATCAATATGAATCGCTTATTTTAAGGGTAATCGTGTTAAAAGCTTTTTTTCTAAATACTATGAATACTTTCTATGTTTTAATTGATATGAAAACTGATTAAATTTTAATTTATTCATAGAATTCGCTAATCCAAGGAAAATGTCTTGAAGTAATACAAGGAATACGGCTCTCTGGAGGAAACATTGTCTGCATACTAACAACTAGTAAGAATATTGCAATCGAGTTTTTGTCTACTTAGAATTTTCAAAAGTTTTTTTTAGGGGGGTGGGCTAAAATATTTCTTTGACAATCTCGTCGATTTTGTTCTTCTAATTAATTTTTTGTGTATTCGCAGGTTTTCTTCTTATTATTTTTCTTCCCCCGAAAATCTAACGCAAAATGTTTTTATCTTGTCCCTCCTTCTGTCTTTCAGAAAATACTTTAATATTGACATTTAATATTTAAATCGGGTTAGGTAAAAACTTTCATTTTTGACATGTATATTCAACTCTAATTCAATTTCAAAGTTTTGGCAGTGCCAAAAAAAACCCCAAAAAACTATCCTTTGGACAATCGATAAAATCGGGGGGGGGGGGGGGGGCAGAATAATTGACAATAGGAAAAAAGCATATGTTACGTTCACTAAAATCTTATACGATAACATAAATGTTACTCTTTACATCTTCACGTTGAAGGGGGCATTTGTGTTTTATAAACACATAGCCCCTTTTGCTTTATATTTTTGTTTGTTTTGATTTTGGTTTTATTTTGTGTTCGTTTGTGTGTATGTGTGAGTGTGGAATTAATTTCGAACTCTGAATGTAAGTAACAAATATCAGAATCATATACAATGCAGCGAATACTCAAAAGCAGTGAAACAATCTGAGAGATACACTGAGCTAATTGTGTTTTAATGTTTACATGCTCTTTATTTTTTTGTCTCAGCCCGCTTTGCCAACGTTGCTCTTGGGAAGCAGGCCAATGTAAGCAGCGCTTTTGACGAATACTCTCACGCCTCTTCTGCAGTGGATGGCTTGTGGGTGACTGTACCTTATGTTAACTGTTCCCATACTTCCAGCACTAACGATTCATATCTTATCGTATACCTAGAACGGGACCATTATGTTGACCACGTTGTTATACTTACTCGAGGAGATGTCGATGAAAGCAATGGTATGACATTGAATTCATCAGCTTTTACAGCCCTTGCTTAAATGACTCCTCAGGATACTATCATCTGTATGTGTCCGTCCATCCAAATTTCTTATAATCTCTTCTTACATTTTTATTGGAAGCTATTTCTGTATGCGTTTGATTATATAAATTATTATTTGGATTTGTTGTAGGACCAAAAAGCCTTAAATTGTTTTTTAAAGCATTAGCTTGGGACCCGTCTAACATAATGACTTATATTTAATGCATAAAATCTTTTGCGAATGTTTGGTGATGTTTGTAGATGTTAGAGTGTTGTTTCTTTAAAGGTGCTTAGACACAGATTTGAAGATAATATTTTCTCAAATTTTCTGTATAATATCTCGACTTATATATTGCAATACATATGTAGCATTTCACACGAAAATATAATTAAAAACTTATTTTATCTGGAAATTAATTGAACTACGAATTCTTGGACGCGTTTGATTAACACATCCTTGCACTTTCACAAACTTTATCTTTATCCTTAATATTTAAGAAAAGAAGCGATTTTGTTGTGTATTAATTAAAAACATTACATCTATAATCCAGAAAATTCAGAGTAGAAATGTGCGAAAGCAAACCCCCCTCACTAATATCGTCAGCCCGTGCTAAGTGTTGTGTACAGAGTTTAACAAATTGAATACACCCGTGAAACGTAAACTGTTTTTGTAAACAGGGCACGAGCTCTGTTATTGTTAATGTTTACGATTCACCGGGTGTGTTCAATTGTTAAAGTATGCACACACCACTGAGCACGGACTGACAATACTGTGAGTGGGTTTTGCTTTCGAACATTTCTACTCTGAATTTTCTGGATTATAGTTTTAATATTTTTCATTAATACACAGCAAAATTGCCATTTTTCTTAAGTATTAAGAATAAAATTAAAATTTGTGAAAGTGCAAAGATGTGTCAATCAAAGGCGTCCAGAAATTTGAAGTTTCAATAACTTCGAGATGAAATAAGATTTTTATTATATTTTAGTATGAAATGCTATAGCAACATATAAGTCATGAAATTATACAGAAAATTTGAGAAAATATTAACATCAAATCTGTGTCCAAGCACCTTTAATGAAACCAGTGACGATATAACGCTTCAGACAATCAATGATATTATGGATGCCATAAGTGACCCAGATTTTCCAAATGACTGTTCATTTTGAATTTATTCTTCAGGTTTATTTCAACATCACTGTAACTTCTATGTTAATCAGAGGCATATTCTATTAGATGATTGTTATTTGCAATTATGCTATAGATTACAAATCTTATTTTGGAAGTGACCTACATTTTCCATATTTTGCATATGACCTACACTTTTCTGATTCAAGAACAGGAAGAGGTTCTTTCAAGCACGTCTCTTTCCCAAGTACCTAAAAATTCTACCTTTTCAAATCTTGTAGTATGTTATAGCAGCATGCTCGTCGGATACCCACGGGTGATCTCGTGTTTTACTCATCACCCGTGGGCAAACTCGCCGAAAAATCGTCGTATGTAATTAACATGAGGGTCATTTGACACAGAGTCGCGATGCCAAATTAATGAATCAAAGTTTTCGTTATATATGTATGTTCGGCAATGTTTTTTTTTTGTTTGTATGTTGTTTAATGTCCCCCTCGAGAATTTTTTCACTCATATGGAGACGCCACCACTTGCCGGTGGAGAGCTGCAAATTTGTCCTATACTCGGCACTTACGGCCATCGAGCAGTTAGGGATCTTTTTCATGCCAGCACCTACTGCTACACGGGACCTCGGTTTTTACGGTCTCATCCAAAGGCCCGGTCTCCACGTCCCACAGTGGGATTCGAACCCGCGACATAAGGATCAACTCCTTACTCCGCGACTCTAGAGCTGACGCTCTAACCACTGCGCCACGCGGGCGACTGTTCGGCAATGAAAAAAAAATTCTGTTGTTAACACACCGATTGCAAATAAATCCACTCATCGGTGCATTTCGTCGTTTGAGAAAGGTACTTCTATATTATTTTTGACTGGTATTTTATGCCAGCTGCAGTGACCTGTACGACTTGCCTTTAATCGTTTTACAACAAATTACGCACACATCCAGCGCTGGGGTATACGATGGGCAATCGATGTGTTTCTTGATAAAAATGGCGTGGTTGCCGGTCAGGCATCCATAGTAATTGGACGGTGACTGAGGCCATCGGGCGAATCGGTGGGGGTCATCGGGAGAAAATAAGTTGTAGTTAAAAATCAGCGATGTATCCACCGATGACCCACATCGCTTCTCATCGGCAACCCATCACTAACACATCTTTCATGGATCGGCCGATGTATGGCCGAGCATCGTCCAGTGAACGTTGAATCTGAGGTCATCGGGGGTGAGTGGTGGGCAACAGACATCGGCCGACGATCGGTGAAAACTGTCCGATGTCCGGCAAGTAATCGGTGCCACGCCGGTCAAAAGTGATTCCCTCTGGAGTCACTCGCCGTACAAACATCGGCGGGGGTATGCCTGTTGCTGTGACAGATGTGTGAAAGACTACTTGGCCGATGATGAGGACCGATGTTGGGGCATCACTCACACCATTACCACCGGTCTACGGCCACCGGCCGGGAAATCTGACTGAGGCTTTAACAGGCGTCAATAAGTTTACCATAAGTAGCAAACTAATAAACGTATTTTCAAAATTAAAGGGTTCCAGCTTTTCGATTGGTTGTCTATAATCAACAAATAAAGTAAACATATTTTACGAAGATATTTTAGCGAGTTTGCCCACAGGTGATGAGTAAAAGACGAGATCACCTTTGAGTATCTGACGATGAGCAGAATGCTTAGAATCAACGATTTGAATGCTGTTGGCGACTCATATTTTCTAAATGAGTGGTTAAGTTAAAATGTTATTTATAAGCAGAATCATACTCAGGTAATTGTGAATCAGACTTGATCAGTTTTGCATAGTTGTTGCATATTGGGAAGCATACTACCACTCAAAGATTCATAAGGTGAATGTGAAGCAATTTTTCTTGATGAGTGATCAACTAGATACTTTTTGATTCAGTCTACTCCTTGATTAAACTAAAAATCCTCTGCTGGTCAGTATTTTATAAATGTTTTTATCTTTAGACGCACACTATCTGTAACCAGTCATGATGCTGGACTACAGATCTGAGAACTTCCATACCCACTCACCAACAGTTTCATTGTTGTACAGTTGAATGAACAATTCCAGTAAGAATGTATACAAACTTTACATGCTGTTGATCATTTATACCTGCTGGACTCATAATTAAGTTAATTTGAACAGGATAATTACTTAAACACGTTAAAATAACCGACTTGTATCCTGATATACCATGACGAATACTTAGCTGCGAGTGCTATATTTTTATGTTTTTGAACATTTGAATTCATAAATCCCATATCGACCAACCTTGTGTCTTGGAATGCATATTGGAAGTTATGGTTAGGATATTGACTTTGGCCAATATTTTTTTCAAATAAGATCAAATTATTTTATGGGGCCTCACTTTCAGTAATGTATGTTCCAACATTGATCAAACGTAGATGCATAAGGATGCAATAGAAATACTATACATAGGATAAATTGTGTCTAGAAATCTGCATGTTACCTACATTTAACAGCTGAATTAAAGATTGGAGCTCTTTAATTTTTAGAGCAATGGCAAGCTTTAAGTCTGACACACCACTGCAAAAATAATCTTTTAATTTTCAACTGGGACCAAAAAAGACTTTTTGACAAGGACCTTAAATTCAGAAAAGTTAGAGTTAAATATCGTTAGTAAGGGTTCAACATTTATGATTTTCCAAAAGAAATCTGATTTATAATTAAAATGCGCACTATTTCAGCATACCCTGTGCACAGGTACTTGTGGACAGGACCCCCCCCCCCCCCCCCCTCCGATATTCAACCCCTGGGCATGTTTGACATTTTTTCACAAATTATATTTATATATAGTTTTGGCATGACGTAATAATCTCTCTCGGGTGTTATCATAAAAGGTAATATATTCTCTATGCACTTCCGTTGCGTTTACCTAAGGATTTTTCAACGCACTGACTGCAATGCTGTTTAAGGAGAAATTGTGGAATTCTTACGAGACGCAGAGTCAATCCGATAGCATGAACTAAGACATACATATATGTAGAGACAGTGTGAACCGACATTTTAGGTTAAAATAAAATAAATACATGTTTTTAAACCCAGAAAGACCAGTGGGGGTGCAACGTAAACAAACCGGAGTGGCATACCTTTCTCTCTTATAATGTATATAGTGGGGTATTTTTGTGTGGAACGATTATTTTGGGGTTTTCACGATTTTTTCCTATGGTACACATGATGAATAAGTGTAATAAATATAATTTGTGAAAAAAAATGTCCAACATGCCCAGGGGTTGAATATCGGGGGGGGGGGGGGGGGGGGGTTCCTGTCCACAAGAACCTGTGACCCTGTGGGGTGAAATTTGAAAGAAATGGCCTTCTAACATGACAATTATCATATTCATAAAGATTCTTTAGTATTTATTCTGAAATTGACGTATTATACATAAAATCAATCAATCAAGAGTAAACCTTGAACACTGTAGTAATTGCTGATTTATTGTTTGTAGTATACGCTCGAGGCTTCCAAAAAGTTCGTGTTCTGATTGGACAATCTCATTGTGGATACTTTGAAGGTCCAGCCACTCCGGGAACAAATGTTACTTTCGTCTGTGAAAAATGCCTAATAGGGAAGAGTGTGTTGGTTTTAAATGCAGCGGATACAGAAGCAGTTATTTCTGTTTGTGAAATCATGATTGTCGGGATGCCAAAGAAATGAATTTCACTTTTTTTATCTAGACTATCAATTTGCTAGCGTGATAATTTTTAAATTAATTTAGAAATAGCGGAACAAATTTCCACATCATGACAGCAGAAGTTGCATTGAAAAATTTCACATTAGTGGTATTTTAGCTATGCCCAAGGCATTTATACATTAAATTATCATAGATGCTAGCTGATTGATAATCGTCATTTAAGAAAAGGATGATTTTCCTTATGCAATTTAACCTGATCTTTCAATTGATTAAATAAAAATATTTTAATAATGAAATCTCTATGCATTACAATGAGAAGGCATGGAGTTCTGACAGGTACCCTGCGTGCTGAGCAAATCGCTTTTTTGGGAATATAAAACTATTACTTTATTTGTAGTTTTATCTCAGACAAAGATATTTGAAAACTTAAATGTTACTGAATAATCACATTAATATTTATGTGTATATATGATAAATATTTATGTGTATATATGATAAATATTTATGTGTATATATGATAAATATTTCATAATTTTCTTAGTTCTTTATCTTCTATTTCCAGTACCTTGTTTCCGCTTAATTGTCAACTCTTCTTTTGGAAATAAAAATGTGCAGGTCTATGAGTCTACCTTTTGATTTTCTAAAAATAAATAGATTCATAATAATTAAAAAAAAATAACCACAGTGTTAATAGGCTGAGGGGACCAAGTAATAGCGTATTCAGTCCCATATTTCACAAGAAAGGAAGACCAGAAAATTACCAATCTCCAACAAAAACCTAGAACCCAGGTTTTCTGTGTCGGGCGAGTATGTATGATTTACTTTATCGCCTGACACCACGAGCTCAGGTTCGGGATCAAATTTTCCAACATGAAAAAATTTAGGGTTGAAAGATAGTCAGCTACATTTTAGGTCACCTGAGTCACTCAGGTGACCTATTGCTATCTCTTTTCGTCCGTCGTCGTCCGTCGTTCGTAAACTTTTGAACATTTTCAGCTTCTTCTCTGGAACCAGCAAACCAATTTCAACCAATTTTGGCATATAGCATCTATGGGTGAAGGGGAACAAAAATTATGAAATTCGTTGCCCCTGCCCCCCTGGGGCCTGAGGGGTTGGGTCAAAACCATCAAAATTAATGCAATCTTTAAAAATCTTCTTCTTTACTCCTGGACATCAAGCAGTCAAACTGTTGGCATGATTGTAATAAGCATTGAGCCCTCTACCAAAATTGTGAAATTCATGGCCCCAGCGTCAAGGGTTCTGGCGCTAGGACGGGGCTATATAGATCATATAGTGAAAGGGCATTATTTCTTTGAAAATCTTCTTCTCTACTCCTGGGTATTATTGAAACAGATTGAATACATAGTTATGATAAGCAAGGATGACTCTACCAAAATTGTGAAATTCATGGCCCCAGGGTCAGGGGTTCTGGTGCTAGGGTGGGGCTATATAGATCATATAGTGAAAGTGCGTTATTTCTTTGAAAATCTTCTTCTCTACTCCTGGGTGTTATTGAAACAAATTGAATACATAGTTATGATAAGCAAGAGTGACTCTACCAAAATTGTGAAATTCATGGCCCTAGGGTCAGGGGTTCTGGTGCTAGGGTGGGGCTATTTAGATCATATAGTGAGAGTGCATTATTTCTTAAAAAATCTTCTCTACTCCTGGGTATTTTTTTTACAAATTGAATACATAGTTATGATAAGCAAGGGTGACTCTACCAAAATTGTGAAATTCATGGCCCCAGCGTCAGGGGTTCTGATGCTAGGGCGGGGCTATATATATCATATAGTGAAAGTGTAATATTTCTTTGAAAATCTTCTTCTCTACTCCTGGGTATTATTTAAACAAATTAAATACATAGTTATGATAAGCAAGAGTGACTCTACCAGAATTGTGAAATTCATAGCCCCAGGGTCAGGGGTTCTGGTGCTAGGGCGGGGCTAAATAGATCATATAGTGAAAGTGCATTATTTCTTTGAAAATCTTCTTTTCTACTCCTGGGTTTATTTAAACAAGTTAAATACATAGTTATGATAAGCAAGGCTGACTCTACCAAAATTGTGAAATTTATGGCCCCAGGGTCAGGGGTTCTGGTGCTAGGGCGGGGCTGTATAGATCACATAATGAAAGTGCATTATTTCTTTGAAAATCTTCTCTACTCCTGGGCATTATTTAAACACATTAAATACATAGTTATGATAAGCAAGGGTGAGTCTACCGAAATTGTGAAATTCATAGCCCCAGGGTCAGGGGTTCTGGTGCTAGGGCGGGGCTATATAGATCATATAGTAAAAGTGCATTATTTTTTTTTGAAAATCTTCTCTTTTTCTTGGTATTATTTAAACAAATACATAGTTATGATAAGCAAGGATGCCTCTTCCAAAATTGTGAATTTCATGACCCCTGGATCAGAAGTTCTCATATTAGGACGGGGCTCTATTTATTATATAGTGAAAATGCATTAATGCTTTAAAAATCTCTTCTGCTCCTGGGCATATCAGAGGCAAAAAGAGTAAACCTTTTAATAAAGAAGGGTATTTTTACCAGATTTTTGAACATCAGAACCATTTGGTCAAGTGTTCTGGTCCAGGCCAGGGCTCTATTAATTTGTATACTACTGAGTAGTATACTCTTTGCCATTTACTTGTGATTATAATCACTGTAAATACTGTTCTTGAAAGGTTAATAGAATAAGAGAATTATGCAAGAATTTTTATTGTATAATACAAAATTAAAGTACTTTCATAGTTTTAATGATCAGGTAGACTTTAAGTAACAGATAAATAAAAATGAGACAAAAATAGCTTGTCTTATTAAATGTTCATCAAAGACCAAGAGAGGCCAATGTAAGAGATTTCAACAGGGAATTAAAAGAGTACAGAAGCACTGATTATAAGTTTGTTTATACACTGTCTGGGGAGAGTGATAAATGGGGAACAGATTAGAACCTAATTTATGTACTGTTAATGAACACTAGACTAATTATTTTGTTGATCCTGATCACCCTATTTTTCTTGCTTTTGGGCAACAAAGCTTCACCTTTCAGTTCATTTTAAACTCTACGGATCCTCTAAATTGTTGTATTATACTCAGGTGACCGTTAAGGCCCTTGGGCCTCTTGTTTTGCAAGTAGCTTTACATTGGAATATATTACTTGCGTTTTAACAACAGAAGAAACAATCATATTATGCATGCAAAAATTTAATGTCTTACTTCCTTTTTGCATGCAACTGTTTATTCCAGACAATTCTCTATACGGACATGTCTGTTTAACCTTTTTTTGATATCCTATACTACTGGATAGTCTATGTCATGTCATGAATAAATCTTCACGCCTTTTCCTTTGAATGTCTATCTAGTAAGACCAGTGTGTACGTGACAATTTCCAAAGAATTAAATAAAGCTTTTAAACCTGATTCTCGAGCTTTAGAATTTTATTTATCTCATTAAAAAAATACACATCATGTATTTTACAGACAGTATTTTTAAAAATATACATGTTTCACTTCAACAGAGGAAATTGTATTCCTTTTTATCTTAATCATCTTTTATCATGCACCTTATAAGCAATATTGCGATTACATTCTCATTTAATTATACCATGTACATCCATATATATCCTAACTTCTTATATAAAGTTTATGAAAACATTATTATTTCTTTTCAAAATTCGGCTGAGAGTAAAATCATTTGTATAATAATTACACACGTAAGTGCACGCTACGATTTAGTCCCAATGAAGATAATTATTCTTTTCTTTAAATTAATACAATTAGTAACATAAAAAGATATCATGTTCCCATCGTCCTTTGGCATTTCTGATCTTCCTTGCATTTGAAACTAACTTATATATAACACTTACACAACCACATCTTCCCAGCATATATCAATTACATTAATTTATTTTCCTTACTTTCTTCATTTTAATTAATTTGAAACCATTTTAAAAAATCTTCAATACCATGTCATATTAATTTCTTTCAAATACTAGTATTATCCACATACATGTAAATTTCATTTGTTTTTCCTGTTGTTTGAGATACAAACAGTAAATATGTTCCAGTAAAGGAGATGGGTGAAGACGGCTTGCAGATAGCTTCAGATATGTAAAAATCTTATTCAATTCGTGAATTTAGTATTTAGAGTAAAGTTCTCATTATTAAAATTTATGAATTATGATAAACAAAACTTTTTTGAGGAAATTTTTTTTGGCAAAAATTCCTCGGTTGTTAAAAAAGTATGTGGAATTCGTGGGGTTCGAACTCTAGCAATAAAAATCCTCAATATCATTTTCCTTTGAGACTAACGCGCTAACCACTACGCTACACATCTCCTGATGAAAAGTGGCATTTAAATCATGTTTGTGATATGACCCTTGACTAAATGGACTTAAAGTGACACTTTGACGGTAAAAGGAGAAAACTTACAAAAGTTGAATTTTTGGATGACACATGCAAATTTTATTCAATTCTAGAAGATATTAGGTTTCAGAAAATTACAGGTTTCAGAACCTAAAAAATCTATTTTTTTTTTGGAGAAAAATAAAAGTAAAAAAAATTTTTGTTTGCCCCAACACAAAGATATTGCTTCACTTCTTCCTCTTTATTGTACGCATGCGCAGAATGGTTGAAGAATTTACCATGGTGTCAATTCCATAGATACAATCTTCAGTAATGATTATCAGAACTTATTTCTCACTTCTGTTTGCTCCAATTCAATGTTGTTTACAAGTTTCACGCTAAAAATAAAAGTCGCTCGACCTTGACATTGTTGACATTGACGATAACAACAAAGCGGTAGATACAACCTTTGTTTTTCCGGCACTTATATTTTGCAGTTCTTTTCTTGCTTTACAGTGCAGTTGAGTTGTAAAAACTTCGCTTTAGCCATATTTCACATAAATCTTTTTTTATGATACAATTATCTTAAAAGAAACACATGATTTTGACTCATTATGTAACTTTAAGTATTTCTCTGAAATATGCGAATGTTGTGTCATAAAAGTATATTTTTAACGTATAGTGGGTTTTTGCTTTATGATTTTCTTAACCAATAAATTTATATTTTTACGTAAACTTTGATGATAAACTTTCAAAAAAATGGAGCAAAGACCCATTCATATCGAAAAATTGTGTTATATTATGAGAAAATGATCCTTTTTGCCCTCTTTAGTGTGTGTATGCTATTTCATAGGCAAATAATTTCTATCTTTGTGAGATTTTCACAAATTGTGGAGATTTTACATAAAGTATTAGATTTTAATGTTAGATGAAATATCAAAGTAAATTTAGTTATAATTGAGATTAATTTTTTATCATCATGTTTGTCGCACTATAGGCACTTCGCTCGCCTTGTTCGCCCTTCTTCGTTGTTGATAAGTCGCAAAGATTGATTGATTGATTGATTGTTGTTTAACGTCCCTCTCGAGAATTTTTCACTCATATGGAGACGCCACCACTTGCCGGTGGAGGGCTACAAATTCTGACCTATGCTCGGCACTTACGGCCATTGAACAGTGAGGGATCTTTTTCGTGCCAACACCTACTGCGACACGGGACCTCGGTTTATACGGTCTCATCCGAAGGACCGGTCTCCACGTCCTGCAGTGGGATTCGAACCCGCGACGTAAGGATCAACTCCTTACTTCGCGACTCTAGAGCAGACGCTCTAACCACTGCGCCACGCGGGCGACAAGTCGCAAAGAAGATAAACTTTAAAAAAAAAAAATCAAAATTTTTTGTACAAATTTTTTCAGAGTGTATGGTATAGAAATACCCCCTCCCCCACCCCACCCTCGCAAAAAAGACGTAAACTTATTCACTTTTTATCCAGATTAGAGAATTAAAATAGAAATGGTTGAATAGCGATTGAAAAGTTTTAACCGAATTTAAATTGATATGTTTTAAAAAGAGTTTAGACAACACAAAACTGAAAATATTTTAATCTTATTTGATAAGTGTAATTTTATTTTGCAATAAGAATCCTTAAA